>NW_027530356.1:5098154-5125588 GCF_008692635.1 Crocuta crocuta
GGTTTTTTTTTTTTTTTTTTTTTTTAATTGTGTAACTGTTCTTTTTCACTGACCTGAATTTCTTATCCTTTTTGGAAACCTTTCCTTTAAGATTTACTTCAGCCTCTTCCTTTCCTTCATTCTCACCATCCTGATTATCTCTAATGTGTTTTATTCATAGTAATGTTGTCTTCATCCTCACCTTCACCCAGTTCCTGCTGGAAGCCCTCCCTCCCACCTTCTGCATCAGGTACTTTGTGGGGAATGTGTGTGCATTGCTGCTACCATGAACTTAATCTAGGTATGAACGTGTGTGAAGGGGAGAGCCAGTGAGTGAAGGGTGAGCAATGTTAAGTCACTGAACTTGCTTTTGTTGACCTGAGGCTGTACAGATATGGTCTAATTTTTGGTAAAATTTGTAGAAAACTTTTTTTTTTTTAAATAACCACCACCACTCTATCGTATTGGATGTAGAAACCACTACTGACTCCATAATAGTAAATTGATCCCCCTTTGGTAAGTTGTACATGTGAAGATTCTTTTATATGTATAGGACACACAAAAAAACAAGTAAGATTTTCACTTCATTTAGCTGAGTAGGCCCAGGGGACAGCATAGGGAGCTGAATTCACCCTTCTTTTGGCTCATGCATGTTCCATGTTAGTTCCATTCTCAGACAATTCCCTTGCCAAAATATGCATATGAGGGCATTGATTCCCAGTGAAAAAAATACCAGAAGTTCTTCCAGGCCAATACATTTTTGGTGCTTCTTTTTATAACCGTGAAATAAAATATATTTAATTGTACCTGTAAATACTTTTGGATTTAAGGTTACTTGAGTGCAGAGTGCTTTTCTTCTATTGTGTTGATTAAATGCAATGATGTGGGTTAAGCTCTTTACACAGCACTTGGCAGACAGAACTCTTTATAAATGTCAGCTATCGTCATTAGCACTGAACTCAAAACATAATAGACTCTTAGAAAAATTGGTTGCTTCCATTTGTACTCTGTTTATTCTTTCCTTTGGCTGTAGCTTTTAGTTTTATTCGATTAGTTAATTCTATTCAGGGACTGACCAAGGTTTTTTGGAACCTAAAGCTCATATAAGTTTTAGAGACTTTTAAGAATAAAATACATCACTGACCATAAAAATTAGATACAAATATAATATTTCACCAGAAATTACAATGAACTACAAATATATAAATGATGGTAAATCTTGTTCTATCACAAGTCTAGAAAATTAATAATTTTAATATGTTAACCTGACACACCTTTAAACTACTTGTTTTTTCTTTTTTGGCTGCACTTTTTTTGGTTGCCTTATCCTATCACAGCAGTTTTACAATATTTTCAATGGAGAGAACAGAAAGATGATCTACTTTTTCCTTAGAATTATGGGTCCAGGGGTGCCTGGGTGGCTCTGTCGGTTAAGCATCTGACTTTGGCTCAGGTCATGATCTCACAGTCTGTGGGTTCAGGCCCTGCATCGGGCTCTGTGCTGTCAGGAACCTGCTTCATATTCTGTGTTTCCTTCTCTCTCTGTCCCTTCCCCACTCACTCTCTGTCTCTGACTCTCAAAATAAAATAAAGACATAAAAAATTTAAAAAACAATGATGGTTCCAAAAATCTACAAAGAATTTATCAAACTCAGCACTCAAAAAACAAATAAATCAGTGAAGAAATAGGTAAAAGATATGAACAAACACTTTTCCTAAGAAGACATCCAGATGGCTAACAGACACATCAAAAAATGCTCCACGTCACTCATCATCAGGTAAATACAAATCAAAACCACAATGAGATACCACCTCACACCTGTGAGAATGGCTAAAACTAACAACTCAGGAGACAACAGATGTTGGCAAGGATGTGAAGAAAGAACCATTTCTGCACTGCTGGTGGGAATGCAAACTGGTGCAGCCACTCTGGAAAACAGGATGGAGGCTTCTCAAAAGGTTAAAAATAGAACTACCTTATAATCCAGCAATTGCACTATAGGTGTTTATTCATAGGATACAAAAATGCTGATTCACAGGGGCACATGCACCCCAATGTTTATAGCAACAGTATCAACAATAGGCAAATTATGGAAAGAGCCCAAATGTCCATAGACTGATAAATGGTTAAAGAAGATGTGGTGATACACACACACACACACACACACACACACACACACACACACACACACACACTGGAATACTACTTGGCATTTAAAAAGAATGAAGTCTTGCTATTTGCAACCATGTGAATGAATGGAACTAGAGTGTATTATGCTAACCAAAATAAGTCAGGCAGAGAAAGAGAAATATATGATTTCACTCATATGTGGAATTTAAGAAATACAACAGATGAACTAGGGGAAGGGAAGCAAAAATAAAATAAAAAACAGAGAGGGAGACAAACCATAAGGGATTCTTAAATACAGAGAACAAATGGAGGGTTGTTGGCAAAGTGTTGGGTAGGGGGATAGGCTAAATGGGTGGAAGGCATTAGGGAAGGTGCTTTTGGGGATGAGCACTGGATGTTATATGTAAGTGATAAATCACTAAATTCTACCCCTGAAACCATTATTATACTATATGTTAACTTGGATTTAAATTAAAACATAAAATAAAAATAAATAAATTAGGAGAAAAACTTTTAACCATCAAAGAAGTAAAGAATGATGGGTCAAAATTCCTTGTATTATTGACAGTTTAGCAAAGTTTCTTTCAGCTTCCAGGCTCACTCTCACATGTAACTCCGGCTCCAGCTTCTTCCTGAGATGGCACTACTATCAGGGGCAGACCCTCAGGTGATTGCAACGCTTTGATCTCAATCTGCATGTTCCTTGGTAGCTGAGATTTCCTCGATTGGCCAGGTTCTGGCTGCCACTGTTTCCTGTCCCATCTCCAACACTAGTCCTAGGGATCAAGGGACATGGGGGCAGGTGGTGAAGAGCCAATGAAGTCTGTCATTGACTCCTGAGTGGGGAGCAAGGCAGGATCTCATCCATCTCCTCCCTGGAGTTGGAGTCCATATGCTCTAGGAGGTCCATTTTAGGATGGACAGGGATGTTGCCAGGGTGTGGGAGATGTGGAGGTAAGGCTGGCAGTTCCATCTGCGAATCTAAGACCATCACAAGGGACGATCCCTCAGTCTGGGGTTGCTCATTGCTCCCTGTGTAAGGTTTATTTAGCAAATAGAAATGACCCATGGGACATTCGGGGCATACTTCAACTAAAAATTTATTCATGGTGTACCAGAAATTCAAATTTAATTGGACATCCTGTATTTTATTTGGCAATCCTATTACCGTGGCCCTACATGACAGCTTGGAAACGGTCTATGAAAGTAAGGTGCCCTGAATGTTAAGTCTAAACAGCCTCCTTTTAAATCTCCCCTCTGATTCTAGTGTAAAGTTTGCCATCTGTTCCTCTTAAATGAAAAGGTGAATCTAAAGTACCTCAAGATCTTGTTTTCTGTTTACTTTCTCCTTTCAAGCTCAATAGGCATATTATTATTCCAACATGTTAATCTTTACAAGTCTTAATTCTGTAGTACATCATGTTTACTAGGCTTCTCCTTAAATTTGAGAAGCATATGATACGCTGGTCCCTTTAGTATTACAAGGACGCAGGCAGATCACCTTTGTGTGTTTTTTTTTAATGTTTTATTTATTTCTGAGATGGAGAGAGAGAGAGAGAGAGAGAGAGCAGGGGAGGGTCAGATAGAGAGGGAGACACAGAATCTGAAGCAGGCTCCAGGCTTTGAGCTGGCAGTCAGCACAGAGCCCGACACGGGACTCGAGCCCACGAACCCTGAGATCATGACCTGAGCCGAAGTCAGACACTTAACCGACTGAGCCACCCAGGCGCCCTCTCACTTTTGTTGATAAAGGTTGCCAAAACTGTCATTCTGGGTCCTATTACTTTTGAAATAGCAGGCCTGATAAGAACTAGATTCTTAAACTACAGAGTTTAAATTTATGTTTTGATTGTGGGAATCCTTTCACAATGTATATGTATATTAGGTCATCACACTGTACATTTTAGATATTACATATTTCACAGTTATACTCACTAAAGCTAAACAAAAAGTAAACGTCAACATTTTAAAGCTAAGACTTACATATTTCATTTATTTGGTAGATAGTAAAGAATTATGTTCATTACCAGTTGTGTTTCTCAGCTTTTGGCACTTGAGGCAGTAAGAGAAGCAAATGGGGAATGTGCTAAATCACCCAGAAAAAAAGTTTCTTATGATGTATTTAAGGAAGAACTTATGTAGATTTGTGTATAAAATGCCATTGCTTACAAAAATGAAAATTATACCTGCAATCTTGAAAAAAATACAAGATTGTTTTAAAACAAAAGAGAAATGTATTCTTTATACTGTCATTAATTCTTTCCAATGGTAATATTTGACTGGACCTATCTGCATGCATCTAATATGGGGAGACCACAAAGGGAAGATATTTACAGGGTAAGTCATCTCAAGGTGGTCTTTCTATCTTCCTATAGTCTATTACATAGGTATTTGCATTGACTCTTGCACAGTTATCTTGGCCAATCAGTTATGGCTAGAGAAGAAGGTTTGGATTTATTCAATATACCTAGTATGATCCATAGTAATGTAGGTAATAAGGATTCAGTTTGGGTTACTCACTCTCAAGGATTAACAGATATATGCATAAGGATTTGTAACTCTCATTTGAAATCTGAGGAAAATAACAGGCTATTGATTTCTGTAAAAATCTTAGAAAAATATTGATGAGGACAAGGCTAGGAAGAGAGCACAGCCCACCACTAGGTAAGTTTGTACCCTTTGGTTGGGAGATTATCATTCAATTACCCATAGTTAACTGTTCTAATATCCAGCCCATCTCTTCCATCACATGCATGAGGCTATCATAAAACAATTTACTAATAACCTGTTGAAATCTAGCTTATTACATACCTTTCTCTAACTACCAATTTAGTAATACTGTCAAAAGGCAAACAATGATGCTAGTCTACAGTGACTTGTTCTTTATGAAGCCATTCTAATTCTGATCTTCTATGCTTCTTTTTCTAAGTGTTCATGCACTCTTTTAAAAATTATTTCTTTAGGACTTTTTTCAAGCTCTATTATTGAATCTACAATTCAGTAAATCTACCTTCTTCCCCTTCTGAAAATTGGAGCAAGATTTTCCATTCTTCAGTCTCCTGGCCCCTCTCCTGTTTTCCATGGTTTCCTGATGATTACCCACAGTGGTTCAGTAATTATAGCCATACGTTCTCCCTGTTCCCTAAGATGTAGTTTAGCCAGGCCAAGAGATTTGAAATCATCACAGCAGTTAGGATCCCTCTCATTATCTTTCTTGCTTCCTGGGTTTCAGATCCTGCTAATATTTACTCCCCATTTTTCCTAGTCCCATGACTAGGAAATGTGGACTTCCTTGTGTCAACTCTCAGAAGGGCAGATAGAATTTCATGGGGTCCTTGGGAGCTGCTAAAGGCCCCATCTAGTTCCAGGTCTTTGGAAGGACCTGCATCTAATCCTTAGATGCAGAATCAAATGCTTAATTCTGAGGTGTGACTGATAACCATTTAATATTTTACACTCCTAGAAGTTTCTCACAATCGTCATGCTTTAATTCTGGGAACTACCATACAATCTAGTAATTTCACACTGGGTATTTATCTGAAGGAAATGAAAACACTAACTCAAAAAGATATCTGCACCCTCATATTCATTAAAGTATTATTTAACAATAGCTAAGATATGGAAACAAATTAAGTGTTTATTGATGGATGAATGAATAAAGAAAATAGGTTTTATAAGTGCAATATTATTCAGTCATAAGAAGGAATTAAATCCTATTATCCTGTAAAAATATGGGTGGACCTTGAGGGCACTGCGCAAAATGAAAGAAGACAGAGAAAGACACATACCATCTGATCTCACTGCTATGTGGAATCTAATCAAAACAATAAAAAATCAAATTCATAAATGCAGAAAGCAGACTGGTGATTGCCAGAGGTAGAGGCTGAGTGGAGAGCTGGGTGAAATGGGTGAAGGGAGTCAAGAGGTACAAACTTCCAGTTATAGGTCATGGGAATGTAATGTATGGTATGAGGGCTCTGGCGAATGATACTGTATTGTGTATTTGAAAGTTACTTGGAGAGTGTATCTCAGAACTTATCACAAGAAAAAAAGTTACTGTGTGTGGTGATGGTTGTGAACTGCGCTTACTGCAATGATCATTTCACAATATACTTACTAACCTGAGTCCTTATGTTGGACACCTGAAACCTTTAAGCTCCATGTTCATTATATTTGAATTTTAAAAAGCCTTTCTTAATGAAAAGGATCCAGACTGCTTTTGTTTGCATGCTTTTCATTTTGTTTTTAATTCCCCTTCACTTAAATAGTTACAATGGTTAGTAAGGATTTACTATCTCACTCCACAACCAAGTAATATTAAAAGAAATATAAGATCATAGTATAATTGAATAAGAAACTTAAATTTTCAAAGGAATATAAAGGTGAGGAAAGAGTCTCTAGTTCCTGTATTTAAGCTAACACAACCAGCAAGCCTCTGATGCTGTTTTTCCGTTAACATTGCTGACACAGAACCTGAAGAGAGTTTCCACAAAAAAATCTAATAAAAAGTGTCCTGGATGCAGACACTGCTCTTAAGAACACAACTCTTTCTACACCCCAAGTGTAGCACAGCGTCTCACACATAGCAGCCACATAAAAATGTCTATTGAATTCACATGTCACTTAAGGAATGGGAGTAAAGTCTTGGACCGTGAAAAACATTACAATTGTTTCACAGGCAGTGAGGGTTCAAGGAAAGAGAAAAGGGCTCAGAACTTAACATTTATTGAGAGGACTATAATGCCCGCAAATTTAGAACTAAACATTTATTTATTGAAAGGACCATAATGCCTGCAAATGGTTGTAATGAGTGGAGGGAAAAATTTTAGGCAGGTGAAAGATCAAAATGTCAGCTTTATCACTACAGGAAAGGGGCTTCAATGTTGGTAAGAGTCTCTAGTATTGGTGTACTTAATTCTTACCTTCTCCAAGTTGAGTTCAGATGAGATCATACAAGAGTCTTAAGTCACAAGCAGCCCTCAAAACTGCTTGTTTCCCCACTCGGAGGCTTGCTCCTGTGACCTCAAAGGAGACTCCAAATGCGGACTTCCTTGTGTCCACTCTCAGAAGGAAAGGGAAAAAAGGAGTTTGTTATGTTTGCCTGCCTCTTTTTATATATTTAAATTTTTATTTAAGTTCTAGCTAGTTAATAAATAATGTAATACTGGTTTTGGGAGTAGAATTCATCCCCTGCCCAACTCCCCTCCAGTAGCCCTCAGTTTACTCTCTGTGGAAAAATATTGTACCTTGATCACAAATTCCACTTGCCCTCCACCCAGACCTTTTGCTTCTTATATATATACAAGTTAATGATTACTATCTGATTGTTTTCTCCACATTCATGTGTGTAAGATCTTGTTTTCTTCACATTCACCATGTGGGTAATATCTGAGGAGCTCAATAATTACAGAGATGAAACCCCTGTTCAGGGCTCTGGTGTCCTTCTAGACATTAGCCTCTCTTATATTCAATTCTGCATCTGCTCTCTTGCTGGGCAAGAGAGAAGTCCAAACTCATAGTCTGTGACAGTTTTCTATAGTTAAGAATCTGTTACAGTTTGCTTCTCTCTCTTTTTTTTTCTCCTTCCCCTATGTTCATCTGTTATGTTTCTTAAATTCCACATATGAGTAAAATCACAAGGTATTTGTCTTCTCTGACTTATTTAACTTAGCATAATACACTCTAGCTCCATCCAAGTTGTTGCAAATGGCAAGAGGTCATTCTTTTTTTTATTAATTTTTTTTGCTTTAAAATATTTTTTAATGTTTTTAATTTATTTCTAAGAGAGAGAGAGAGACAGCATGAGCAGGGGAGGGTCAGAGAGAGAGGGAGACACAGAATCTGAAACAGGCTCCAGGCTCTGAGCCAGCTGTCAGCACAGAGCCTGACGCAGGGCTCGAACCCACGAACCATGTGATCATGACCTGAGCTGAAGTCGGATGCTTAACCGACTGAGCCACCCAGGTGCCCCATGCTTTTGGAGGGGTCAACATGGTAGAGAAGTAGGGGAATCCAAAGTTCCCTTGTCTCTCAATAAAAGCAGTGTTGAAGCTAAAGGACTTTGAACTCTAGGAGTCTGGGAGGCAAAGAGACATTTGCTTCCAGGGAGCCACCAGGACAACCTGACAGCCATGGGTGCATGATTGCAAACTGGGACTACCTGGAAGAAATGGAAAAATTCCTAAACACCCACACAAGACCAAACTCAAATGGGAGAAAAATAGAAGATTTGAACAGACCCATGCCTAATGAAGAAATTGGATCAGTAATCAAAACTCTCCCAACAAAAAGTTCTGGACCAGATGGCTTCCCAGGGGAATTCTACCAGACATTTAAAGCAGAGTTAATACCTATCCTTCTCAAGCTGTTCCAAAAAAATGGAAACAGAAGGAAAACTTTTAGACTCATTCTATGAAGCCAGCATTACCTTGGTTCCAAAAACAGAGACTCCACTAAAAAGGAGAATTGCAGGCCAATATCCCTGATGAACATGGATGCAAAAATTTTGAAAAAGATACTAGCTAATAAAATTCAATAGCATGTAAATAGAATTATTCACCATGATCAAATTCCTGGATTGCAGAATTGGTGTAATATTCACAAATCAGTCAATTTGATACATTACATTTATAAAAGAAAGGATAAGAACCATGTGATCCTGTGAATTAATGCAGAAAGAGCATTTGACAAAATACAACATCCTTTCTTAGGAAAAACCCTCAAGAAAGTCAGGATAGAAGGAACATATTTAACATCATAAAAGCAATATATAAAAAGCCCACAGCTAATTTCATCCTCAATGGGGAAAAACTGAGAGCTTTCTGCCTGAGATCAGGAACACGACACAGATGTCCACTCTCACCACTGTTGTTTAACATAGTGTTGGAAGTCCTAGCATCAGCAATCAGACAACAAAATGAAATAAAAGGAGTAAAATTGACAGAGAATAAATCAACCTTTCACTTTTCACAGATGACATGATACTCTACATGGAAACCCAAAAGACTCCACCAAAAGACACTAGAACTGACTCATGAATTCAGCAAAGTCACAGGGTACAAATTAAATGTACAGAAATCGGTTACATTTTTATATACCAATAAAGAAGCAACAGAAAGAGAAATAAAGAAACTAATCCCAGTCACAACTGCACCAAGAACCATAAAATACCTAGGAATAAACTTAATCAAAGAGGTAAAAGAGCTGTATGCTGAACACTATAGAAATCTTATGAAGGAAATTGAAGAAGACTCAAAGAAATGGGAAAACAGTCCATTCTCATGGATGGGAAAAATAAATATTGATAAAATGTCAATACTACCCAAAGTTATCTACACCTTCAATATAATCTCCTTCAAAATTGCACCGGGATTCCTTTCAAAGCTAGAACAAAGAATCCTAAAATTTGTATGGAACCACAAAAGACCCCGAATAGCCAAAGTAATATTGAAGGGGCACCTGGGTGGCTCAGTCGGTTAAGCCAAAGTAATATTGAAAAAGAAACCTAAGCAGGAGGCATCATAATCCCAGCATTTAGCTTCTACTACAAAGCTGTAATCATCAAGACAGTATGGCATTGGCACAAAAACAGACACATAGACGAATGGAGTAAAATAGAGAACCAAGAATTGGACTCACAAATGTATGGCCAACTAATCTTTGACAAAGCAGGGAAGAGCATCCAGAGGAAAAGAGACAGCCTCTTTAACAGATGGTGCTGGACAGCAACATGCAGAAGAATGAAACTAGACCACTTTTTTACACCATACACAAAAATAAACTCAAAATAGATGGAAGACCTAGATGTAAGACAGGAAGCCATCAAAACCCTACAGGAGTAAGCAGGAAACAACCTCTTTGACCTCAGCAGCAGCAATTTCTTTCTCAACACATCTCCAAAGGCAAGGAAATCAAAAGCAAAAATGAACTATTGGGATCTCATCAAGATAAAAAGCTTCTGCACTACAAAGCAAACAATCAATAAAACCATAAGGCAACCAACAGAATGGGAAAAGATAGTTGCAAATGACATATTGTATAAAAGGCTAGTATCCAAAATCTATAAAGAACTTAGCAAACTCAATACCTGAAAAACAAATAATCCAGTGAAGACATGGGTGGAAGACAGGAATAGACACTTTCCAAAGAAGACATCCAGTAGGCCAACAAACACATGAAAAGAGGCTCAAAGTCACTCACCATCAGGGAAATACAAATCAAAACCACACTGAGATACCACCTTACGTCAATCAGAGTGGCTAAAATGAACAAATCAGGAGACTATAGATGCTGGCGAGGATGTGGAGAAACGGGAATCCTCTTGCACTGTTAGTAAGAATGCCAACTGGTGTAGCCCCTCTGGTAAACAGTGTGGAGGTTCCTAAAAAAATTAACAATAGAACTCTCCATGACCCAGCAATTGTATTACTAGGTATTTATCCAAGGCATACAGGAGTGCTGATGCATAGGGGCACATGGACCCCAATGTTTATAGCAGTGCTTTCAACAATAGCCAAATCATGGAAAGAGCCTAAATGTTCATCAGCTGATGAGTGGATAAAGATGTGGTTTATATATATAATGGAATACTACTTGGCAATGAGAAAGAATGAAATCATGTCATTTGCAGCAATGTGGATATAACTGGAAGGTATTATGCCAAGTGAAATAAGTCAGTCAGAGAAGGACAGATATCATATGTTTTCACTCATATGTGGATCTTGAGAAACTTAACAGAAGACCAGGGGGGGGGGAAGGGAAAGGGAAAAAAATAGTTACAAACAGAGAGGGAGGGAAGCAGACCACAAGAGACTCTTAAATACAGAGAACAAACTGAGGGTGGATAGGGAAGGTGGGGGAGAGGGGAAAATGAGTGATGAAGCTTGAGAAGGGCACTTGTTGGGATGAGCACTGGGTGTTGTATTTAAGCCAATTTGACAATCAATCATATTCATAAAAATGTTAATGTTTATTTTTGAAAGAGAGAGCAAGCATGAGTGGGGGAGGGGTAGATAGAGAGACACACATACACACAGAAACAGGCTCCAGGCTCTGAGCTGTCATCAAAGAGCCCGATGCCAGGCTCAAACTCTCAAATGGCAATATCATGACCTGAGCTATAGTTGGACGCTTACCCTACTGAGCCACCCTGGCGCTCTAAGAGTTCATTCTTTTTGATGGCTTAGTGATATTTCATTATATATTTTATACCTATCTCACATCTTTCCATATTTGGCTATTGTTGGTAATGCTCCCATAAACATGGGGGTGGTGCATTTGTCCCTTCAAATCAGTATTTTTGTACTCTTTGGGTAAAAACGTAGTAGTGCAATTGCTGGGTTATAGGGCAGTTCTATTTATAACTTTTTGAGGAGACCCCATACTATTTTCCACAGTGGCTGTTCCAGTTTGCATTCCCCACAGCAGCATCCAGGCTGGCTGAAATTTGTTGTATATACTTTTTTCTTCTTAAAATAATATATGTTTAAATTAAAGATATTTCTGCACTTTGCTCACTTGCTATATAGAGGCTATAATATTTATATTTTTAGCTATTTACTTGGTATGTACCCAATAATATGCTCATGTTTAATAATATTTTGTCTTCATTAGATCTAGAGATCATCTACTGATAGCTTTTGTTAAAAAACGTTTTAGCTCTTTTAGATAGTCTCTCTTAGGGATGCTCAGGTGGCTCAGTTGGTTAAGCGTCCGATTTTGGCTCAGGTCATGATCTCATGGTTCATGGGTTCAAGCCCTGCATCAGGCTCTGTGTTGACAGCTCAGATCCTGGAGCCTGGTTCGGATTCTGTGTCTCCCTCTCTCTCTGCCCCTCCCCCACTCATGCTCTGTTTCTCTCTGTCTCGATAATAAATAAACATAAAAATTAAAAAAAATTAAAACAGTCTCTCTTATTAATTCCCCCAGTCCAGTCTTCTAATATAATTATACCAGAGGTTTGGTTACATTGAGACCACATTTTATATTATTTTTACTTTGTAAGAATTCTCTGCCATGCCAAGTGATGGTCTGTGATTATCATTTGTTTTTATCCTGGAGTACATAAGTGTCTGTTTTCTAATTTACTTAGTTTTCTATGTGTCTAATACCACTTCTCCCCTAAATGCACAAACATATCTATCAGATTCTGTCAGTATTTTCTGTGTTCTCGGATGCATCAGGGCTCTGCTTACCATGCAGTACTTTCTGCAGAAGCTCTATCTCCTCAAATTGCCCTCCTTGCTGGTGCCGTGTGACAGGGTTTCTTAATTTTCTCTCATTGCCTTCCTTCCCAGGGTTTCCCGTTTCTGTATCTCACATCTTTCTTCCTTTGCTATAGCAACCTCTAAAACCTCTTAAGAAACAGTGCATGGAAGGCAATCATTTTGAATGTTTGTAAGTACATAATCAACTCCCATATTTGAATGACAGTTTGGTGGGGCAAAAATTCTAAACTGAAGACTATTTCCATTGAGAATTTAAAAGACATTGCTCTATATTTCCCCCCTGCCTGTACATTCTTGCTTTGTTGCCAAAATGTCTAATGTTTGATTTTCCGTTCCTCTGTTCAATGAGCTGTTCTGTCTTCCTAAATGTTTAGGGATCTTCTCTATTTTTTTATATCGTGGGGTTCTAAAATGTCATCATGATGTGGTCTAGTCTATTTCGTCCATTTTACTATGTATGAGGTAAACCCTTTCAATCTGGAGATGTTTATCCTTTGGTTCTGGAAAATGTCTTATTTCTGTAGATTTTTCTCTCCTCTGTTTTCTGTGTTCTCTCATTCAGGAGCTCCTATTATTTCAGATGTTGGGCTTTCTGTATGGATCCTCTTTCTTAGTATTTTTTTTTTAATTCCATCTGTCTTTTCCAGTTTTCTGAGAGATCTCCATAACTTGAACTTCCAAATCCCCTACTGAATTTTTAAATTAGTTATTCTATGTTTAATTATTTTAAAGTTCTTACTTCATTCCTTTTTAAATAGCCTTTTATTATTGCTTCATGACTGTAGTATATTCTCAAATTTTTGGTAAGATATTAGTGATAGATTTTTGAAAGTTTTCTTGTGCTCCTCGCATATGCTGTTTTCTCTGAGCTCCATTTTCTGTTATTTGGACCTGTTTTTACATTAGAGACTTTTCTTTAAAAAAAAAAAAGTCATTATTTGGCTTCCCACTCATACTTGGAAGGAGGCTCTGAGAAGCAAATGGAATCACTGTGTGTAGGTAGTTTGTTGATGGGTAGACTTTCCACAGCATAATAAGGCAGCAAGGTGGCCTTCCCATTACAGGAAATCTGATGCATTTTCTCTTGAGCTGTTGAGAGTCACATGCAGAATCCTATAATCGTCTGCCATGGGGTTTTGAGGACTGAGACAAGCCCACAGCTTGAACTGTCCAATAGTAGGCTTTTTCTCACTACCCTTGTGTATGGCTTTAGTACTAACCCAGTTTCTGCTCTGCCTTAGGCTTTCAAGTCCCGAGGCTCCGTGGGATTCTAGAGGGCAATTTGGCTCAATTCACATTTGTAGTCACCTCATTAGTGCCCACACCTTAGCCTTCCCCACTTTGCTACATTAGGTACCAGTTTACACCTATTTGTTGTTTTTTTATTTATTCTAAGGACTTACTGACATCCTTCTCTGTTTCTATCCCTTGTCTCACCTTTGCCTTTATATTTGTACTTTTCAAATCCTTTACTGTCAACTTAATAAGGTTTCTGGTGGGGGGGCCACAAACTGATGTGGCGAACATATAATGTTTAATAGAAATAACCACGAATAGGGAGGAAGCGAAGGGTACGAGGTGCTGAATTATAACTGGGTAGAAATCTGTCGTGCAGGAATTAACATGTTACTGCTTGCTGGCCAAATCTGGCCCCTGGTCTGTCTTTGTATGGTCCATGAGCTAACCCTTTACATATTTAAAGGGTTGTAAAACAAAACAAAGCAAAATAAAGCATATGTGATAGAGACCATATGTAGCCAACAAAGCCCAATTATCTGGCTCTTTATAGAAAAATCTTGCTGATCCTTCTCTGGTGCAGTTCTCAACCTGAGGGCTTTAGAAATGTACAGAGAACCAAGTTTCAGTCTGGTTCATTAGCAAAAATCTCTGGGGGTGAGACTCAGGAATGGAGTGATTCTAACCTGTAGCCAGCCCAGCATGAAACATCTCCCTACCAAAAAACAGTATCAGCCATCAGACCAAAATATTACCACATCCATCAGCAACAATAACTAAGATACTGGAAACTTTAAGAGACGTATTTAGCTGATGCATTTCTATGCCCATTTTTTTCTTTTATTTTGGGCAGTATTATAGGTGCACATAAATTGTTTCTACAAGTCTTATTATAAAAGTAGAAGTCCTCTGTGCCCTCTTTCCCGTCCCAGAGGAACAATCACTTTAAATGTTCTGAACTGATTCTTTTCTCCACATTTCTAAACAATATGTTTATTTTGCTGCTTTAAGAGTTTTCCATTTTAGGCGTTTTCTATTAATTTCCCACTATGGAAAAAAAGGATGTAGCTCCCTTTCACACCCTCACCCTATCACACACAAGCTTCCTATCCCCTGCCCCGTCTATTTTAAATTTTATAAGTTTTGTCAGAACAACATGTATTTTATTAAATGCATTCATGAGTATGTAAATACTATTCACAAATAAGCAATGTTATATCCAGTGATTATGTTCCAGCACAATTTTACACCCTTTCCGAGGTGGGTATTTGCTTTGTACCTCGTTCCTTATTTTCCCTATGCATAATCTTTTACTACCAAACTGTTGCCAGTTGTGCAGGTCTTTTCTCAGTACACAGTCATGTGTCTGTCTTTCTATCTCCTCTCTGTGAGACCAAGTGCGTTAACAGTCACCCTAGACTCTCCCTATAACTTCCTCTGGGATTTCTTTTGCCACTGCATCCTGTGGAGTCCTCTGCTTTCTAGAGCCCACATATTCCTTTTTCTTGATTGAACACTTCATTTTGAGAGGCATCCTTCAGTAACTTTTCGAGAAAGTCTTGTACATTATTAGTAGTCTGCTTGCAAATAGAATCCTAGGTTGAGATTTGTGGTTATACATATTTATTTTTAAAAAATATTGTAAATGTTTTATTAAATATTTAAAATTGATTTATTTATTCTGAGAGAGAGAGAGAGAGAGAGAAATATCAAGCAGGTTCTGCATTGTCAGAGCAGAGCCCGATGCAGGGCTGGAACCCACCAACCGTGAGATCATGACCTGAGCCAGAATCAGACGCTTAAACGATTGAGCCACCTGGGCACCCTTCCTATATATTTTGATGGCTTCCTTCCATTGTCATCCAGCTTCCAGTCTTGCTGTCATTATAACAAAAGGGGTCATTCTAATTGTAGTGTGGTAGGTTGTCTTTTCCAAAAATGGCTGAAATGTGTCATCTCCCACACTCTTTGACAATGGAAGCTTTTCATTCTCCCATTGAGGTGTGTGTGTCTTTCTCTCGAACTGAGGTGGCTAGTAATTTGCTTATAATCAATATGCTACAGTAGAAGTGATGTTGGGACTTTGAGGCTAAGCAATGCAGCTTGCACCCTGTTTGTGGGGGCACTTGTTAGTGGAATTCTGGGTTGCAGGGTGTGAGCCTGACTCTTCTAGACACCAGCCTCTGAAGAAAACTAGGGCAAGTAGAGAAGCCACAGGGAATGCTTCACTCAACAGCTCTGGCTGAGGCTCCAGCTGACAGCATCAAGTGTTAACTGTGTGAGTGACTGTGACTTCAGATGATTCCATCCATGTGTTAGGTTATCTCTAGCTGTTGAGTCTTCCCAGCTGAAGTCACACATGTTGTGTAAAAGAAACAAGCCATTTCTACTGTACCCTGTCCAATTTTTGTGGCCTGCAAAATCAAAGAGCAAAATAAAATTGTTGTTTTAAGTCACTAAGTTTTGAAAGAACTTGTTGCATGACACGAGTAACTAAAAGAGTATGTGACCTTCTGAAAAAATTTCTGGAAGCTTTTAGGATTTAAAATGTATTTTTTGAAACATTTATTCTTTTTCCCTTTTGTTTTTTTTTGAGAGAAAGAGACTGAGTGTGAGTGGGGGAGGGGTAGAGAGCCAGGGAGACACAGAGTCCAAAGCAGGGTACAGGGCTCTGAGCTGTTAGCACACAGCCCGACGCAGGCTCAAACCCACAGACGGAGAGATCATGACCTGAGCTGAAGTCAGATGCTTAACCGACTGAGCCACCCAGGCACTCCTAGGATTTTTATTTCTTTTTAGTATCCTTATGATGGTCATTTTACTCATTATTGGGCATTAAGTGTTTACTTCCAATTTGAAAAAATTCACGTCTTTCAGTTCTTAGAAATGTTCCTGAATTGTTTCAGCAGTGGTACTTATTCCTGGATTTTCTCTTTTTCTGATGCCCCTGTTATTTATATGATAAACCTCTTGGACTAATCCTCTAATTGTCTCATTATTACTTTATTGTCTTTTATTTTCGAGCTCTTAATATTTTTATTCTAATTCCTGTTTATTCCCTAAACGTTGTTTTCCCAATACTTATCATACTTTTTGTTTCCAAGACTTTCCCCCCACCCCGACATTCTGTTTATTTAAAAAAATGTATGTAACCGGGGCGCCTGGGTGGCTCAGTCGGTTAAGCATCCGACTTCGGCTCAGGTCATGATCACACGGTTTGTGGGTTCAAGCCCCACATTGGTCTCTGTGCTGACAGCTAGCTCAGAGCCTGGAGTCTGCTTCAGATTCTGTATCTCCCTCTCTCTCTGACCCTCCCCTGCTCACACTGTTTCTCTCTCAAAAAAAAAAAAACATTNACCAAGATGATTGCAATTTTTAAGCTGTAGTTTCCTAATTCAGTTTTAAGAGGCATATTCAAATTAGAAATGGCTTCTGAGGAAAAATAATATTTACAATAAATATACATGTTGACTGTAAGAGAGACTGATTTAAGAAAACTCAAAGTGCAAAATACTGGAAATCTTTGAATTGAAAAACTAGTAATTACATATAAAAAATAAAAAGAATTTTTAGAAATAAACTGAAGAGAGAAAATGACTTATTCTACCTCATTAGCAGTTTGCTTTATAGTTTGATGATGCTAAGAGAAAAATGAAAATTCATGGAAGTGTACAGAACTTTAAAGTTTTACCTCAGGTTGGGGCAACTGGGTGGCTTAGTCGGTTAAGCGTTCGACTTTCGCTTAGGTCATGATCTCGCGGTTCGTGGGTTCGAGCCCCGCGTCGGGCTCTGTGCTGACTGCCAGCTCAGAGTCTGGAGCCTGTTTCAGTCTGTGACTCCCTCTCTCTCTGATCCTCCCCTGCTCACGCTGTCTCTCTCTCTCTCTCCTAGAAATAAATAAAACATTAAAAAAAAGGTTTTACCTCCGGTCAAACAAAATCTTGTTCCATTTTAATGTCTTCTTTAATATCTCAGATTTTGTGAGTCTGACATTTTTCATCCTGAATTCCATCTGGTCAAACATTTGGGTTTAATTTCTATTTGTTATCAAGAAATTGAAAATGATGGCACATTATCTTCTAATGTGTCTTTCATAATCTTTAATTGAGAATTTATTTTCAAGTGTCACTGTACATGTGCCAATATAAAAAAGCAAATGTCAAGAGCTTTTTTGTACATAAAAAAGGGCATATGAGGTTTCTACACACATCCTCTGGACATAGTGAAGAAAAACATCCAACTTGGCAAAGTTAATTCTTAAAGAATTTAATTTCACAATGACTATTTAAAATGTTCTTTTTAGGGGAGTGTTTTGGGGAAGGGGTAGGCCATTGGGCTGTCAATTAAATCTTTAGATATATTAAGAGACCTGTTTTTTTCTTAAAGGAGGATTTTGTTTGTTTTTACATTTCTACTGTCTTGTTCTGAGCCATTAACTCAGCTCATCAGACCATCTCTGATGTCACTTGAGCAGCACCAAGAACGATTGCGGCCATGGACCCCTCTCTTCAGTGGGCATGCCATCTCCTGACCCATTCCTATTCTTGGTTTTTTACTTTTTGCCTGGTCTGCTCCCTATGATTCCACACTCCCCCCTCAAATCTCAGTGCTGATGTCACTCCCTTTCTGCTGATGCTTGGCTCTGCTCCTTGAAACAGATTTGCCCAAGGCCCTCAGCTAGGAGTGCTACATGATTCAGTCTCGTCGCTGAAATCCCGACACAATTGCCCACTTTGCCAGGTTATCAGGTTGGGCCAGGCTCTGCCATCCGGACTCAGACCGCACTGGCAACCAGAGATAGAGAGTAGATGGTCAGTTTGCAGCGTAATTTGTTGTGTTCTGGATGAGATCTTTTATTCCCGTAAGCACAAATATTAACTACCTTTATGCATAATTATAAGCCTGCAGAGAGCTCAGTGGTACCTTATGATATTAGGTACCCTTTCTTAGAAAGGGGTTATTTTAATTTGACAAAATATTAATCAAATATCAAGCAAAATTAATTTTCAACCTTAAAATTATTAAGAGATGGGAATCTCTTAGAACAGAGCCACCTATACAAACATAACACACACACATGCAAAATTTAAAGGAAGCTGACCAGTAGAAATAGAAAATTATTTCAGGGTTTGCCGCTTTTACTTTGGCCATTTTGCTGATTTCCCTAAAATTTGCCTTTTTAGATTAAATCTGAGGGCACATTTGTTGACGAGATGTCCATTTTTAAATAAAAAAGTGTTTCCATAATTAATCTATGAAATTTTATTCTTGTTATTTAAATATTTATTGAGTTTCCTTTTTGTAGTTTAAGGGACTTACAGTTATATAATTTAGGGGCACCTGGGTGGCTCAGTCAGTTAAGCATCTGGCTTTGGCTCAGGTCATGATCTTGCAGTTCGTGGGTTCAAGCCCCACATCAGTCTCTATGCTGACAGCTAGCTCAGAGCCTGGAGCCTGCTTCAGATTCTGTGTCTCCCTCTCTCTCTGATCCTCCCCTCCTCACACTGTCTCTCTCTCTCTCTCTCTCTGTCTCAGAAATAAAACATTTAAAAAAATTTTAAAGTTATATAATTCAGAACTTAAATGTATGAATATATAAAATAAAACTGGGAATTCTAGTTCTGGTTGTGACTTAAACAAGTTGTAATGATTTTGGACAAGTTCATAATTCCATTTGGCATAATGTCTAAGAGGAAATGGTTATACTGTATACTTTCTAAGGATTCCCATAGTTTATGGCTCATTCATATCTATAAATCTGACCAATGACTTCTTTTGTTTTCCTGACTGATGACTTCTTAATCTTTATCTCCAGCTCCTGCCCCAGCCCTAACTTTTGAGAAATAAATATGCCTTTATAGCCACAAACTTGAAAAATATGTACAAAGCTAAATTCTATTTATTTCTTTTAAAATTTTTAAATATTTATTATTTTATTTTAGAGAGAGAGAGAGAAAGCAAGTGCAAGTGGGAGAGGGGCAGAGAGAGAGGGAGACACAGAATCTGAAGCAGGTTCCAGGCTCTAAGCTATCAATACAGAGCCCGACGTGAGGCTTTAACTCATTAACTGCAAGATCATGACCTGAACTGAAGTCTGATGCTTAACTGACTGAGCCACTCAGGTGCCTGCATTCTATTTATTTCTTAGAATTTTTTTTTTCAGTAAGATCATTTAATGTTATTACAGTTAAAACTGTCACCTATTCTGCATTGTAATGAAACTAATGGCAATGAGAACAATGTTGAGGTTTTATTAAATGAAATTTTACTAATTTTAATTTGGCTAAACTTTAGCTACATAAATTGTCAAAGCATTCTTAAAACTATGCTTAGCTTAAAGAATGAACCAAGGCAATTTTCAGTCCAGTATACAAGTTACCACTGCATCCTAATAACAAGTTAAAACCTGAGAAAACTGAAAAATCAACAACTCTTCTTAGATCTGTAAGAGAAGTAAGGTGATGGGACAAATCACTTGCACCTCAAATTGGAGAGACTGGCAAATATAGAGAATCATAACTTCCTGGAGCAGAAACCCATAGAGCTGAAATCTGTGCAGAAATTATTCTGAGGAAGGAATACTTGAACTGTAGTTGACAAGTTGCTGGAGGCTCATTGTGGACAAATCTGAGAGAGAAAAATTCCAGGGGAACCCATTTGTTGGGAGCCTCCCACACTTTTAGGAGTTTTGTGAGTCCAGGAGCTCAAGTAGTCTTCACAGTGAGTATTGGAGAAAAACTCTTCTTTGTGCTTCTCACAAGAGGAGGGGGAAAAGGAATCATTTTGAAATGCACCAGAGTGATCTATTTTTTAAACAAGTTCTGTCCCCATGAGAAACCTAGTTAACTAGAGCCTAATCTACTGGCATTTTATCAGAGCTTAACTGACCTAAGAGAAATACCCAACACCAGCTGTCTCTAGACTTTCACCAGCAAGAAGGGAAATACACAACTCCAGCACACTGGAGCCACCTTTTTCCACTTAAGGGGACAGGGAAAACTGAAAAGCAAATGTGAAGCTCACGGTCCAGAGGCATGGAGTCACTGAAAGCCTGAGATGTAATCATAGGACTATAGAATGCTTCCTCTTCCATTACCACCACATGTCTACTTACAGCAGTTCTTTTTACCCATCACATTATATCTGGCTAGCAAGAAAATATGATAAAGCATACTAAAAGGTTAACAAGACACAACTTAAAGACACAGAGCAAG
This sequence comes from Crocuta crocuta, assembly GCF_008692635.1. Classification (NCBI taxonomy): domain Eukaryota; kingdom Metazoa; phylum Chordata; class Mammalia; order Carnivora; family Hyaenidae; genus Crocuta; species Crocuta crocuta. Next base: position 5,118,941 of record NW_027530356.1, read on the forward strand.
CATCAAAATTAGACTCAAATATGGCAGGGATGTTGGAATTATCAAACCAGGAATTCAAAACAAATGTGATTAATACGCTAAGGTCTTTAATGGCTAAAGTGGACAGTAAGGAAGAACAGATGAGGACAGTGTAAGCAGAGAGATAAAAATTCTAAAAAAGAACCAAAATGAAATACTAGATAAAAAGTGCTGCAATAGAGAGAAGGCCTTTGATGAGTTTATTAGTAGACTGGACACAGCTGGGGAAAGAATCTCTTGAGTTCATGTTTATCTCAGAGCAATCTTCAAAACTGACAAACTGAACAAAGACTGAAGAAACAGAACAGTGTATTCAAGGATTGTAGGACAACTTCAGAAAGTAAAACATAAATGTAATGGGAATGTCAGACATCAAACCATCAATCCAGAAAGTTCCATGAACATCAAGCAGGATAAACACACACCCACACACACCAACTAAATCTAGGTGTATCATTTTAAAACTCCAGAAAATTAACGATAAAGAGAAAAATCCTGAAAAAAACCCAGAGGAAATAAATTTATCTGTAGATGAGCAAAGACAAGTCTTACATCAGACTTCTCTTCACAAACCAGGTAAGCAAAAAGAGAGTGGAATTAAATATTTAAAATGTTGAGAGAAAAATACATAAACCTAGAATTCCATCCCCTGTGAAATTATCCTTCAGAAGTGAAGGGGAAATAAAGACTTCCTCTGACAAACGGAAATTGTGGGAACTTGTTGACAGTAGAAATTCCTTGCGAGGAATGTTAAAGAAAGTTCTTTAGCGAGAGGGTAAATGTCATGCTACTTCTTAACTGCAGCAGTCAGTGATTGAATACAGGTGGCTTGGAGAAGAGTTAGTGAGCCTGGGCAGCCCCTCATCCATTAGGACTCAGTTGAGACCTGCTGGCTGATAATGCTTGTTCCTTGGGAAGGGATAGTTCAGTTCTGGAGGAGGTTAGTCTCAAGGATGTAGCCAGTGCTAATCATTCTCCTGCTTCACCACCCATTCAAGATTTGCCTTACCTTTGGTGAGAATCTAGGGACTGGTCCAGGTGGCTTACCTGGTGAGGTTACTAGACAGATCCCTTTCACTGAAGTGTCTGAGCACCATCACCATATCTTTCTCATAGCTGTGTTGTTGGATCTGTCCCCTTAGGATCCAAATTAGACAAAGGAGGCATGCCAATAGATCTTGTGGAGATCAATCCCCAAATTTCTTCTCTCAACTCTGTGAGAGCACATGTACGTCATCAGGTTCACTTGTTCCTACCAGTTTGGTGACTTTTTCCCTGTTGTTCTCTTGTCAAGTAACCAAATGGAGCTGAAATGGAAGTTTACTGAGACTTTCGCTATGTTTTCTCACGTACGCACTTACCTATAGGAATCACAAGCTCAAAACCTTCAAGGCCCAGAGTTGTAGAGAATGTGTGCATGTATTTTCCAAGAGGATTTCTGGGTGTGATGGAAAGAGAGACTGCCTACTTATAACCCTGTAGTACTAAGATCCATCATTTTTAAATTCATGACATAGTAACATGCGCTAATCATGTACTATATTTACATTTTCAATATGGTTCCTCATTCTTACATACTGTTATTTTGGGGTTGGGACCTCTGCTCTACCTTGAACTGACCTGATGTTATACCCGCATATTTATCATTGAATGTAATCTTTTTGGGGATAATCCAGCCTTGTTGTGAAGAGCCAAAAATTAAGTCCTCCATTAAGAGAAACCTCGGGCTGCATGTAGCCCCAGTCCCAGTCCCAGGAAAAGCCTCAGACTGTTCAAGGCTAAAGCCATCCTCAGACCGCCCTCAGTTCGGCTAATCAAAAAGAAAAAATAGAAACATTCCTATAGTCTGAGTCAAGGCTGGAAACTGCAGATACAAACTAGCGCCTTCCGCTTCTGTACCATTGCTTAAGGCTTGAGTTTCAGCCTCCCCGGAACTATCAGGCAGCTGCACACTGCCCACGGCCGAAGAAACTGGCCACCACATCACTCCACCACACTACCTTGGCAACACCTAATCAGGAAAGGCCAGCAGCCACCCTCCGCCTTACTGAAGGAGGGGCCTAAGGAGAGAGAAGTTAACCTGTTAGTCGCCGAACAAGACTCTAGACTCGCTCTATGATAGGCTAAATTCAAAGGTATCCTAAATGTTGTAATTGGATCCCGCCAAAAACCTGATAGCGGGAACCAATCAAATATGGTATATATTCACATTTAAATATTAACCAATGACAAACCTGTAACCATAGAGATCTCCTGTCCCTCCCCACGACTTGTTTACTCCTGTCTATAAAGGTCCGGGTTCGAACCTGCAAATAAACGACCCTTGCCGATAGGCTTTGACTCTGGTCTCTGGTGGTCTGTTTTTGGGGTTTCTCGAACTCTGGGCGTTTCAGTTGAGGCCTCTCTCTGTGGCTGAGGCTAATCTGTAAGTTGCTGACAGCTTCAAGCTGCCCACTGAGTCCTCTCAACAGAAATGGTAGAAAGTGTTTCTTTGAGGGATGCCTGGGTGGCTCAGTCGGTTAATCATCCGACTTCAGCTCAGGTCATGATCTCACGGTTTGTGGGTTCGAGCCCCACATCGGGCTCTGTGCTGACAGCTCAGAGCCTGTTTCAGATTCTGTGTCTCCCTCTCTCTCTGCCCCTCCCCACTCATTCTCTGTCTCTCAAAACTGAATAAATGCTAAAAAAAAATTTAAAAAAAGAAAGAAAGTGCTTCTTTGAGGGAGGATCTGAGTGGCACATAACTATATCCATCCACCACATGGGGTGGTGCTTAAGGCAGGGGACCTACGGGTCCAACTCTTATTAAGACTTGACAAGCACCCCCATTTTCTTTACTATTTTCACACTGCCTCTTGGAACATCAATCCTGTGCTTTTCTGGGATGGCATAAATGAGAACTGGCTTACAACTCATGGATGATCTCATCTGCAGTACAAAGCTTTTAGCATTTCCACTCTACTCAGCACTATCAACAATAGCCAAAGTATGGAAAGAGCCCAAGTGTCCATCGATGGATGAATGGATAAAGAAGATGTGGTATGTATATGTATATATATATATTTATATATACATATATATATACACATATATATACACAATGGAGTATTACTCAGCAATCAAAAAGAATGAAATCTTACTATTTGCAACTATGTGGATTGAACTAGCTGGTATTATGCTAAGCAAAATTAGTTAGTCAGAGAAAGACAAATATCATATGACTTCATTCATGTGAGGACTTTAAGATACAAAACAGATGAACATAAGGGAAGGGAATCAAAAATAATATAAAAACAGGGAGGGGGACAAAAACATAAGAGACTCTTAAATATGGAGAACACACAGAGGGTTACTGGAGGGAGCTGTGGGAGGGGGGATGGGCTAAATGGGGAAGGGGCATTAAGGAATGTACTCCTGAAATCATTGTTGCACTATAAGCTAACAAACTTGGATGTAAATTTAAAAATAGAATTTCCACTGTACTAAGTCCATTAGCCATGAGGGCACTGTTTATCTCTTTCAATTATTTAAAAGTTTTGATATCTCCCTCCCACAATGATTCTCTCCAATCTTCTTTATCTTGTTCTTTTAGGATTGTAAACATCCTCTTGTAGTTCTTTTCAAAGATTTTTGGAGAATAGCAATAAAAATAAATCATGGGTCAAATAGGCTTGGAGAGGGAGGAGACTTGTCACTCTACTGCATCTTCCCTGCAGACTCTTGCCCCATCCTGCCCTCCCCATCCCCATGCCTGTACTTGAGAGCCCTGCAGGGAATACTGCACGGTCCTGTGATAATCTCAGTCAAAAGACACCGCACTCTATGAGTCAGAGGGTCCAATGCTTTTCTGCTGTTGTGACTCTGATGTTTCCTCAGGTAGAGTAGCATCAGTTTTGCTAAGTTGGATTAAATGTGGGGAAAGAAGCTACATTCTCTTGACTTTAAATAGTCTTAAACTTACGTAAAAATATATATTAACTATTTTATTTTGGAAATTATCTTCAGGGTTTTTTTTCCATTTTACTTTGTTGTAGGCTTTTCTGAAAAGTTGGTGATAGAGAGATGTATTGTTTTTTATTTCTGTTATGTTTCTTCTGTTTCACCTTATATATTTTGCTGCTATGTTTATCTTTACATATAAAATTGTAGCTATAACATATCACTTTGATTGTAAAGCTTTCTCTTGGCAATTAAAAAAATGAACTAAGAATTCTTCATATTATGTTAGAACATTGCAATGTTGTCAATTATGACAAATCACTATCACAGATACATAAAAACTAATTCAAAATGTTATAATATATATATCATGATTTTCACTTTCAAAGCAATGTATTAATCCATATGGTATTTCCAAGTCTTTCATCTTTTGAATTTCTTTATACTAGCGTATTAAAAGCAGATCAAAATCAGAAATATGGTGCTTACTTTTTTCAAATTCCTTCTCAGATCACAACTATATATCGAAAAATACTAGGCAGAAAACATTCTTTTTAGAAATTGGCTTTGAGATTTTTAGACATGAACTTCATTCGCCACAGTGAATCTTACAAAAATTATTGCTGTTATTTTTTAATTCCTAAAATTTTATTGGAATAGCATTTTTGCTATCTAACATAAAAATGAAATATTAAAAATTTCGCAAGTCAATAGCCAATCTTAAGTCCAATTGGATTTTTGTGACCTCTGGCTAGTACTATTAATACTAACCCAACAATGTACTGAATAAATGTGGGTAGCAAATATTTTATTTATTTGTTTAATTTATTTGTTTTGAGAGAGAGAGGGAGAGAGACAATCTAAAGTAGGCTCCTCGTTGCCAGCACAGATCTGGATGCAGGGCTCAAACTCACAAACCATATGATCATGACCTGAGCCAAAATCAAGAAGCAAATGTTCAACCAACCGAGCCACCCAGGCACCCCATAAATTAATTTTATTTTTGTTAAAGTGATTTTTTCCCGTATTTGAGTGCCTTATATAATTTTGTTTAAATCTTATAGTGCATTGCCTGTTTTATTTGTAATAAATCTGATTGTATCCCACTTATAGAAAATCTTGTACTTTATCTAGTTGCATTCCCATTTTGTTCTTGAAGTGATTATAAGGTTATGTGTTTCACCAAGATGTTTCATCTCTTGGCAGATCCAGCAAGTATTCTATACAATTTTTGAATTGTTTCCAGAAAATGTCATCATTACTCATATAATTAAGGCCTTATTTTCTTGGGGAAAAAAATCAAACTATGTGCTGTAGAAAGCCCAAGGAATGTTTTTGGAGTATCAGCCATATGTTTAGCCATATGTTTAGCTTGAATAATTTTTTTTTATTTACCAAACATGTTGGTGCTAATTTCATAGGTGGTAAGGATGCCCAACCTACCAGAGATTTGTGAGAAATAGTAAACGGTTACCATTTTAACCACTGAGTTTGGGGGTGATTTCTTATGCAGCCCTATTGTGGCAATAGATAACTGATACAGAATTTGTTATCCTCAAGTCAAATGCTACTAGTAAAAAAAAAAAAAAGCCCTAAAATATTTAGAACTTCCTTCTGATTCAGCTCCAAATATAGGCTTTGAAAGTGGTAAGAAAACTGTTAGCAAAAGTTAGAAGAGATGTAAAGAAACTGCTAGCGTAGACTGGAAAAATTGTGTTTCACATTAAACAGTGGCAAAATAATTTGTAAAACGTTTACATGTGGTATCTGGAAAAATAGAAAGTGTACTTAATGAACTTTTGGAGTTGAGCAAGGAGATTTTCACACAGAATGTTAAAATAGTCAGCTTTTTCTAGCTGCATGTGATAAAATGCTACATGAAAGATGAGATAGAGAAAACCCTGGTCAGTTTGCAAGCTGAATTTAGAGGGAATACAGAGGACATATGGGGTTGGAATTGGAAAATAAAGCTGTTTCTCATCTCCACCCACTTGAGTCAGTAAATTATCAAAGTAGTAAAGGACATTAAGGGAAATATCAAATGAAGGGTGTAGCCAAAAGAACCTTTGTTAAGACATCTGATAAAATTAAGCGGGTGCCCAGTATACCTCTGAGGCAACAATAAGGCTTCTAGGAATCACAAAACCATTGCTTACAGCAGCCTGACCTAACCAAAGTAGCACTGATTAAGTCTAGAGAGAGGGACCTTTTTTCAAAGAATTGCTGGTGTGAATTTTGCTGAATGAGGTGTAGTCCAGTCAGATTCATAAGAAACTTACAAAAATATTGGGGATAAATGTAAATGTAAAAGTGCTTGGACTAAAAGGTTGTGAGCTCAAAATATAAAAAGGCGTTTGGAGTCATAATCTTCTAGGAACAGAAAATAGGGTACACAAGTTGCTTAGCTCTCCCTTACCCTGTCATGAGAGTTTTGGAGACAACAAGGAACAGACAGGCTATGGTACAGAACAAGTTGTCTACTTGGCTACTGAAGTCCTACAAAGAATAAGAAGACAGAGAATGAACAACATATAAAAAGGCTTGGTAAGTAAGATTGGTAGAAAAATCAATTGGGACGGGGGTGAGAGAGAGAGAGGGAGGAAGACATGGAATTTTTTTTTTAATTTTTTTTTTATATTTTATTTATTTCTAGGAGAGAGATAGACAGCGTGAGCAGGGGGGGGTCAGAGA
>NW_027530356.1:5125600-5209910 GCF_008692635.1 Crocuta crocuta
AGACAGCGTGAGCAGGGGAGGGTCAGAGAAAGAGAGAGTCACAGACTGAAACAGGCTCCAGGCTCTGAGCTGGCAGTCAGTACAGAGCCCGACGCGGGGCTCGCACCCACGAACCGCGAGATCATGACCTAAGCGAAAGTCGGACGCTTAACCGACTAAGCCACCCAGGCGCCCCGACATGGAATTTATTTCAAAGAAGTAACGTGTTAGTAGACTAGCACACTGAGGTGTTAAGAAGGACATTGACACATTCCCTCACCTCCTTTTTTTTTTTTTAAACTCTCCTCTTTCAATGAATGTCTCTTCTTTCCTTCTTTTTTCTTTTTTTTTTATGTTTTATTTATTTCTAGGAGAGAGAGAGCGTGAGCAGGGGAGGGTCAGAGAAAGAGAGAGTCACAGACTGAAACAGGCTCCAGGCTCTGAGCTGGCAGTCAGCACAGAGCCCGACGCGGGGCTCGCACCCACGAACCGCGAGATCATGACCTAAGCGAAAGTCGGACGCTTAACCGACTAAGCCACCCAGGCGCCCCCCGTCACCTCCTTTTTAAGAGAGCGGTAGGTTGAAATGATAGAAATAAAAGGCAAACTTCAGAGTAAAGACGTAGAGAAGTTTGTTTACTAGGTAATGGTGGTAGGGAGGGTGATCATAAGTTTTGTAATTTTTATGGAATAGTGATAGTTTGTACCTAATGCCCTGTAGTCTTGTCTGGTTTACCATCTGCAATCTCCAAAACATCCCAGTTTGGACAATAAATTCTACAGTCCCGTTGTACACAAATGGCCCTTGGGAATCCTTTTAGAGGGAAGAGAGGAGTGGGAGTTTGGATGAAAAGAGAAAACACGTGTTTGTTGAGTGTATAAATGGATGAAACTAATGAAATGGTGGGATAGGCAAGAGAAAGGATGAAGAGAGGGTCTCAAGTTCTTAGGAGTGTCTCAGGATCCTTTCCATGTTAGCTTGCTTGAAAAATTTTATTAGTCTCTTTCTAGACAGGCTCAAATTTCTTTGAAAATAACCTATCTGAAGTTTAGATTTATCCTGCTTCTGAAGGGGTTCTTGTTTGTTTGCTTCTTTGTTTAAAGTTTATTTATTTTGAGAGAGAGAGAGAAAGAGAGGAGGTGGGACAGAGTGAGGGAGAGAGAAAATCCCAAGCATGCTCCATGTTGTCAGTGCAGAGCCTGATCTGTGACTCGATCTCTTGAAATGTAAGATCATGACCTGAGCAAAGATCAAGAGTGAGATGCTTAACCAACTGAGCCACCAGGGTGCTCCTAAAGGGGTTCTAATCCACAAAGGTAAATGAATTACTTAGTTTCTTTGTGTGAAAATAGTGGCATGTCCCTAGATTGAGATCTTTATTTGCTAAAAATGATTTCTTTGTTGATTACTAAGTTTAAATATTCCACTACATTTAATATTAAATCCTCTTCATTCTATTGCCTGCAATTTAAAAACCTTTTTTTTTTTTTTTTTTTTTTTNATCCCACTTCAACTCAGGTCATGATCCCTCCATTTGTGGGTTTGGGCCCTGCATTGGGCTCTGTGCTGACAGCTCAGAACCTGGAGCCTGCTTCAGATTCTGTGTGTGTGTGTCTCTCTCTGCCCCTCCCTCACTCATGCTCAAAAATGAATAAACATTTAAAAAATTTTTTAAAGTAAAATATTTATTTCCAAAAGCATTGATTTTACTAAATTTTAATTAATTAAAATGTATCAAAGATTGTGTGTGTGTGTGTGTGTGTGTGTGTTGGTAGTGGGGAGTTGTGCTCAACAGTTTTATAATTTTGCTTTAGAATGGCTTTACTGGGAACTTACCAGGTTTGATAGGAATAAATAGAAAGAAAGGCCATGAATGTAGACTACATCCATCCAAGAATTTGCCAACCACATACTTTTTCTATACTACTGGGTTTAATAATAGCTGTTAGATGATTTTGGAAATATGCCACACAAATAAATATTTTTCATACTACTTGATGCAAAAGTTGGTCTAGGCAGGTCATGCAATAATAGAGCTTTGCCAGTGAAACTGTTTGTCATACTATGGCAGAACCCAGTTATTTGTCATCTCTAGTGGGGTGCCTTTCTGACCCATGGCACACAGTGTCATTTTTGAGACAGAATGAGTCTGTTAGGAGGAGTTTTGGAGTATTCCAGTAGACAGATTCTATTTTTTCATGTAAAGTCTTTATATACAATCACATGTTTCCCAGTTCCTGAATTTTAGGAATGTAGTGCTGAAGTCAATGTTGGCCGAACTTCATTTAAAAGACATAATGCATGAGAAAGGCCTTAAGACTTCAGTTACAGTAAATCCAACAACAAAAAATAGTTTCCATATCACGAAGGAGAATAAACCAAGTAATTTAAACAATTCAGCTTCTAGGTTCTTCAGGCTTATTGCAGTCACAGAGCCTTTTAATCAGGCTCAAAGACTGATTCAAAAAAGGAGAAACAAATCTACTAGTCAAAGTATGTTGCCAACATATGTGAGAGCATAGGTATGTATCTGAAAGCAGAAGGGTTTTTAGTAAATGGTTACTGATGATTTACTCCATAATGTGGCATCACATGCACAGTGAAAATTCACCACATGAAAGATCTGGTCACTGGGAAAATTTAGAATAAAAATGCTATAAGAATCTGGAGTACATGCTGTTCTAAAATTATGAATGAACACTAAAGGAATTAGCATGCTAGGAAACAACTAAATAACTGACCCATGAATGTCTTAAAAACATGAAAATTCTAGAAGGTGATTATTTGGTTGTGTAGATAGTTTTGTAAATTTAGGGAAATTCCTTAATTTATTGCATAAATGTGTTAAAAATGCTTTATAGGGTCAAAGCAATTGTTAGAGTGAAATACAGGCATATTCTAACATATAGTGTGTGGTTGAGAAAATGGAACAAGAGGGCTGTAGAAATGTGTATGTGGTAGGGAGCAGTCTCAGTCCATCCTGAGGGAAGGTACAGATACTTTCAACTGCTTTCAGCAAGAGAGCATCTGCCCAGAGGAAAGGACTTTCCATGTGTGCTGTCTGAAATATTGGATCCTCAGGTTCGTCCTCAGGTCATCTGAACTGTGGAACAGACAACTTCAAGTAAAGGCTGCTCCAGCCTATCCAATTCTTCACAGTGAGTGTAAATGATGAGAATAGGCTAGAGAAGTAAATATCTGAATAGATGGTAGGCCTTCCCTAGGAACCCAAAGAAATCTTCCTAAGTTGGGGCAGGTGTCCAACTGGGGGTGGTCACATTACATGAAATACACATCTCACATAAGATGGGCTAGAGCAAATGAAATACAAGTCATTATGTAAATTTGATTCCATTTATAAACACGTGCTGGTAAGTTCTGGAGCTATTCAAGTTAAAGACGTAATAAATTATATATTGCCATGCCCTCTGCTCCCCTCTGACAGTCTCATAAGCAAAGGTAATATGTTATCTTGTGTATTTTTTCATATTAACACCATCTCTTGGAATTTTAGCCTCTGTGGTATCCTGTAAGATAGGTGAACAAATTAGTTAAAAAAAAAACCCTGCTCACACAGGGTATTTTTCTTAACCACGTTGGCTTCTTGGCCCAATATAGTTTAAAATTAGATAGCCTCTGAATCTTGGTTTATTTGCTGGAAAGTGTTGAAGATTAACAAAACTATTTGTTGTTTTTGATCCAAGGAAGAAAATGATGAAATCCTTATTTTCCTTACAAGTTGAGCCAATATATTTCAGACTGAGATGTTCTGAGAATATACATTCTTTTACAAAGTCTAGTTAACATTTTTGGGAGAACCTGGGTTTTTTTTCTTCTGTCAAATATGTTAGTGCAACTTTTCTGAAAACAGCTCACCAAATAACAGACTGGAATCAGAACAAGGAGAGTTCTGGAACCATTTTATGACTTAAAGATTTGTGATAAATTTTCTCTCTTAAAAAAAAGGAAAAGATGGTTTTTGCTAAAGTAAATCAAGAAAAATCTAATTTATCAAGGCACATAGAGAAAATAGTTCTCTAAGTGACAATTTAGTCTACTTTCTTAGGTAAAATCATGCTGTCTCTTCTTTATATCTTTCGTATGAAGAGTCAAAGAATCCCTAGAAAATCAGTATTCTCTTCTTTCCACGAGGCTCATCTGTACAAAGCACTGATCCTAGCTATAAAAAGTTAGTGACATTTTTGTAGATGTAAACATTCATTAATAGGGACATAGTTTTATTAAATATTTTTATACTTATGTAATGGGATACTATGTGGCCATCAAGGAGAATGAAGATGCACATACACTGATACGAAATGTACTTCAAGATAATAAGGAACAAAATAATGCTGTACCTTGCTACCATTTGCAGTTGAAAAGAATAGACGTATAATACTGTATATATATCTCTGGTGGCCTCTGGGAAAGAATCCATCATATGGGGAAGGCAGAGGAAGAAGAATCATTTTTTTTAGTATTATACAATCTTTTGAAATGTTTAAGTGTTTAAGCACATGATATGTCTTATTTAAATTAAACAAATAAATCATTGAAAATGTAACCCACATGTGCAGCTTAGACCTTCCTCTGCTCCAGACACATGCATTTAAGCCCTGTAATGTGTTCATCTCTGGTACAAAGGGGACACAGACTATTCATTCCATTCCTGCCCCATTCCATGGTTGAGGTGAAGAGCTAATAGTGGAAGATAATTGTCCAAGGATATACAATTGGTTAGTATCAACTTCCAGACTAGAGCTCCAGGTATCTTAATTCTAGGGATGTGCTCTTCTCACCCCATGGCTCTAAAGGAGAGAGAAAAAACAGTGTTGGCTTTAAGAATGACCTTCTGTTCCATTCTTCCTCCCTTAGCTGCTCACTAAGGCTGATACCTCTGCATCTCATGTCCTAGGGCCTCCTGTCTAGTCTTTCAGCACCAACTAACTAGAATAAAAAAAACCATACAGTGTCCTAACTCAGGCCTTTTTATTTGAGGTCTAGAGATAGGTTTCAGGAAATCTTGTGTCTAATTAAGAGCTAAGAACTCTGGGGAAAGAGCTGTTTCCTATGAGCTTCAGTGCCAAGTAAGATGAAGAAAACTTTTATACTCAGAAGAGAAAGATATAGAAGCAGTCATCAAGTCTAACCCTACTCAGATACCCAAATGTCCTCAGCAACAACTTGCTTTTCTGCTAGAACACAACCAAGTGTTGGAAAGGCATCACCAACAACAATAAAATTCACTTGGACATTTAGCTCTATTTTAAAGTAGTAGAGTGAATCTTGTTCTTGCCCTTGCCACAATCCATGTCCATTATGTGTTGTCCTTACTTTGGAGCCCAGGCTGATAGAATAGCCAATATCAAGAACATGCTGCCGTGAAAGGGACAAAAGAGAGTTTAGAGCATATCACACCAAGAAATAAGTTCAGGCAGGGAGTGGCATGCATTATCTGTGCTTTCAGCTCATTGGCCAGAACGGTTATATCGGCTCAACCAACCACTGGGAGCCAGAAAGTGTTACCATGCCATGTGCCTGGAAGGCAAAGAACTGGAGATATTCAGTGAGCAGTATTCATTACTACCATTTTTCTCCCTGCATAAGTGGCTAGTAGTTCTGTCCTATTTCTAGCAATTTCTTAAATGCCAAGAAAAATTAAACCATGTAGACAACAAAGGTGATTGAAAACTCTCAGAGCAGTAGGATATACAATTGTAGTTGTTCATTTCAGAGTCCCTGTCTGTCCCTCTCCATTTCCATGGTGAAGAGATGGGTCTCTCTGGTCATGCTTGTAACATATTATTGCCTTTCTCCACAACAGACTGGACTAGGGATTCACACTCATCCTGGTGGTGGTCAATCTTTGGTTAGCCTGTAAACAAATGTATTTTTGAGACACAGAGTTTATAGTCCAACAGATGTGGGGCCTATGAATTAAATGATTTTATAGAGTTGAGTCTATGAGAGGGAATTTCAGCCATATTCATACTCTCACATTAATCAATCAGAAATTGCCTGGGGAGAATAGCCAATGATCAAAGAGGATGAGAATAAATGAGATATAGTTTTATATGCAGTCCTGGAGAAGGAGACAGTGAGAAAATGAGAGACAGTGACAGACAGAGAGAGAGAGAGAGAGAAAGAGGAAGAGAGAGAAATTTATAACTTTAATGGTTTCTAAATCCCAGTTTCTACCCCCAAGAGGCCAACTGTGGTTCATTTCTGTGAGATAGCTTGATGGCTTTATAGCTTCTCAACAGTCTCCTCATTTAATTTGAGCTGCTTTATTATCCCTATTAAATGAATTGAGAATTCTAGTCACTCTGCCTCAGTCTAGATTGTCATATCTAGGCTATGCCGGGTCTATGTAGAAATTCTAAAACTCATACCGGAGTGTATGGCTGGGCACTAAGACAGAAGAACCTCACTGTAAACCTTTATTAACTTCATCTCATTATGTGTTAGTATTCTTGATGATCTGGTGTCTGGGGACTCACTGATCTGGGAGAGGCTTCCCTCCCAGGATTCATTTATTCCTAGCAAACATGTTGCCTAGGAATGCACCCTGCATATGCAAATGGACTAATCCAGAGGCCGCCCAACCCTCACTTCCTTACAGGCTCACTGCAGAAAGTGAGCCTGTACCCTAACCACTCCAGGGTCAGGTAACAGACAACTCAAGAGCTGTCCAGAGCCTGCTGAAATTCTTCAGACTAGAAATCTTAAACCTGATTGTCCTGCCGTGCCCTTTCCTTTCTATAAAAAACACAACAGGGGTGCCTGGGTGGCTTAGTCGGTTAAGCGTCCGACTTTCGCTTAGGTCATGATCTCGCGGTTGGTGGGTTCGAGCCCCTCGTCGGGCTCTGTGCTGACTGCCGGCTCAGAGCCTAGAGCCAATTTCAGCGTCTGTATCTCCCCCTCTCTGACCCTCCCCTGCTCACGCTGTCTCTCTCTCTCTCCTAGATATAAATAAAAAATATTAAAAAACAAAAACAAAAACACAACAGAGGCTCTTGCCCCTGCTTTGTCTTCTACCCCTCTGCCTCCTGATCCATCCTGGTCATGTGGCCCCTGCATGATGTTTCAGGCCTCCTGTTTGTAAGGATCTGTAAATATAAAACTTCTTCCTTCATGACAATTATGTCCGTGTCTGCCTGTCTTATCAAATCTGATTAAAACAAGTCCAAGCTACATGTCACGACAAAACTTCTGTCTTCTTCTGGGCCCCAATGTTAGATCGCCTATTGATTAACTGGTTTAAAGAGTGAGGACCCACTGCTCTGAAAGGTGGTCCTTTCAAATATCCAAATTATAAGCTGTCTGACGACATTAAAAGAACTCATTACTTTTTCCCTCTTATTTTTATGTATATGAAATGAATCACTCATCTAAGTATATTTTCATATAAAGAGTCAATACTAATTGTCATAGGCATGCTCTCTCTCAGGCTGAACTTGAAAACACATGGACATATTCTTCTCCTTTTTTCCCCGACTGCAAGCCACCATCCTTTTATTATGACAACAAAACAATGACCTCAGTTCTGTCAGAATTGAATTGCTGATATTAAAATCCTCTTGTTTGGCTTTAAGTGGGGTCTGGGACAGTTCTAGATGGTATTTGGCTAGAGAATGCAGAAGTGCCTGAGTCTGATTTTGATGTATCTCTCTAGGAAAGGCTCATGGCACAATTCTCTTCTCTCTTTAAACCCCTGGCTTTACTCCTGTGTATCATAAGCTGGCATTCAGGCACAAATCGCATTTGTTGAAAATATCCACCTCCCTTTAGCTCCAGAACTTCAAGATAGGATGAAAGTAACAATCATTTCTTTAGTTCTTCTCTCAATGTTGGTGTAAAAATATTAAAAGTGAATCCCAGCTGTCTTGGGTTCTCAGACACTGAATTATTTTTTTTCTGGTTCTGGAAGAAGAGACTATCCAAGTGCAATATGCTGGGTAAGGAGCCCCCATGATTTTTCCCAAGTGTGTTAGTCAAGGTCTAGTTGTGAAGACAACACTACAAATTTCAAATATTTCAAGCAGACAGGAATTAAATATAGGGATGTAGGAGATTGTAGGGAAATGCTGGCAGCTACTGCTGAGGCCACAGCCACCTCACAGCCCCCAGGCTGAAGAAAGAGATAGGATACGCAGTGTGAGACTGTTTCAGCAGCCGCTGCTAATCAGCCTCCACATCTCTGTAGCAAGAATACATTCCGTCTCTTTTCTATCCTTTCCCCCCTTAATATCATTTTAATATACTTGCATTCAAACCAATGCAGTTCAACGTTCCACATTTGGTCAATGGAAGCTTCATCTCTTTGGCCCCTAAGCCCTTTCCACATGTCACAGCAGTCCTTTATCTTCCTCTTTTCTAATCACTCATGTAGCTCTCATTTAATACCTGTGCTAGAACTCTGGGAGGTACTACAGGGGTCTGATTCCCAGGCTTCCAGCCCTGTGACACCAGAAAAGAGCATAAAAGGGCGATGTTGAGCGCTAAAAGACAATTTGCGACACCATTTTTATCAGGGCATTCAATGCCTTATCTATCACTCAGGGACAAATGCTCTTTCTAAAGGGCTAGTGACTTAAGACCCACTCACAAAGCCTGACCTGGCTCAAGAGTAGGAGGTACAGACTTCATTTCTGGATATTAGGAAATGAAATAATTTATGACTATGTTTTCAAACGATCACCGTATTCTATCTCTTTTTTAAAATCTATGGAAGCTTTTGTTGTGAACTTATTTACAGGCAGTTTTCACAAATGTTTTATGTTTATTTGAAAATGAGGCATGTTCTCTTTTATTATGGTATAGAGTTTAATATGGATCTATATGGTCTACTCTATTCATTGTGCTATTTAGAGCTTTGATATTTTTTCTAAGTTTTTTCCTTTTTATTTTACTAGATTTGAGAGAAGTATGTTAATTTCTTAGTTGTGTCTGTCTTTGTCTTTATTCATCTCCTCTGGTTTCAGCTTTATAAAGTAGCTACTGTGTTCTTTTATGTGTAGATTTTAAATAAAAAATTTTAATTTGGGTATAGTTGACAATGTTAAATTGGTTTCAGATACAAACCACAGGGATCTGACAAGTTTACACATTATACTTACGCTTACCACAAAGACAGCTACCCTCTGTCACCAGACTACATTCCTTATGCTATGCTTTTATTTCCGTGACTCATTCACTCCATAACTGGAAACCTGTGTCTCCCACTCTCCTTCACGCATTTTGCTAATCCTTTTGCCACCTTCCCCTCAGGCAATCATTGGTTTGTTCTCTCTGCTTATAGGTCTGATTCTTCTTTTTGTTTCTTTTTTCATATGTTTTTTTTTTTTTAATTTTTTTTAATGTTTTTTATTTATTTCTAGGAGAGAGAGAGAGAGAGAGACAGCGTGAACAGGGGAGGGTCAGAGAGAGAGGGAGTCACAGACTGAAACAGGCTCCAGGCTCTGAGCTGGCAGTCAGCACAGAGCCCGACGCGGGGCTCGAACCCACGAACCGCGAGATCATGACCTAAGCGAAAGTCGAACGCTTAACCGACTAAGCCACCCAGGCGCCCCTTTTCATTTGTTTTTAGAGTCCACATATGAGTGAAATCATATGGTATTTGTCTTTCTCAGTCATACTTATTTCATTTAGCATAATACCCTCTAGATCCATCTATGTTGTCATGAAAGGCATGTGATCTTATCTATTCGTATGGCTGTGTAGTATTTCCATTGCATATACATACTACATCTTCCTTATCCATTCATCTATCGATGGGCATTTAGATTGCTTCCATATCTTGACTTTGTAAATAATGCTGCAATAAACATAGGGGTGCATATACTTTTTTGAATTAGTCTTCTCATTTTCTTTGGGTTAATACCTAGTAGTTGAATTATTCAATCATATGGTATTTCCATTTTTAATTTTTTGAGAAACCTCTATACTGTCTTCCACAGTAGCTTCATCAATTTAAATTCTCACCAACGGTGTACAAGAATTCCTTCTTTTTCACAACCTTTACAATGCTTGTTATTTTTCTGTCTTTTTGATTTTAGCCATTCTGACAGTTATAAAGTGATATTTCATTGTGCTTTTGATTTGCATTTCCCTGATGATTAGTGATGAACATCTTTTCAAGTATCTGCTGGTTATCTCTATGTAGTCTTTGGAAAATGTCTATATGCGTCCTCTGCCAATTTTTAAGTCAGATTTTTTGCGTGTTTGCTTTTGTTATTGAGTTGTGTAAGTTCTTTATCTATTTTGGATATTAGTCCCTTATCAGATATATCATTTGCAAATATCTTCTCCCATTAGGTAGGTTGCCTTTTTGTCTTGTTGTTAAGTAGGATTTTCTTTGCTATACAGAGGAAAGCCTTTTATTTTGATGTAGTTCTCATAGTTTATTTTTTATTTTGTTTCCTTTGCCTTAGGAGACATATCTACAAAAATGTTGCTATACCCAGCTGATGTTAGAGAAATTACTGCCTGTGTTTTCTTCTAGGATTTTTCTGGTTCCAGGTCTCACATTTAAGTCTTTAGTTCATTTTGAGTTTATTCTTGTGTATGATGTTGGAAAGTAATACAGTTCCATTTTTTTTTTTACACGTAGCTGTACCAGCACCATTTATTGAAGAGATATCTTTTCCCCATTGTATATTTTTGCCTCCTTTGTTATAAGATTAATCAACTATATAAGTGTGAATTTATTTCTGTGCTCTCTATTCTGTTGATCTCTGTGTCTATTTTTGTGCTAGTACCATATTGTTTTGATTACTATAGCTTTGCAGTATATCTTGAAATCTGGAATTGTGATTATTTCATTTGTTCTTCTTCCTCAGATTGCTTTGGCTATTCAGAGTCCATAAAATTTTGTGGTTCCATACAAGTTGTAGCATTATTTATTCTAGTTCTGTGAAAAATGCTGCTGGTATTTTGACAGAGATTGCACTGAATCTACAGGTTGCTTTGAGTAGTAGGGCCACTGTAACAATATTAATTTTTCTAATGCATGAACACGGAATCTCTTAACATTTGTTTGTGTCATCTTCAAATTCTTTCATTAATGTTTTATAGTTTTCAGAGTATCTAAGTGTTTCTCCTCCTTAGTTAAGTTTATTCCTAGGTATTTTATTCTTTTTGGTGAAATTGCAAATAAAATTATTTTCTTAATTTCTCTTTCTATCAGTGGTGTATAGAAATGCTATTGATTTCTGGTGATTAAGTTTGTATCCTACAGCTTTACTAAATTCATTTATTACTTCTAGTATTTTTTGTTGTTGTTGTTTGAGTCTTTAGGATTTTCTACATATTCTATCCCATAATCTTCACATAGTGACAGTTAAACTTCTTCTGTACCAATATGAATGCTTCTTGTTTCTTTTTCTTGTCTGATTGCTGTGGGTAGAACTTCTGGTATTTTATGTATAGATATTAACAACTTTTTATTATGCATTTTAATAGTTAGCATCATCAAGTGTAATTTTCTTGGTCTCATTTCATATTTGGGGGCTAAATTATACTTGTTTGAAAATAGTATTGTGATTCCTACTATTTGTTTATTCAGTTATATTTTTGTTTGCCATCATCTTATCTGCATTATCTTCTTCAGAGTCTCCTTGCTTTGGATGTTTCTATAAATAGAGATTAGAGTTATATTTTGCTTTGGTTGCAACCTGAATTTTGTAACAGGTGTGATACTCTATTTACATTGATCTAAACAACCTATATCTTTTGTCCAGTTCAGTCATGGTTTATGTTATATTTCTTTTGTGCATATGTTTCTATATATAGAAGTATGTGTGTATACAGACACATTTTCACTGTATAGAATTGTTCTATTTTGACATTTATTTTGGTGTTTAGAAAGTTTTTTAGAACTTTATTTTTTTACAGCAGTTTTAGATTCACAGCAACATTAAGAGGGAGATACAGAGATTTGTCATACAATCCCTTCCCCCATACATGCATAGCACCTGTCTCCATCAATAATCCACCAGAATTGTACATTTGTTACAATTAACAGACCTACACTGACACATCAGATTCACCCAAAGACTACAGTTTACATTAAGTATGTGTATAACTCTTGGTGTTATACATTCTATGGGTTTGGACAATATGTAATGACATGTATCCACCATTACAGTATCCTTATTTTGATTTCTCTAAATATCCTCTGTGCTCTGCCTATTCACCCTCCTCTCACAACCACTGATCCTTTTACTATTTTCATAGTTCTGCCTTTTCCACAATGTCACACAGTTGACATCATACACTTTATAGCCTTTTCAGGTTGGCCTCTTTCACTTAGCAATATATATTTAAGATTCCATCATGTATTTTCATGGCTTAATACTTCATTTCTTTTTAGCACTAAATAAGATTTCATTGTCTGGAGCTACCACAGTTTATTTACTTATTCACCTATTTATGGACATCTTCCATAGTTCTAGCAATTATGAATAAAGCTGCTGTAATAAAGCTGCTGCACACATTTATGTGCAGATTTTTATATGAACATAGGTTTTCAACTCCTTTAAGTAAATATCAAGGAGCAAATTTGCTAGATTATGCAGCAAGAATATATTTAGTTTTTAAGAACCAGCCATATAGTCTTCTAAAGTGATTGTAGCATTTTGCATTCCTACCAGTAATAGGTGAGAGTTCCTGTCACTGTTAATTCCTGGACATTTGATGTTGTCAGTGTTCCAGATTTTGGCCATTCTTATAGATGTGTCGTTAATCTCATCATTGTTTTAATTTGCATATCCATGATTACATGTGATATGGAATATCTTTTCATATGCTTATTTCATATGCCATTCTGTATCATCTTTGGTGAGATGTCTCTTAGGGTCTTTGGGTCATTATTGAATCAGGTTGTTGCTTTCTTTACTGTTGAGTTTTAAGAATTCTTTGTATATTTTGGATAACAGTTCTTTATCAGCTATATCTTTTGCAAATATTTTCTTCTAATCTGTCCATTATCCTCTCATTCTCTTGACATTGTCTTTCAAGAGTAGGGGCATTTAATTTTAATAAGTTCAGTGTATCCATTGTTTCTTTCATAGATCATGCTTGGTGTTATATTTCAAAGCTATTGGCATACCCAATGTCATCTAGGTTTTCTTCTATATTATCTTCCAGAAGTTTTCTAAGTTAGCATATTACATTTCAGTCTGTGATCCATTTGGGGTTAATTTTTGTGGGGGGTGTAATGTCTGTGCCTAGATTTTGTTTTCTTTTTTGCATATAAATACCCAGTTGTTGTAGTATCATTTACTGAAAAGGCCATATTTGCTCCATTGAATTGCCTTGCTCCTTTGTCAATGATCCATTGACTATATTTATGTGGGTCTATTTCTTGGCTTATAATTTTGTGCCATTGACTGATCTTTTCTTTCACCAATACCACACTGACTTGATTACTGTAACTTTATAGGAAGTCTTAAAGTTGGGCAGAATCTGTCCTCCAACTTTATTCTCCATCAATATTGTGTTGACTATTCTGGGTCTTTTGCCTCTCCATATAAACTTTAGGATCTGTTTATCAACATCAATGAGTTTGCTGAGATTTTGATTGGGGTTGCATTGGATCTACAGAACATGCTGAAAAGAGCTGACATCTTAACAATATTGTCATTCCACACATAAACATGGACTATCTCTCCATTTATTAGGCTTTTGATTTCATTCATTGGAGTTTTATAGTTTTCTTCATATAGATTTTGACCTATTTTTTTAGACTTCTACATAGATATTTCATTACTTTTGGATGCTAGTATAAATAATACTGTGGTGTTAACTTTAAATTCAGCTTTTTAATACTAGTGTATAGGAAGCAATTGACTTTTGTATATTAACCTTTTATCCTGCCAGCTTTTTAAATGCTTATTAGTTCCAGGAGGGTGGTAGGGTGTTGTTGTTGTTGTTGTTGTTGTTGTTGTTGTTGTTTGAGTCAGTTCTTTGGGATTCTCTCTTTGGGATGAGATTAGCATGTTCTGAAGTTTCAGTTGCACAGTCAACGAATGTCTGGAAGGAGATGATAGTTCTGACATATTATCAGGAAATCAATGTAGGAGAAAAGCAGTGAGAGATATAGAAACCCCTGTTTGGATCATTTTTCCTGTCTTTTCTATGGAACAAAAACTTTAAACCTCTGGGAGAAGCGCAGCAAATATTACCTCTTTCAATGAAGGCCACTTGAAGCTAGCAGAGGAGGAAAGAAAGAAAGAAAGAAAGAAAGAAAGAAAGAAAGAAAGAAAGAAAGAAAGAAAGAAAGAAAGAAAGAAAGAAAGAAAAGAAAAGAAAAGAAAGGAAAGAAAGAAAGAAAGAACGAACGAAAGAAAGAAAGAAAGGAAAGAAGAAAGAAAAGAAAGAAAGAAAGAAAGGAAAGAAAGAAAGAAAGAAAGAGAAAGAAAGAAAGAAAGAACGAATGAAAGAAAGGAAGAAAGAAAGAAAGAACGAAAGAACGAAAGAAAGAAAGAAAGAAAGAGAAAGAAAGAAAGAACGAATGAAAGAAAGGAAGAAAGAACGAAAGAACGAAAGAAAGAAAGAACGAAAGAACGAAAGAACGAAAGAAAGAAAGAAAGAAAGAAAGAAAGAAAGAAAGAAAGAAAGAAAAGCCTTCTACTCTTGAAGGAAGAATAAGAAATTGCCCATGGCCCAAACTACTTCTGCTGGTTGAGATATACTTCTGCTGGTTGAGAGGCAGAATTACCAAGAAAGCTCTTTTTGTGAGACATAAAAGGTCAGATCTTGCCTAAGACTGATAATAAAGAAAGAAATAAAGAGAATATTCTCACATTCTGTCACAGGCTAGCTAACATCAAATAACAAGTAACAGTAGTCTATCACTGGGAGAAGGGCAAAAAGACAGAGTAAAGCTCTTTGAAGCTCAGGTTCACAGGAGACTAAACTTGATAGTGGAAAGGAAACACTGAAAAATGTCTTTTAGAATCTCAAGCTCAAGCTCAAGTACAAGGTAATACTGGAGGAATCTGAAGACTATAATGTGGTTAAGGCAAATACAACTAGAAAAACCCAAACCCTAGGCAACTTCTGATTACATTGATTCAACTCTCCACATCAAATGTGTAGTGGAGTTGTGTCCAATTCCAAACATAAAATACTATATACCTCAGACTTTACTCTCCCACACATGATACCTGGCTTTCAACCAGAAATTACAGGATACACAAAAATGCAAGAGAAAACAGCCTTCTGTTGATAGACAATATAATCTGAAGAAACCAGATAGTGAAGCTATTAGGTAGGGTATTAGAAAGAAAAAAATTATGATTCATACGTTAAAGGTTCTAGCGTAAAAGCTTAAAAGGAAGGCTAATTTACAAGAACATATGCAGAATTTTAGCAGAGAAATGGAAACTATAAGTAGCAAATAAAAATACCAGAAATAAAGATAATAGTAATGTAGATAAAGATAAGTCAAAACAAAGTATTCAAACTAAATTAGAGAAAGAGAGAAAAGCCAGTGCATGCAAGAACCATGGGCCAATGTCAAATGGCCTAGTATATGAACTATTGGAATCACAGAATGACAAAGAAAATAATGAGGAGATGTATTTTAATATTACTAGAATTTCTCCCAAATAATGAAAAACTTTAAATCATATATCTGAAAATCTCATAGAACACTTAGTAAAACAAAATACTAGGAAGAAAGAATAGAAGGAGGGAGGAAGGGAGGGAGAAAAACCCTAGACACCTCATACTTAAACTACTAAAAAACAAAGATAAAGATGAAGTCTAGAAGGCAGAGAGTGGAAAAGACACATTATATACTGAGGAACAAAGGCCAGAATTTAAGTAGACTTTTATCATAAACTTTCTAAGCCTGAAGAAAATGGAGTGTCATTTTTGAAAGTGCTGAAAGAGGGGGGAAAATGACCACCCCAGAAATCAGCACCCAGTTACTTTACCACTGGAAAAGAAGAAATACAGACTCTGTGGATGGACAAGAAAGAAACAAAAGAGTTCAACATTGACAAACTTTCACTACAAGAAATTATAAAGGTGATTCTTTCGGTAAAAAGAATATACCAGACAGAAACTTGGATCTATACCCACACCCAAAAATGTTGTACATGGTACAAATAAAGGTGAAAATAAAATTTTTCTTATTTTAATTACTGTAAAAGATAATTGACTAAAGAAGAATTATTAGCAATGGTGTTGTGCATATACAATGTATAAATGTTTACTGAAACTATTTTAATATTTGGTTATTGAGGAAGCCCGTCAAGGTTTATCACCATAAAAACCTCAAGATCATTATTTACCATATCACTTATTCAACCACCCACCAACATCCAACAAAAATCACTCAAATATTCCAATATTTTTTTTTAAATTCTGTCTAAAATTATGTTTATATTTTCTCTAAGATTTTTTTGTCTAAAAGGGAACTTATTATGTGAATACTTGTGGATGATTTTATTGTGGTTCAATTTCTAAGGATGACTTATTGCTTTTCCCACTCTGATATCTTTCATGCTTTGTAGCAAAAAATGGCTAAATTGCCCAATTTGATTCATAACAGCAGTCTCCATTTGTTTATCCCAGACATTTTTCTGATAGCATTCTTGAAATTTATGGTATTATTTTTCTACTCTCTTCCCATGCTATCTAAATTCCAGATTTAGATAGGAAAGAGGGAAAGTCTTATAACAGGAAAAATCTCATTTTATTCTATACTTTTTATTGTTTGGAGCAGAAACAGAGATGTTAAAAAAACAGCTTATATTTTTATATGCATGTTCATAAGTCTTTTTCTGTGCATATAAATGGACTATTATACTTCTAGGTTAAGCCAAACATTTAATCCATTTTCATATGTTTCTGTGTTAGACTGGGCAAAAGAAGTCTGCCACAAAAATTTTGTGGTGCTTAGTAAATATAAATTTGATACTATCAGAAGTGATGTAATGTGGTAGATCAGAAGCCCCATCCAGCTTAGACCCCGACTGCTTCAACAGAAATCTGCACTTCTCATGCTTTCTATTTGTCTCACAACCCTTCACAGACTTCTCATAACCCACAATGATCTCCATCAAAATAAAAAAATAAGGGTTTTTTTTTTTACTCTGTATTTCTTTTTGTGCTTAGTGTCATTACTAAACAGTGTACTGAGGGACTATTGTTCTGTTGTGTGGTATTTTTTTTCTTAAATAGATGACAAAATGAGATTAGTGAAGTGCTGGGGTTCTCGTTAGGAGAGTGACTTAGCTCACCTTATCCGCCCTTCAAAAATTTCTGTTGCTTCTACCAGGTAACAGATCTAAACTTTCCAATAGGAGCGCCTGGATGGCTCAGTTGGTTAAGTGTCCGACTTCGGCTTGAGTTACGATCTTGCAGTTCGTGGGTTGGAGCCCCGTGTCAGGCTCTGTGCTGACAGCTCAGAGTCTGGAGCCTGCTTTGGATTCTGTCTCCATCTCTCTGTGTCCCTCCCCTGCTCATGCTCTGTCTCTCTCTCTCAAAACTAAATAGACATTAAAAACATTTTTTAAATAAAGAAACTTTACAGTAGTCTCCCCCTTATCTGTGGGTGATATGTTCTGAAACCTTGAACTGTTGACACCGCATATAGTATAAATAACACATATATAATACAGTATAATAAAAGTTTTATAAATGTGTTTCCTCTCTCAAATTATCTTGTTGCATTGTACTCACCCTTCTTCTTGTGACGATGTGAAATGATAAAATGCCCGCATGATGAGATGAGGTGAATGACACAGGCATTGTGACGTAGTGTAAAACTACTATTGACTTTCTGATTGTATGTCAGGAGGATCGTGTCCTTCCAGACGATGGTTGACTGTGGGTAACTGAAACCATGGAACACAAAACCATGGAAAACGAAATTGTGGACAGGGAAGACTTCTGTACATTTTTTCTTCATATTAATGGAAAAAAGTCATTTCCCATCGAGTTTTAAGACTAGACTCCTAGGGTAAGGAATAATAAGAAAGATTTAAAAGGTTAAAGTTATTTGTGACCAAGTTAATAGCTTTTCTTAATTTTCTACACTTGATCTTAGCCAAAAGGGTGAGAAGCGATAATTTTCTTAGTTGTTATTAAATGGTGACTACATTTGTACAGTATAGTCTTTGTTTATTTTGATCACCACAAAATGGTGTCTATAAAACATATTTCTAAAATGTAAATGGGACAATATTTCAATAAATTGTCTCATAAAATTTAATCTGTCTTCTATAATAACAAACATTTTTATTGTTTTTTTATGAAAGATCCAAGCGTACCTAATAGATATTACACATTTTTGTTTCTAAATATTTTATGAAAAAGAGGGGTGCAGGGTTCCTGCATTGCTCAGTCGGTTAAGCATCCAACTCCTGATTTTCATTCAGGTCATGATCTCATGGGTTCGTGAGATCTAGTCTCCTGTTGGGCTCTGCACTGACAGTGCAGAACCTGCTTGGAATTCTCTCTCTCTCCCTCCCTCTCTCTCTCTGCTCCACTTCCTCCTCTCTCTCAAAATAAACAAACATTTTAAAAAGTAAAAAAAGGAGGAGCACAAATTATAAGAGTAAACCCATGTAACCAATTCTCAGATCAAGAACTAGAGCACTAATCTATCATTCCAGAACTCCCACTTGTCCCCTTCTGAGTGATTACTACTACCAAGTTAACTATTATCCTAATTCACCAATTTATTTTTATAAAATTTTGACTTTTATAAAAATTGAATCACACAGTGTAAGCCTTTCTGTGCCTGGCTTCTTTAGTTCATCACTGTGTTTGTGAGAGTCACTCCTACTGTTTTGGGTAACATGTTTGTTACTTTTTGTGGCAGCATGGTATTTCATTATACAACTCTATTACCATTTATTCATCCATTCAACTACTGACGCTATCATCATTTATTCTTATTATACTGGATACAATGTACAGTGCAATATTGAATACAAACAGTGATAGTGGGAAATGTTTACTCATCCATTTCCAAAGTCAGGGGGGAGTTTTCAATATTTCACACTTAAGTATCATTTTTACGACAGTATTCTTTATCAGTTTAAGGTAACTCCATCTCTATATTAGTTTTCATTTTTAGGTAAATATTCTTTGTTACAGAAAATTTTCTTTTATTTCTAGTTTGCCCGGAAGTTATTATCCCTCCTGTAGTCTTACATTTTGTCAAAATTTTTCTTGTGTCTGAGACCTATGGTAATGTTTCCTGTTTTGTTCCTGACATAAGTTACTATGGTTTCTCTGTTTTTCATTGCTTAGTCTTGTTAGGATGCTATCAATTCATTGCTCTTTCCGAAAAATTAACTTTTTAACTTACTGATTTTCTGTTGCGTATGTTTTCTGTTTCATTTATTTTGGTCCTATTATAACTTATTTTCTTTATTATTTTTATTCTTATTCTTTCTTTACTTTCTTGAGTTTAATTTAGTTTCATGTTCTTACTTCTTGTGACGAATACCTAAGCAATTATTTTCAGACTTTTCAGTTTCTTACTTATGAATATGTTATAAATTTTAATCTCAGCACAGTAATAACTAAACTATGTCTCAAAATATTATATTTCAATTATCCTTCAGTTCAGATATTTTATTAGGCACTATAACTTCATCTTTTACTCATTAATTATGTAGATATGTTGCTTAATTTCTAGAAATTTAAAGATTTTCTATTTCTCATTTAGTTACTGATTTCTATCTTCATTCCACTATAATCAAATAATATATTTGGATTATTGAAATCCTCTTAGATTTGTTGGGTTTGGCTTTTTGGCTCCAAATAGAATTTATTTTTGTAAATGTTCCATATACATCTGCCAAAGTTGTGTATTCTATCATCTTTTGGTTCATTTTAACAAAATAATATTTTCATTTTGTTAATTGTGTTGCTCAGAATACCTAGCTTTACTAATTTTCTGGGTTTTTTTAACAGTTATCAAATTAGATGTGTTAAATTCTTCCTCCTTAATTGCGGATTTATATATTCCTCTTTTTAAAACTGTCAGTTTTTAGCTTTATAAGTAGGTCTATACAATGCAATTTTTATATCTTCCTGGTGGATGGGATATTTTATTATTATTAAAGATTGCTTTTAAAAATGTTTATTTATTTTGAGAGAGAGAAGTGTGGGGAGGGGCAGAGAGAGAAGGGGACAGAGGACCTGAAGCAGGCTCTGTGGTGACAGCAGGCAGCCTGATGCTGGCCTTAAACTCACAAACCATGAGATCATGGCCTGAGCCAGTCAGGTGCCACTGAGGCACCCCAGAGATTGCTTTTTATCTTTAGGAATGTTCCTTGCCTTAAAATAGATCTTATCTGACATTAGTGTAGCAAAATTAGTTTTCTTTTGGTTAAGTGTTTGTATACTCTTTCTCATTAGGAACACATAGTTAAGCTTTAAAAAATTTTTTTTTTTATTTGAGAGAGTGCATGTGTGCAGGGGAGGGGCAGAGACAGAGGGAGAATTCCTTCTGGAATTTTTATCCCCTTCTTCCTGGAAAACTCCCTTTAGTATTTATTTTGAGTTTGTTGTTGTCAAATTCCAGGTTTTGTCTGGAAATAGTTTCTCTTTTTTTAAAAACATATTATCCAAAGACTCATGTATTATTCATTTTTACTTTCATGCATGTGAAAAAAGAAGGGAGTGTCAGTTAACCTCTTGTGGCCTGACAAACTCACAAACCATAATATATTTTTGAAAACAGTGATGTCAATGTAAATACTGTTACCAGGACAAAAAGTTATAAAATAGGCCAATAAATCAGAATTACAAATAACTTTAGGGACTAAAGGTGATTCTTTATAATATGGAACCATTGCTAAAGTTGTTATTTTATCAAGTTCCTTTGTTACTATTAACTCTAACAGGGAAATTATGATGCAAAATAATAGCTGCAATAAAAGAAGATAGGTCTTTAAAATTTTTTTTACATCTATTCATTTTTGAGAGATAGAGAAAGACAGAGTGCAAGTGGGGGAGGGGCAGAGAGAGAGACACACACACACAGAATCTGAAGCAGCTCTAGGCTGTGCGCTGTCAACACAGAGCCCCATGTGAAGCTCAAACCCATAAACTGTGAGATCATGACCTGAGCTAAAGTTGGATGCTTAACCGACTGAACCACTTAGATGCACCTGTCCTTTTTTTAAAAGAATATCTTGCTGGTATTTCTTCATAAATATTAGAAAGGTCCATAGTTTCAAGGCTAAGTGCTATCATTTTACTGACTAGTACCAAGAGATATTAAAGCTTGTCTGAGGAAACCAAAAAAAAAGTCTAGTATTGTAACCAGGAGAATGTAACATGCGATGAAGTCAGAAATATGACTTAATCAAGGCCAATGAAACATTAGGATAAGTCTGCTATCAGTAATTTGGGAAAAGTTTCTCTTCAGAGTGTTCTTTCCTCTTGAAATCATCGTGCTTGCACTTAGCTTTTGTAATGACCCTTGATGTCTTGCTGACACTAATTGTTTTCTTGTGGGAAGATGCAAAATGTCTGGGTCCTTGGTAACACTGTTGAAGTGCTTAACTGACCAGAAAGAATACTTCCCTACCTATTAGACAAATCAAAGGTGAAATAAAAGATGTCCTTATTCTTTAAAGCCAACTTGAAGAGCTTTCATTACCAGCCCCAAGAGTCAATGAAATAACATAAGGGGGAGGGAAAAAACACAAACAAAAAGATCAAACCCAGTGAAACTATCGGCAAAGGGAATGCGATAACATTTGAGAAAATCAGGCTCCATTCTTTCGTGACCAGGGGTTCAGTGTGCATGGGGTGATTGAAAGATAAGGATGGTTAACTGAGTTAAAATGATTCAATTCATTGGGAAGGAAGAAAGTGTGAATATACATGTAAGTCCTACTCTATATGTTGTTTTATACATTTGTTTTAGTAAGAAAAATAGTTGAGGAAATTTAACAGTGTGTTGGAATAGGAAAAACTCATGACTTCTGGGAATTCATTCATTAATTCAATATCCATGGAGCTGAAGTTGTAAAAAGATGAATTATATATTCCTGCATTCAAGAAGCTCCAGATCTACATTTAGGATAAGATTCTAATCAGAATCTAAATCACAAATAAGCGATTCACCTCTGAAAGCCATACTGTTTTTGTGGTTGCAGGGGATTAACATTATCCTATTTTATGAACTGATATGTAAATTTAAATATTTTTGAAAATGTGTAAATTTTCCTATGGATTGAACTAAGGTGATGCTTTATTTACTTAAAAAGAGTAGTTAACTTCCACTACTTGCAGTGCTTGAATGGATAATTTGTTTTCTGGGTGTCTAATCAGATTTTTTCCCCAGATTTTATTGCTTATATAGGATTGCAGATTTGTTTTCACTCTGACACTTTATGAATTATTTTTCTTGTTAACATTTGCCAAAACTTCCATGGCAGCATATTGGCCAAAACAAATTTCAACCTTAAAAGACATAAGTTCAAAAGTCCCAGAAACACTAAATGAATTATAGTGTGGTATGAAATAGACAAATAGTTAATATAAGCTAATTTTTGAGATTTTAGCAGTTGGGGATTTGGGGCTTTATATATCAGTTATTTTCAGTGTTTTAGTTAGATGCACGTGTCAGAGGAAGATAAATGAAGAGAACTCATCCGAGCTCATAAAACTATGTTCTAGGATTTTTGAACTCTCTTCTATATGACTCTATCATGATAAGGTTTCCTGTTCTGATCCTGAATGTCCAGGAAAAGATCACTGGGGATTATTGAGAGGAAGGTGCAGCAGAGCTCTTTTCTATGTCCTGAAGTCCCTTTGTCTGGTTGTCCCCCATTCCTTGATTCCAGATGTGTCCTGGCATAGTGGATACTTTTTCTTTTTTTTTTCCCCTGTAGCAATAACCCTCTGTCCTCTTGGGGGTTCACATGCTATTCAGAGAATAAAAATAGCAAAACATACATTTTCTATATAATTTTAGGAGCATTGAGTTATGAATCCCTCTTATAAGATTATAGCCCAGTTTCTGATATGGTGTACAAATTTATGGCAAGTAGGAATTACTGTAAATTCAATAAATAATCCATTCACTTAGTAAGTATTTATTGAGGACCTATATGCACTGGTCTCAGTACTGGGAATACTGTGTGTAGGAAGATAAACTCCTGGCCATCGTGGGGCTAACATCCTGGTGAAAAAGAGACCAACTGTAAGCAGATAAAATCAAGGAGTATCTAATATCATATTAGGTAAGGGCAATGAAGAAGTGAAAAAGCAGGGTAAGGGGAGAGACAGTGACAGCATACTATGAACAAAAGCATTTCAAAATAAAATAAATACAAAATATAAGTTTCCATAAAGACTTTAAATTCTTTCTATATTTAGTTTATTCATATTGTTAATATTATTAGAAATATAAAATGCAGGATTCATAACAAAACCTTTCTTGAAAGTTCTTTCTGTAGTTACTTAAATCAATTTTAAAATGATATGTAAAATTACCATTTTCTTTGGAGAAATCAGAAGTGATCAAAAATAATTTTGCTAATTTTATTCAGTAACATTTTATGGAAAATAAAGGGGCTCTTGCTAAAAGTGTTGTTAGTTTACTATTTTTTATTTTTTGTTTTTTTGGGTTTTCTTTTTCTTTTCCTTTTCTTTTTCTTTTTCTTTTTTTTTTTGCTATGGTAGAGTTAGTAATCATTTAAAAGCTGGANTAGTTTACTATTTTTTATTTTTTGTTTTTTTGGGTTTTCTTTTTCTTTTTCTTTTTCTTTTCCTTTTCCTTTTCTTTTTCTTTTTTTTTTTTGCTATGGTAGAGTTAGTAATCATTTAAAAGCTGGAAGAAACCTATTCTCCACAAATGGAAACAAATGGAAATGGCCGAAGAAGCATATTAACCTCCCACAGCCCTTCTGAGAAAGGCAATGAAGTTAGGCTTTATTTAATGCAGATGTACCATTGCTAATTTTGTCTGAGGATGGATTTAACAGTGGCCTTACAGGCATACATACACAGATGTGTAACATATAATATATCCAACCCAGCCAACCACAGAACCCTTGTGTTGCTTTTAGAAGTGGCAGAAATGTTGAGAAAATTCATAGTAAAACCTCCCACAGTAAAAATCTCCACTGCTGTTTTGGCCACAGAATGAAGATTTGCAAATACATTTGCCTGCAGCTTTAGGCAGTGGAGTGTGCTTTCTAATTATTGCACAGTCTCTGAAATATTACAAAATGTTTCACATTTTCATGTCATCTGAGTTGGAAAAAAGATTTTTTTTTATGAGAAAAGTACTAACTAAACCATTGCCAAAAATGATGGAAATAAACCTTAAAGGACTCTGTAGGGTGAGTTGAACTCTCAGTTACTAAAATAAATGGCTATGGACCACTTATTCCTTTATCAATTAATCTAAGAGAAGATGACTTTCTTTTTCAATCATGGCAAGGAGTATGTGCTTTTAAAACTTCTGATGTGTTGTTTTGAATATCCTCAATGATGACTAACATTTTCCCTTTGACAAAAGATACATATATATTTTTTACAGAAACATCCAAAAATTATTGGAAAGAGAATTATTGGAAAGAGAAAAAATTATTGGAAAGAGAATAGGAGACTGGGTTGGTTTTTTTCCCTCTTTTATAAAAACCAAAAAAGCTGTAAAATAAAGTGTCTGACTTCATAGTGCAGCAGGGGTCATGGTTATCAGGGAAGAGCCCTGGAAATGTTTCAGCATTGTGAACATTACTGGAATACTCCCTGAGGGAAACCTTTGACAGATGATATCCAGTGGAGTGCAAAATTTCTTTATGTATCACAATTACACCTCCAGTAAGGAAAGATAATATGGACTAACGTAAATTTATTATGGCACCACAGGGAAAAATGTGAGAATAGAGGCAATATTCCTAACCAGAATATTAGGAAAAGCATCATGGCAAAGATGGCTCAGTTTTTGCTCTTGAAGAATGAATAAGATTTGGATGTATAGTAAAAGAAGTGAATTCTATCCCATGGATGGAAATGGAAGCAGGGAAATGCAAGGGATATGTGTGAGATAGAGGCAGTAGATCAACTTGACTGAAGTAATGTTTTCATGTAGAAAAAGAGGTAGGCAAGGTGTGCATTGCAGTTACATTTGAATTTGCGTGCTAGGCACTCAAGGAGTTCTGATTTATATTATGGTCAGTGGGGAATCACTGAAAGCTTGTGTGCAGAATCATGGTATAGAGAAAGTAGGACATGAGGAAGATTAATCTGGTAGCAGAGTGCATTAAAGAGAGAGGGGACTGGAGAGAAGAAAATTAGGCGTAGGCCATAATGGCAGAATAGATGTGATAAGAATCTGCATTGTGATGTCATCTTGTGCTGTTGAGTAGGAAAACATGATGAAAATATATATTTCTTACCCTCAAAATGTCAGAACATTCAACTAAAGCAAATATATATATTGGAATAATGCATCGGGAAATATATATTACCTCAGCGTTTTTTTTCTATACGTTATTCATGCAGTGGGAAAACATTAATTCTGCTATAAGGAAGTTACAACAGAGATTTTTTAAAAATCTGAATGTCTTAATATGCCACAAATATCCTTTGTAAAAATCCATGAAAATTTCATGTTGTATTTTACTATTGAAGATCACCTTTTTCTCCAATATAAAGTTAGATCCTTAACTAGTTAGTACTTCTTTCTTGTTGCAAGGCACTGTGGTCAAAGTTGTGAAGCAGAAAAGGGGAATCATAAGTAGAAATTGCCTTTAGAGAGTTGACCGTCTAGAAGGGGAGATGACCTACATCTGCATGTGGAGAATGCAAGGGCTCAGGAGAGGTTATCTTTAGCTATCAAGGGAACATTTGTTGGAGAAATGGCACTTGTGACTGGCCTGGAAGAATGCATAGGATCAGGAGAAAGGAAAAATTTTGCTATGCATTCTTTTGTATTAACTGGTGAAAAGTGTAAACATTCTGGAAATATTTTGGCAGAAAAAAACACCTTTTTCTTGGCTTGTATAAAAATATCTTTATGTTCCTTTACATTATGAATACTGCTTT
This sequence comes from Crocuta crocuta, assembly GCF_008692635.1. Classification (NCBI taxonomy): domain Eukaryota; kingdom Metazoa; phylum Chordata; class Mammalia; order Carnivora; family Hyaenidae; genus Crocuta; species Crocuta crocuta. The sequence goes on from NW_027530356.1 coordinate 5,151,627, forward strand.
AAGATAAAATTTTAATAAAATTTTAAATATTGTTTGTATTGCCAAGAGAAGAAGGAATTAAAGGTCTCCTAAAGTATAAAGGATAAATGAAATAACATAGCTCCTATTTCCAAGTACTATTTATTTTGTGATTAAATTATACACCCATACATATACACATACAAAAAGGGCTTGGATTTTATCTTACTCTACTTCAAAGCTAATAAGTTACATTGCTGATGTTCCATGGGTGATGGCAAGAGACTCCTGGGTTAGAGACAAGGGGGCTTTGCTACTGGGGTGGGGCAGCAAGCTACATAAGCATCAGGTTTGCATCAGGTCCTCTCTCTGCATCCTAGGAGGGGAAGATGCAGTTAGATTTTATGCACATACTAGGTTTGCATTGCAGCCTAGGAACCCCAAGCTTGGGGAATCCACCTCCTTTAGAGCAGACAGTAAATGAGCCTGCCTTGTGGCCTCAGTGGGAGACATTACCTCATTCTTCAGGGTAACCTTCAGCCAAATACAACCCTGAGAAACAGCTTAGGTTAGTCCTGGTAGCACTTAACTGCTTTGGGTCCGTTGGTCAACTTGACAGAAGTTTAAGCATGCTGTCAACATTTATTAAATAACTCAAAATATAATAAGTAGAATGTAAAAATGGTCCTAATTGACGTTATTTTTTTTCAGAGTAACATGTTTTTATTTTACCATCATGCATATCAGGAAAAAGAAATATGCCAGTGGTATATTTCCAGTTTGACAGAGTAATCCCACAAGTATTTTTGCTATATAGGAAAAGAGACACACCACTTACTAAGTTGTTTCCAGGGCAAATTATCAAGTAAGACAATCAAGCCATACATGTTTTATAGGTTATTTTTCTATAACAATTTCTATAACAAAGACAACAATTTTCAGTCTTCAGAATTGGAAAAGACAAAGTTATTCAAATGATGTTTCTATGAATACAGTTTTAATAGAAAAAATAATAAGTTGAAAATCCTTATGAATATTCATTTAGGATTCTATACCTTATAGGAGAGTAAGATTGTTATTTTTTCCAAATATTCCTAAATTTAAAGGAAAAGAAAGCCTGTACAATTCAATTTTCCCAGTAAGCAAAAACAGAAAATAATATTTTACTAAGTAGTGAAATAAAGGACATGATACTAATCTTCTGCATAAATAAAATAAAATAAAAACAAGAGAAGGCACCCATTATGGGTGGTGAGGCTGCTACCATCATTTATACACAGTATATGTGTATATATGCCTGGGGTTTTTCTTTGATTATTATGTTGCTTAGGATTTTAGATTTTTAGAATATTCACAAATGCTTGCACATATATAGAGATTAAGAAATCATCAAAAAAATTTTTTGACAAGAGTGGGACAAATTCCAAAAAAATATTTGGAAAAGAAAAGAAAGTCAGGAATCCCCTAGGAAGGGGAAAGACAAAGGGAAAATAACAGCACATGTATTGGTAAAGGGGTAATTTTGGAATGCTGAGTGTTTCAGCCATTAAATCTTGGAAAGAAAGAATATTTGGGAGATAATTGACAGAAAAGTCAACTCCAAGTTAATAACTGTAATTTAAAAAAGACAATTGTTGGAAAGAACTGGATTATTTTTTGCTTTTTTTAAAAAGTTTATTTATTTTGAGAGAGAGAGAGAAAGGGGGAGAGAGAGAGAGAGAGGGAGAGAGAGAGAGAGGTGAGCAGGGAGGGTCAGAGAGAGAGGGAGACAGAATTCCAAGTAGGCTCCACACTGTCAGCACAGAGCCCAATGTGGGGCTTGAACACACGAACCAGGAGATCATGACCTGAGCCAAAATCAAGAGTCTGAGACTTATTCAACTGAACCAAGCAAGCGCTCCTAGAACTTGATTTTTTAAAGTGGATTTTAAGAGGAAAGAGAAAGTGTTTTGTATAAACTTTGATAAAAAATGGTAACATTAGCAACAAATAGAAGTTCTGGTTAGATTTAATTTCAGGAAACAAAATTGAGAAATGGGCTGAGGGAATTAACATGGTAGATTAGAAGAAGCTGTTTCATAGCAGGCCTATCCACAATCCTATCAGAGACACTTTGCCTCCAAAGTTTTAGTTCTTTCCTGCAGTTAAATTTAAGTGGCGTCTATATATTAAGTCAGTACATTTTGAACTGACTCATCATCTGTTTGGAAGCCTTGTACTGGAGCTCAAAATCTAGAGAAACGTACCCTAGATTTAGAGTTTGTTTTGCTGGCTGAGTTACAGGAGATAATCTATGAATGTGATGTCACAGAGATTCTTTTCTAAGGAACTGTGAATTGAGTTTCTAAGATTGCATTATGTAACTGAGTAAAAAACTCCCTACTCCCTTAACTGTTTTCGTTTACACTTGGGGTGTATACTGAGCACCAAACTAGAGAACTGAACATGAAAACCAAACTTGCAGTCACAACCATGTTTCCTTGGGTTTTACTCAGTACTCACACTTCCTTACAGTTTTCTTTTCAGTGCCATTCTGTTTTGGTGAGCTGAGCCATGAGTGACAATTAGCTTACTATTGTCAACTTATAAATCAACTTACAAATCAACAGGCAAAATAACGTTCTTTATGAGAACGGGCATGTTATCAAATATCCATTTGCTAGGTGCCTAGTTGTCCCTGAAGAGATGCTTCTTTTTAAAAAAATCTTTCTTTCTTTCTTTTCTTTCTTTTTCTTTCTTTCTTTCTTTCTTTCTTTCTTTCTTTCTTTCTTTCTTTCTTTCTTTCTTTCTTTCCTTTCTTTCTTTCCTTTCTTTCTTTTCTTTCTCTCTCTCTCTCTCTCTTTCCTTTCTTCTTTGTTTCTTCTTTTAACAGCATGAGTGGGGGAAGGACACCAAGTGACAAACCAAAATGTTTCCCATACTAAATAAATTCTAAACAAAGATATTATAGAGTGTGTGTGTGTGTTTCTGTGCACACTCTTATGCACTTTGGCCTTATTAAAATTGCCCATGCATTTTTCATGTATCTACATCCTCTACCACACAGACGTCTTAAAAGGCATGTTTTTCTCTTTTCCTATTTTACAAATTGAAGTATAGTCAACATACAATGTTATATTAAAAATATAACAATGTTATATTAATATATATATTAAACATATATGTTTCAGGTGCACAACATACTGATTCGACAAGAATTGTACATTATGCTATGGTCACCATGATAAGTATAGTTACTATCTGTTACTATAACATGTTATTACAAGATTATTGACTATATTCCCTATACTGTGTTTTTCATCCTCATAATGTATGTTTAACTGTAAGTTTGTAACTCTTAATCCCCTTTACCTGTTTTTGCCATCCCTCTAATCTCCTCCCCACTGGCAACTACCAGCTTGTTCTCTGTATTTATGACTGTGTGTGTTTTTTTATTTCTTCATTGTTTTTCTTTTTAGATTATATATGTGAGTGAAATCATATGGTATTTTCCTTTCTCTGATTTACTGTGCCTACCATAATACCCTCTAGGTCCATCTGTCTTGTCCCCAATGGTAAGATTTCATTCTTTTTTATGACTAATATTCCATTGTGTATATATGCCACATCTTTATCCATTCATCTATTGATGGACACTTGGGCTGCTTCCATATCTTGGCTATTGTAAATAATGATGCAATAAACATAGGAGTGCATATATCTTTTCAAATTAGTGTTTTCATTTTATTTGTATAAATATTCAGTGGTGGAATTACTGGATCATATGGTATTTCTATTTTTAATTTCTTAATGCAGCTCTATACTGTTTTACACAGTGGATGTATCAATTTATATTCCTGCCAACAGTGCATAAGGGTTTCCTTTTCTCCACATTCTTCCCATCACTTGTTATTTCTTGTCTTTTTGACACTAGCCATTTGTCTAGGTATAAGGTGGTGTCTCACTATGGTTTAGATTTGCATTTCCCTGGTGATTAGTGACGTTGAGCATATTATGTATCTGTTGGTCATTTCTATGTGTTCTTTATTTTTTTTAATGTTTTATTTATTTCTGAGAGAGAGAGAGAGAGAGAGCACGTGGCAGGCAGGGGAGGGTCAGAGAGAGAGGGAGATACAAAATCCAAAACAGGCTCCAGGCTCTGTGCTGGCTATCAGCACAGAGCCCAATGCAGGCCCCAAACCCACGAACCGTGAGATCATGACCTGAGCTGAAGTCAGACCCCTAACCGACTGAGCCACCCAGGCGCCCCTCTATGTGTTCTTTAGAAAAGATGTCTATTTAGATCCTCTGTCCATTCTTCAGATTATCCTCCTTTTTGTGTGGTGAGTTGTAGAAGTTCTTTATATAGTTTGAATATTAACCCTTATTGGATATATCATTTGCAAATGTTTTCTCCAATTCAGTAGGTTGTCTTTGTATTTCATTGATGGCTTCCTTCACTGTGCAAAAGCTTTTAATTTTGGTGTAGTCCCAACAACTTATTTTTGCTTTTATTTCCTTTGCATGAAAAGACATAGCTAGAAAAAAGTTTCTATGGCCAATGTCAAAGAAATTATGGTCTATGTTTTTTTTTCTAGGAGTTTTACAGTTTCAGGTCTTACATTTAGATCTTTAATCCATTTTGAGTTTATTTTTATGTATGATATAAGAAAATGGCCTGGTTTCATTCTTTTGCATGTAGCTTTCCAGAAAAGACATGTTCTTTCCATTTATAATCCCTAGGGTACTTTATGATACACTCCTCACTGAGGCCACAGACCAGAATTAGACAAGAGACTCAATTTATGCTGATCAGACTTTTTTCCCCAAGAATTTCAACAGGGTCAGAGCATCTGATGGTGAGATTATCTAAATGATATAAACTAAATGAACATGTTAGAGTAAGCACTGATGTAAATGCCATAGTGATTCAAAGCAGTGATATGCAAACCAAAGTGGCTGTGGGAGTTTGAAACCATGAGTAAGATTTGAAACCTTGTAGAAAGCTGGGTGATATAAAAAGTCTCACATATTTAATGGTAGAGGCTGAACTTGCAAATTCAACCAATAGTTTTTGTGCAATCCCATGCAGGTTAGGTAACTTGTACAAGTTTCTGGGTATTTTGTTTTGTTTTTTGTATTCAGTAAAATAAATGAGTTAAACCTAGGCATCTCTATGGTTCCTTTATATGGTTAATTCTGTTCTCTAATGACACAACTGTCTCTGGTATAAATTATTTCAGAAACAGGAGTCTTCCTTAGGAACCAGTAGCAAAATGGACTATTGACCTCATTTTACCTTCTTTAATTCATTTGACAAGTATTATCTTTAGGTACCACCGTGTAGGTGTTACAGACACAATGAGAACGAATACAGATTCTGCCTTTGTGGAGCTTATGATCAGACACATTGATCAAATTATCATACAAATATAGAATTACAAACTTTAGTAATTGCTATGAAGAATACATAGAGCCAGGACAGTATCTAATAAGGGACTTGGCTGCTTTGGGGTGAGGTCAGAGGGGACATCCCTGAGGAAGTAATGTGTTAATTCAGAGAGGTGAAGGATCATTAAGATTAAAAAGAAGAATATTCAAGACACAAAGTCCAGCTTGGCAAAAGCTTTGAAACTCCTTTGTAGTCATTATCAGAAAATTTACTTGCTGCCCTGGGTTTGGAGTAGATTGTATAGAACTACTGAGACATGTGAGTTTAAACTCCTTTGCAACTATTGTACATATGTATGAGCAAATTCTCATCCTAGCTTGCTGGCCTTTGGGATGATGAACAAGTTTCAGCATTTAGCTACAATAGTGCTACAAAAGTCTAGGCATCTCAATCAAAAGGGAGAACTCTTCACTGAACGTGACATGCTAGTACTGAAGAGGTTGCCTGATTATGTGATCAAAAATATAAGTTTGGAACATAATTAACACCACAAGTATTAAGTGGGTCGATGTGAGCCTCTCTTATATGGATCATCAAAATTGCTTTTTAATGGATGAAAGCTTAGTTTAACAAATGACTGAGTTCCTATGATGTCCTAGCATATTCTAGTGACTAGGGAAAGATAAATTAGATATAAGAAAGATAGGAGATATCTAACGCTGATAAATATTATAAATTGCTCTCTATTCAAGATTGGAAATGTGAGCACACTGCAGCAGTGGCAGAATGATTGTTCTGCTTCAGATAGGGTGCGTGTGTGGAAGAGAAGCCAGGCTTCCCAGTTGGGATGAATGTTAACCAGCGTTTGCTGGATGTCTGGGGCCCATGAGGTAGAAAAGAAGGGGAAAACTACAGCCGATGGGCTAAGTCCAGCTCACCACCTCTTTTGTTAGGCCTGTAAGATATGAAATATTTAACAAATAAATGTTTTCAATCAACTTGAGGATAGAGAACATTAATCTTGAGCCCCAGTTAAGCAATTTGTTCTCTTCCCAAAAAGAAGTCCATTCTTCTCATTGGTAGTCCTAGGCTACAATTTTTCAATTAATATTATATTTTTAATTGTGTCATAGAAAATTTCTAGAAATTTGTTTCATTTTCTGCTTTATAAGCATGTAGATAATATCCTCCATTTTCCCTCTTGGTCCATAAACTCTAAAATATTTTCTATGTGGTTCTTTACAGAACAAGCTGGCCAACCTCTGACTAAACAAGAGATAATAAGAATATCATGAAAGGAGCAAAAATGGGCCAGGCAGGACCATTTGGTATGAGTGGCTGTAAGGGTATTAACTTTCTGATTTGGAAACCACAGGAGTACAATAAATTTTTTTTGCTGTATAGAAAATACAGTAAGTTGTAGTATCATAAAGTTGCAATTTAAGTTAAATAATATACATTTTTAAAAGCTCTATACTATTTTTAACAATTTTGAAGCAGGTAAATAGAACTCCATAAATCTTGGTATTTTTTATGCACCTTCATGTAGATAAGGACATAATTTCTTACATTTCTTAAAGGCTGTTTTAAAAAATACAAGTAATAGTGCAATTTTTCAAATCCCAGAAGTATAAAAAGACACAGAGTTAAGAGTCAATTTCCATTTCACTTAAGTCTCCTAGTCCCTTAGTTTGACAGTCCTCTCCAGAGGCGATTTCTTTTGCCACTTTCTTACACTTCATTCGTATCTAACATGTATGTGTATATAGCTCCACTATCTTTTACTCACATTCTTCTTAATATACTATATCTTTCTTCACCAATTAATATAACTTGTAATTGGTTTTGTATCACTTTCTATCATCCTCCCCATTAGTAGCTACAGGGTATTCCAATGGGTGAGTGCTACGTACTCAAAATGTACTTACTGTGCATATACATCTGTATACATGTATTACTGGATTTCTAGATGAATATTTTCTAGAAATGGAATTTCAGTGCAAAGGATATTTGTATTGTAAATTGACAAATAGTGTCTACTTGACTCCTAGAAGTAGAACTAATTTATAACTATCACCAGTTATATATCATAATGCATGTTTTATCTCTTTGTCAAAATAGTGTAATCATCAACTTTTAAATCTTTGCCAGACTGGTAGATGAACAACAAAGCATTGCCCTGTAATGTTACCATACATTTCTCATATTATCATGAAGTTGAACAACTTTCCCTATGCTTAAAGGTCATTTCCTTCTCTTTGAACTGTCCATGTTCTTGGCTCATTCTTCTATTGGGATCATGTTCTGTTTTAAAAATAAAACAATTCTTGAAAGTACTATGTCAAGGAAAGAAACATATTCAAGCCAAATTTTGTAGATGGAAAAGAATATGCTTATTGTTGAAGGCTCCAATTACTTTACCAGAAAATGAGAATTTTCCTCACTTAGCTTCCTTTTACAACACATCCTGTGAGAGAGTCGCACAAATTTGTATGATCAGATCAGCATTTTTTTGCCACGTATTCTCACTATTATAGAACCAGTTATTGGCCCGAAGTCAAGATGAACTTCAGAAGCACAGATCCAGAGAAGACGAAAAAGTAAAGTGAAATCCTTTTTATGCAGCAGAGCTAGTCCCAAGAAGACTGGAATAGGAATCAAAAGAGATGAAAAAAACTAGCCAATTTTAATTTACACAGAACAGCTGAAAATTATGTTAAAAAGTACACTGAAGAATGGAATTCAGAATTAAAAAACACACATTTTTCTCTGAGTAAAATTTTAAGGCAAGTTTCAGATTGCCTTGAGAAAACATGCTTACCAAGAACATGTTTTATAGGAGACAGAAATTAATGACCAGATTGCTTTTCTTGGGATCTGTGTTCTTTGCCTACATATAAAATTTCATGAGGTTTAACACACAGGCTAAAATCCAAAGTCAAGTTCCTCAGAGGTGTGAGTCTCAGCTCAGCACTTGGGTGCTTCTTTCTGTCAAGAAGAAACATGCATGTGGGTAGCCACAACCAGCAACAGACACCCAGAAACATGAGAATATTGAACAAAATGAGCTCTAGATTCTGTGCTTATATGAGGAGGACACTTAAGGGAGCTCAGTCCAAACTCTGACATATTTTCCTTTGAGGGCAAGTAGCCACCATCTTCAGAAACTTTCTTCCTACAAAAAAAGGTGATCAAATGCTCTCTCAGGTACCTCTCTTGAGACATCTAGGATGTTAAACAAGTGTCATAGCTCAAGGAACATTGCTATAAATCAAGTTAAAGCCTTAGCAAGAATTTCCTACTTTTATTAGTGATATTAAACTAGCAACCCCCAAAAATGAAAACAAAACTAGAAGCAGCTTCGAAGCACATTTATTGCGACTTTTCCGGCTAAGACAAGGCTATGTTGTGAATTACTTTCAATGTTTTTCATTAGGAATAAGACTGGTTATTCTGAGGTGTTTTCCCCCCCGTAAAAAGAATACTTGATATCATTACTACATATAGAGAATTTAATGAATTGAAAAATCCCTGTATGTATTAAAATTTTTAAAAATATCTTTCTAAGGTCTTTTAATAGTTTATACAGTACTTGATGCTCCTATAAATTTTGGCTTCAATCCACAACTTGATTTCCTGTACTTAATCATTGTATGCAGCGTCTAAGAAGCTAAATTTACCCTTGGAAAATTACTATTCCATCTGGCCCAGTGCTACCTGTGTGGCCTAATCAGCTGTAGACAACAGTGACATTCTAACACTTAAGCTTTAAAATAAGAGACTGATTTTAGTTGGCATATCACATTCATACCATTGATTTATCATCTTTATACAATAGTATCATTTTATGATCTCCTTTCTCCTCATTCCATTTTGTACCCCCCACTTCATCCTTTATCAGCCTCTGATTTGCTGCCGGACTTCCTGAGCCCAGGTAGCGTTTGCCACCCTCCTGCATATCTCTTGTGTTCCCCACACATCTTCACATTCTATCTCCCCTGGTCTTTGCTCTTTGAAGTGACAAGGAACCTTTCTGAACATTCTTGGGACAGTATCCTGGTATAACTGAAGGGAATCGAATCACAATTCTGCTGTTAAGAAGAGATTATTCTATTTTGTTTATTTTTTCTAAGAAGAGATTGTTTTGAAGCTTTTATGCCGTGTGGAGTTTTTGCTTTTGTATGTTCTGGAGCAACTTAAGCTAGTCTTTAATGTTCAAGCGTATCAAGGCAAAAACCTCTGGTCTTGCTCCCTGCATTCCATTTTCCTCCCTGCAATTATTTCATACCTGTTTTGAACAAAAATCTGATCCTGTCACTCCTTGGCTTTAAACTGTTCTCTGGTCCCTATTGCTTTTTTTTTTTTACAAATAATTTATTGTCAAATTAGTTTCCACATAACACTCAGTGCTCATCCCCACNATTGCTTTTATGAAAAATCTCAAATGCCTCAACAGGGCTTCCAAGGTTCCCTATGACCTGACCTTTCTCTTTATCACTTCCTTCTTCTCCTCACCAGCCCTATGGAGAAATTAAGGAGTCGTGGTTAAGGGCATGGACTCTGGAGACAGAACACTTGGCTGGGGACCATGGTTCTTCCCCTTGCATCGCTCTGGCCTTGAGAGAGTTATTTTAACTTCTCTGTGCCTCATTCTTTTCACTTGCAATTTGAGATAATAATTGGACCTCCTTCATGAGATTGTTGTGAGAATTAAATGAGATAACAGATCAAGGGAACTTAGATGTCTAACATACAATAAATGCTAAATAAGTGTGATAATTTTTATTTCAATTCTTTTAAGATGCTATTTACTCTCTGCCTCAGAATCTCTGCACCAGCTTTTCTTTCTTCCTAGAAATTTCTTTAAAGTTTTTTTTAATGTTTGCTTATTTTTGAGAGAGACAGAGACAGAGAGGGAGAGACAGAGTGTGAGCGGGGGAGGGGTAGAGAGAGGGAGACACAGAATCTGAAACAGGCTCCACGCTCTGAGCTGTCAGCATAGAGCCTGAAGTGGGGATTGAAGTCACGAACTGGGAGATAATGACCTGAGCAAAAGTAACCAACTGAGCCACACAGGCACCTCTAGAACTTTCTCTTTTCCATTTTCTCCATTATCTGTATAATTTTTTCTTCTTTTTATTAGTCTGAGTTCATAAGAGAAACAGAACCAATAGGAGATATGTAGATGTATATATGTATGCATCTAAGGAAAGACTTACGTGATTACAGAGACTGGAGAGTCCCAAGATCTACAGGGTGCGTTGGCCAGCTGGGGCTGCAGAGAGCTGATGTTGAATTCCAGTCTGAGTCCAAAGGCCTTGAGAACGAAGGAAGCTGATGCCCTCTGAAGGGCAGCAGGCTTGGGATGAGGAACAGCAGATGATTCATTTTAAGTCTGAAGGCAGGAAAAAAGCTGATTTCACTTCAAAGGCAGTCAGGCAGACAGAATTTCCCTTCTTCAGGTAAATCAGCCTTTTTGTTCTATTCAGACCTTCAACTAATGGGATGAGGCCCACTCACATTAAGGAAGCCCATCTGCTTTACTCTATCTGCTGATTTAATTTCTTCTATAAACACCCTCAGACACACCCAGAATATTGACCAAATATCTGGGCACCCTGTGGTCCCATCAAAAGGGCGTAGAAAATCAGCCATCACATTTTTCCAGGCTTAGGTTAAAATTTCTCCTTTGGGGAAGCTTACCGTAACCCTGAGACTTTCTGTATTTCTGGACTGTGAGCAGGGTACATGTACGTGTTTGTCTTATGTTCCCTGTATCTCTAGTACCCAGCACAATGCCTGGCATGTGGTAGGCTTTCAATGAATGCTTATTATATGATTAGTTAATTAGCAGATAATTGTAAACCTTTTTAGTTTCTGCTCATGTAAATATTTAAAAATATCCAAATACTGGCCAAATTACTTTGGAGTGTAGAATAAAAAAAAGCCAAGATAATCCTTCTTACACTTACTGGAACTATTTATGCTTCACAGATTCTGGGTCTGATCCCCACAGTGTCCTGGTGATAAGCACCTAGCAAAATGTGCTGATGTTTATTGGTAGAAAGCATCACACATTTTCAGCTCATTCTGGCATTTATATCCCTGGACAGAGTGAATATAAACAAGCTAACTTTTAGTTTACCTTGGGAAATACTATACTTCATTTATTCAATGTATTTATATATACAAATTAGCTAGGAAAGAAAAGTTAAAAAACAAACATCATCATATTATCTTAGACTTGAAATGTCCTCCCACCTTGAGCAAGAATCTTTTTTTTTTTTTTTAAACAATTCCTCAGGGACACCTGCCTGACTCAGTCAATAAAGTGTCTGATTCTTGATTTTGGCTCAGGTCATGATTTTGTGGTTCATGGGTTCAAGCGCTGACAGCATGGAGCCTGCTTGGATTCTCTCTCTCCCTCCATCTCTGCCCATTCCCCGCTCCCTCATGCTCTCTCAAAATAAATAAATAAACTTAAAAAAACCCCACAGTTCTTGAAGGTTATAAATGTTATATATGAGTATCTATGGTGTCTATCTATCTAATTTTCTGCTAAAGGCTTGTTTGGGGAGTTTAGCTTTTAGCACTTTTTGGCTATAGACTTTTCTATTACTGTTTATTTATTTTTTGAGAGAGAGAGAGAATGTGAGTGGGGAAGGAGACACAGAATCTGAAGCAGACTCCAGGCTCCAAGCTGTCAGCACAGAGCCCAAAGCAGGGCTCAAACTCATAAAGGACAAGATCATAACCTAGGCTGAAGTTGTACGCTCAACTCACTGAGCCTCTCAGGTGCTCCAGCTTTAGACTTTTAAATACAGTCAATTCACGTAATTAGCAGTAGTTCTATAGGGTTGCCACAGACGCAGAATTAGCAAATATTGAACCATTGCTCCTGGGAGGAAAACAGTGGTAGGTTTCCACAATAGAGGAAACAGTGGCTCTATTCACAAGATTTTTGCCAATCAATACATAACCTTATTTTATGTGTTGCTGTTTAGAGACAAGTTAATCTATACTGTTAATTCATTAATACTGAATTCAGGAGTTTAAGCATTGTAACTCCTGCCTGAATGGAGCTTAACCTAACTCATATTTTCTCCATAAGGCACATCACAGGCTTCTTGCACTTAGGAAGCTAGATAGCACTTTAGCACTATGTTTCGGGGCCATTTTAAAGCAGAAAATCACTAACACGGAGCTGAAACAAAAAGGCAAAACGTTACCCTGTTTGACCTCAATGAGGAATGCATGTTTGTGTCTGGCAACTCAAATTTTTCATTGCTCTTCACAGGCTTGTGAAGTGGTCTTGGAGTTAGACATTTTAGTGACTGCCAAATTTGCTAACGCAGGATCTGTCGGGGATCAACTGTACTCATCTCTGTAGACATTGTGTGTGTGGTGTGCGTGTGTATGTTTCTTAATGATTTTTAGAAGAGATTTTTAGAAATATTGCAGAGTTAGACTTGTAGTCTGTCGTGACTTTTATAACAAAAGTTTACAATGCACTATCATAGGATATATATGCAAGCAAGCGAGGTTTGTTCAAATTTCATCTTATTATGCAACTGAGTTATTTACATTTCCAGATTCTCTCCTTCAGTATGGTGGATGGTTATAGTCTATGGCTATGGAAATTATGGCATAATTTTTAAAAATTTTTGCATAAAAAGAGATCACTCACTCCCAATTTGTTTTTCAAAAACCTATTTTCTACTTTAAACATGAAATAAAGTAAGGGTGACTTGTTTAAGGCTGTTTCTAGTAAGGACAATATCATCACATAGTGAGGCTTTCCACGACCTATTCCAGACTCATTTCTTCACCTTGCCTCTGTGTGGAAAGATACCCCGCTTACGCTAGGTCAGGTTAGCAGTTATGACTTTGGTAGGTTTCTATTTTAGTGGTTTCCAAAGTTTAGAATGTAAAGGAATGATCAGACTCAAATAGAGGGCTGTTTAAGGCACAGATTTCTGGGCCCCACCCCCTGCGTTTCTGATTCTGTACATCTATGTTAGAGCCTGAGAATTTGTGGACTTGCAGGTGATGCTACAGTAGGGTCCCCTCCCTAAGGAAGGAAAAAACCCCTCAAGATACCCTGGCTATGTGCATGTATGTGACAACATCTCTCATGACCTTGTAACATGAGACCACTTAACCAGACTGCGGGTTTATGTGTGTTACCTTACACGAGACAAAGAAACATATGTATATATATGTTTATATATATATATATATATATAAACAACGCNGGCACAAATAAAGTTGCTTCCTGGAAAAAAAAGCCTCGGTGTAATGACTCTCTGTGTGAGAATCCTGCCACAATGCTGACGCTTGCTGGTCTGGGCATCATGTCAGTGTACTATTTCAATCACTTTTACTGAGCAATGTTTCCCATCTGTAAGCAGAGTTAGTGATCCCCAGAAGAAGGAGGAGGTATAGCTTTTGTGACACAAGAGAAGTCATTTTAGGCCCCCAGCTATTTTCTGTGATCTATGCCCTACCCGCTTCACTTGCCCAACTACACTTCTTGCAGAATTCCTAGGAGGTATCAGAGTTACAAAGAAACCCCAAAATCTCTGTAGTTAAGGATTTTAAGGAAATGAAGGGAATATAGGCACTAATAGTCTCTACCAGGCTAGGAAACAGCCTTACCCATGTCTCAGATAATAAATGAGTGGTAAAATTCCCAGTGCTATTTCAAAAGTAAGCAAAATCTTGCATTCCTTATCTGAGATAATAAGCGCAAGACTATAGTTTATACTGGCTTTCAGAGCATGCCCAGAGCATCTTCCCTTTGCTCAATAGTTACCTCTGCTTTATTATAATGTTAAAGTTTCCACCCTAGGAGCCCAAGCTTCATTAACATAATGTAGGATGCACATGTAGGCATGTTTTTAAAGCGTGCCTCTGCAACCTTCGGGCCTTCTTTACATGTGATGAATCTTTTTCTGAGGACTCATCCTAAGCCCTATATAAAAACAAGCCACTCATCCCTTCTGGGGAGTCACTGCTTTGGAAGTTAGTCCCTTGACCTCCTTATCTGCTACAAGTAAAGGTTACTTTGTATGATTTCACCTGGTGTTGTCTCTGTAACTCACTAAGGAGCAAACTCAGCTTACTTTGGTTACAATGAGGTTGCTAAGACAAGATGGGTTAGGTTTGTTTGTTCTGCCACCTTAATAAGCATGCACGTGGAAATGATTTCTCTATGGTTATTTCCTTGATGCAGTTCAGCTAGGGGCTATCAAATTTTTAAAAATCTTCCGAAAGTAACTAAAAAATCCCCCACTGATTCTGGAATAGAGCTTTTACTCCAGGAATGGGAGTAAACTGGAACTCCCAATTAATGAAAGCTATTAATCTCGTGATACAATAGGGTCAAAGAGGAACTCACACTTAAGTTTTTTGTTATGTAAATGCTGGAAGTTCCATTGTCCTCCTGAAGGTAAGATTATATAGGCTTCTGTAAATAGACATCCCATGCCCCATTTCTGAGAATTTCTCTCCAAAATTCTCACCAACTAAATGGCAGACCTTTGTTTGTTTACCCTACACCCCAAATCTACGTTTGTTTCTACAATCTGACTTTCCTCCTTGCTATTCCTGGAAGGAGTGTGGATAGACACAGGCCCGAACGAGCTGATTAGATCCTGCTCCGGAGACTTTGAAACAAACCAAGGTATTTGTTAGATTCATTTAGTTCCAGAAACTGAAGAACATTTATGTACAGGAGCAGGAGGGTCAGTTACTGACCTTCCTGTGCAAAGTGCAGCAGAGAAATTAGCCTGGAGAGACAGATATACTCACCCACACAGAGGGAGGGTGAAAACCTGCTTGATGAGGGGAGACTTAAAACTGTGGAGCAGAGAGTGAAAACTGCTGCTTTTCCAATTGCTAGTTCCAGTACTTAATAAGATCTAACTGGATATCTGTAAGATACTACTGATTCTTTCTGAGATTCTGACTTTTGCTAGATTGAATGGATTTTTGTTTTTGGATTCTAAAGTAGCCGTGACTAAAAGTTTGCTAAAGGGGTGCATGGGTGGCTCAGTTGGTTAGTCAGACTTGATTTCGGCTCAGGTCACAATGTCCTGGTTCTTAAGATTGAGCCCTGCTAGGGCTCTGTGCTGACAACACCCCGTTCGTACTCTCTCTAGATCTCTCTCAAAATATACTCTAAAAAGTTTGCTAAAGGTAAACTCTTACCGTAGCACCACCTTTCTTTAGGGACAGTATTATAACTGGCAAAGCATGGAAAGTCCGCAGTGCCTCCTTTGGGAGGAAGCAGTTACATGAGTCACAGGCACATAATCTTCCTGCCTCAAGTCTCTCACCTGTAATAGACAGGGGTTGGTTTAGACTATATTTTTATTAAACGTATTTTTTTTAATGTTTATTTATTTTTTAGAGAGACAGAGAGAGAGACAGAGACAGAGGGCAGACAGGGGAGGGGCGGAGAGAGAGGCAGACACAGAATCGGAAGCAGGCTCCAGGCTCTCAGCTGTCAGCACAGAGCCCGAGCTGGGCTCAAACTCATGAACTGTGAGGTCATGACCTGAGCCAAAGTCAGATGTTTAACCTACTGAGCCACCCAGTCACCCCGATTTAGATTATTTTTTAAAAATCGCTTCTCGGCCTTTTGGCTAAGATCAAGTGTAGATTATTTTTTAAAAAGCCCTTCCATTCTAATATTCTTGTGCTAAAAGAAAACAAAGACGATGGAGCTTACCCCTTCTTGTTCTGGAATTGTAAATGGAAGCCTTATAACTTTGGAGCTGAGTGTCGGCAGGGCCACCACATTCTCCTGACGACACTAAAGGGAGAACCAGACAAGAGGAAAAATAAGGCAGCTTGAATGCTTACCCCTAAAAATAGGGAGAAAGTGGGTGTCATTCCACGTTTCTTCCTGTTAAATCTTCGTGCAGTGGTTTTCAACATGCGGTATGTATCGAAATCACCTGAGAACCCCCCCAAAAAAACCACCCAAATAAACAATATCCTAGCCACATTCGTACCCAATTAAATCATGAATTCTAGGCTCTGAAGGGGGAGGCATACACCCGTGGATGGTGAAGCTCTCCAGGTGATTGCAATCATAGCCACACGTGCAAACCACCACGTGTTGTTTGCTTTTTTTTTTAAGTCATTAACTTTCAAAGCTCCCAGCTGAATATAGAAGCAAGCTAAGCAGTGAGGTGGTCAGGTAAAAGCAGAGCTTCTGTTTACAAAAAAGAAAACTTACCAAAAAAGTCCAGAATCATAAAAGTCTTTTGTTCTAAAGACTTATAATAGTGACCTATATGTTTTAAGATTTCTTAAAGGTATCAAGGTCATATAAGACAACAAAATATTTGAATATCCTGGAGTTATCAAGATAATGTCAATTTTTTTCAGATCTTTTAAAAGAAGGTAAGTAAATGTAATATGTTTTTTTAAAAGGTTTCCATTAAAAATGGTTTGGATAAAATAAGAAAGCTCCAGGATCTAAAATCAGACTTCTCTGTGTAAAAAACTGATAATGAGATCATTGTCCTCTCCATGTGTCAATAAAGTAGGGATAGTGTTTGTGTGGAACAGAGATTGTATGGACCTGAGACAATTTAGGACAAGGTAGGGGTTGAAGAGCTTGAAATTAAGTCCTCCATTAAGAGCAGCCTCGGGCTGCACGTAGCCCCAATTCCAGGAAAAGCTTCAGTTAAAGCCACCCTCCGACCACCCTGGGATCAGCCAATCAAAAGAAATGTGTAACATTCCTGTGGTCTGAGTCAGAGCTGGGAACTGCAGGTAGTTACTCTGTACAAACTAGCCAATCACTCACCGCTTGCCTAAACCCCACGCAGGCCCTTTGAGCCCACCTCATAATTGGTCATTTTCAAAGGATTCTCAAAGGTCGTGATTGGGTCCCGCCAAAAGTAACCGACGCCTCACAGATACTGAATGGTCAAAGCTGTTACCATGGGTGCTGTACAATTGTAATTGGTGCTTATGTGATGATGCTATACGTACAACGTGTGCACTGTAACACCCCCGTCCCTTACCCCATAAAAACCCTGCTGGCTTTTGTTCAGGGCTTCATTCTGCTGCTGCTGCGCGGTTAATGGGTGAGCCCCTGCTCGAGCTTGTAATAAAGACCCTTTTGTACTTGCATGGTGCCGGCTCCTTGGAGGTCTCTGGGGACTCACGATTCAGGCATAACAGGGTCACAAAAAAGGACTCCGTTTTAGCCTGTGAACATTTGGGTTTTACTGGAAGAGACGGTGGCACAAGAGAATATTTTGTGGCCCATGGTCTATGCGCCTGTTTCTTTTTTTAAACTTTTTTTTAATGTTTTATTTATTTCTAGGAGAGAAAGAGAGAGACAGCGTGAGCAGGGGAGGGTCAGAGAGAGAGGGAGACACAGACTCTGAAACAGGCTCCAGGCTCTGAGCTGGCAGTCAGCACAGAGCCCGACGCGGGGCTCGAACCCACGAACCACGAGATCATGACCCAAGCGAAAGTCGGACGCTTAACCGACTACGCCACCCAGGCGCCCCTCTATGCTCCTGTTTCTTTCTCCTCAATCAGCTTCTGATTTCATGATTTTCACCACTTTCTCTCTCATTCTATATCATCTCTTCTTAATGGATTCTCCATACTGTCTTTCACATGCTTAAGACTTCTCTATTAAAATTTTTGAATGTTTATTTATTTTTGAGAGAGAGAAATGGGAGACACAGAATCTGAAGCACAGAATCTGTGCTGACAGCTCAGAACCCGATGCAGGGCTTGAACTCCTGAACCGCAAGCTCATGACCTGAGCCAAAGAGCTTAACCGACTGAAGCACCCAGATGCCCCTTAAGACTTCTTGAGTGACCTGAAGGAATTTCAGTCTTTTCTTCGCTGACAGGTGTACTATATGTTAGGCATTAGGGATATAGCTGTAAACAGGCAGAAAATTTCCCTGCCCTTGTGGAATTAGCATTTTAGTGGTAGAAAAAAAAATAGGAAAACAAGATGTGAAAATGTTGGGTTCTGGGGGCAAAAGGTGAACAAATTCTCGAGATGTCTTTGGTGCAAAAAAGTGGTTTTAAAGCACAAGGACAGGAGGTGCCTGGGTGGCTCAGTCGGTTGGGCGTCCGGCTTTAGCTCAGGTCATGATCTCGCGGTTTGTGGGTTCGAGCCCTGCGTCGGGCTCCGTGCTGACAGCCAGCTCAGAGCCTGGAGCCTGTCTTCGGATTCTGTGTCTCCCTTTCTTTCTGTCCCTTTCCTACTCATGCTGTCTCTCTCTCAAAAATAAAACATTTAAAAAAATTTTTTAAATAAAGCACAGGGACAGGACCCATGGACAGAAAAGGCTGCACTGGGGTTGTGAGGAGTGGCTGATTATATATTTTTAAGTTGGGGGTGGGGTGTAGCATAAGTCTCTAAGGAATTTGGAAACGAGGTTTCCAGGAACTTGAGGGGCTAGCTGTTGTTAGCAAAAGCCATTTATTGCTGTCTAGTAAAACCTTAGTCACGAGACCCTTTAAGATGTATTATCAGTGGGCCATACGCTTGGAGGATGATGCCAACATACATCTTGGTGGGGGGTGGGAGTAGAGATAAAGGAAGTTTCCAAAGGAATTTTTATATGTTAAAGGAGACTTAGAGGATCCTAGAGGTCAGGCTAATGTTAAGCTAAAGTATTAACATGGAGGCAGTTGAGTTCCTAGAGGAAGGTAACTGTCTCAAGGACTTACCAATGGGCTGGAAGTTAAGAGGAAATTTAATTTTTTTTCCTTTGTCTTGGTTCTTCACATCAAAGCTGATTATGGAGTATGCTTCATCCCAAGGGCCATGCTAATAGTGTATATGATGGGGAGAGGAGACGGCAAAATTCTTTAGATCACGCATTCGCAAGTTAGCTGCAATTAGAATCACCCGTAGAGGTTTGGTTTGTTTTGATTTAATTCTGGTGCCAGGGCCCTCCTCAGATTACTTCCTAGTAGTGGGATCCAGTCAGCTGAAATTCATGTTTCCTAGGTGATCCTGATGCACCGTGAGGACAGAGCACCACTGCTTTAGAGAAAGACCTCTTGAAAAATATTTGAGCTGAGACCTGAGGGAAGAAAAACGAGGCAGGCCTGGGAGAAGGGGAGAAGAGACTGATTCAGAGAAAGGAGCAGTAATGGCAAGGCTCTGAGGTGGGAGCGACTTGGCATTCCTGAGGCACAGAATGGAGACCAACATCGTTGGAGCACAGCAGGTAAGTGGATGGAGGGGTCGAGGCAGGCAGAGAACAGATCATACCAGGTTGAATTTTATGTTTTATATGTTTGAAGTCTATGTGGAGTAAGTCCCTGGAGGATTTTAATCAGGTGAATGACCTTATCCTATGTTTTTTTTTAAGAGAACACTGACTGCTGTATGAGAAACGATTTTAAGAGGGAAGTGGTGAGAGTGGAGAAACCAGTGGGGGAGGCTATGGTTTCAGTACAACAGAAGATAGTGGCCTGGGTAGTGTGGTGGCCATGGGATTAGATGGAGAGCATAGACAGGGAAAATATTTTGGAAGAGGAACTGATAGGACTTGGTATATATCCACTAACTAATTTTCTGAGAAGCCGAGTAGCGAATCAGTTACTCCTACTGATGTGGCCTCTCCTTTCCTGTTAGAGAGCAGCAGGCCATCTTGCAGCTGCTCCTTGTGTCGATCAGTGGAAGGTTGTCTTAGAATCTGAGTTCAAATGAGTCCTCGCCTACCATGCAGCTTTTATGGACAAACTGATTTCATGCAGAAGGAAGAGCTTTATTTGGAAGAGAGTTATAGGTGTGACAGTGGTGGCATTTTGGAATGATGGGGGTTCAGAGCTTACAGCCAAAAAAAAAAGGCTTAAGACCTCTTTGGTTCGAAAAAGATGTGTTTTTTTGTTTGTTTGTTTGTTTGTTTGTTTTAAAGCATGGGGACGGGACCGGTGGGCAGGAAGGGCTGCACTGAGGCTTAAGAGTGACTGGTTATATACTACAGAGTTGGGGAGAGGTAAAGGGAAAGGTGAGGCCTCCAGAAAGGCTTTCATATGCTCAAGAGGACTCATAAGATGCCAGGGGACTTGGTATTATGAAGCTAAGGTTGTTTTCCCTCTACTAAGGCATTAACATTAAAACAGTAGGGGGTTCCAGGAGAAATGATATGTCACAGACTATGAGTCTGGAGTTCTCTAGTCTGGTAAGAGAGCAGATCCAGAATTGAATATGAGAGAAGCTCATATGAGAGAAGGGGGAGATAAGAGCCCCGAACAGGGCTTTCAGTCTCTGTATTTTGAGCGCTCAAGATTTTACACACGTGAACGTGGAGCAAACAATCAGATGGTAATCATTAACCAGTGTATGTAAGAATAAAAGGGTCTGGGGGGCAACCAGAGTTTGTGATCAAAGTATATCAGTGCCAGATGGAATGCAACTTCCTACAGGCAATATAACAAGTTACTTGTGATCCCATTATAATATCTTGCTAGCCTCTAGCACTTTCACCTGGCGGCTTTCTGCCCTAAGTTGTTTGTTTTTTTAACCCATTTATGTAAGTAGAACCTATTTCTGCACAATGGTACACTCCTGCATTTGCCTCTACTATTTGTCAATGGGCTGGAGATTATAAGGGAATTGAATTTTACCTGCCATTTCCTTCTTGCCTTTGTTCCTTACTTCACCATGGAAGGTGATTTTGGGGCTATAGGAATCTGAGTCTATAGGTTTCTGGAAATTAGGCTATTGATAAGATTGCCTTTTTCTTGTAATTTGCTAAGACGTATGTAAACTGGTGGAGACTCCATGACTGTGATTCTTTTTCAGTCCTGTTATTGCGCAGCCAGGAGGGCCTGAGGAATGTCACACATATCACCCTTGGGGGAGTGTTGGGGGTGTCAGCTTGCTTTATGCTCCCTCATCATATCCCCCCTGAACAATTTTGACCCTTAAATCTTTAAGGTTGTTGAAAGCAGAAGGTCACATCTTTTGTAACCTCTTCCTGGTGAGTAGGGGCATAGAGATGTCCCTACCTGTGGGTCAACATTGGTCAGTTGGGGAAGGTACGGGGGAGTTACAAAAGGCCGACACAGCTGAATCCAAAGTGGACAACATATATGAACCCCCTTGAATAAAAAGGGTCATCTGTTGGCTTGAAGTTATTGTATCACTTTTTAAACTGAAGAGCCTAAATAACGCCATTTTAAAATTAAGACCCCCTTGGGGCACCTGGGTGGCTTAGTCGGTTAAGCGTCCGACTTTCGCTTAGGTCATGATCTCGTGGTTCGTGGGTTCGAGCCCGGCGTTGGGCTCTGTGCTGACTGCCCCCTCAGAGCCTGGAGCCTATTTCAGAGTCTGTGTCTCCCTCTCTCTCTCTCTGACCCTCCCCTGCTCACGCTGTCTCTCTCTCTCTCTATCTCTCTCTCTCTCCTAGAAATAAATAATTTTTAAAAAAATTAAAAATAAATAAAATAAAATTAAGACCCCCCATTAAAAGCAACCTCACGCTGCAGGTAGCAGCAGTCTCAGGAAAAACCACAGATTGTTCAAGGCCGAAACCACTCTCCAATTAGCCAATCAGAGGAGGTTAAAAACATTCCTGCGGGCTGAGACAAGGGCTACTCCCCTGTGCCTAACTCACCTCATAATTGGTCATTTTCAAAGGAGTCTCAAAAGGCCATAATTGGGCTCCGCCAAAAGTCACGGACACCTCACAGGTACTGAATGGTCAAAGCTGTTGCCAGAGGTGCTATACAAATATGATTGGTGTGCATGTGTACTGTAACACCCCCATCCCTTACCCCTTAAAACCCTGCTCACTATTGTTCGGGGCTTCCCACTGCTGCTGCTGCTGCTGTGTCGGTAGGCGGGTGAGCCCCTGCCCGAGCTTGTAATAAAGACCCTTTGTTTCTTGCATCGGTGACGGCTCCTTGGAGGTCTCGGGGACTTGCGATTCGGGCACAACAAAATAACATTTGTTTTGGGACGCCTGGGTGGCTCAGTTGATTAAGCATCTGACTTCAGCTAAGGTCACGATTGCTCAGTTTGTGAGTTCAAGCCCCACATCAGGCTCACTGCTGTCAGTGCAGAGCCCACACACATCCTCTGTACCCTCCTCACTCTGCCCCTCCCTCCAAACCTGTGTGAGCACTCTCAAAAATAAACAAACATTTAAAAGTTTAAATTTAAAAGTTAAATTAGTCTTTAGTTAATGGCATAATGGTCAGATATAGAAATTCTGAGAACTTTGAATTTCTCACGCAAAGATCTGTAGAAATGTATTTCAGTTAAATTCAGATAAGATCTGTACATTTCTAAGGCCAAGGTGTTTTTGTTGTTTATTTTGTTTCATTCTGCTGGCCTCAGGCCGCCCAGTTACATTGTAACCTTGTATTAAAGGAAAAAAGGCAGGCAGTAGGCAGGTTATAGAGGAGAAAGAAAATGTAATGTCACATGATTCTAAATCAAACTAAGAATGTGTTTTTTAATGTTCCTGTCATATGCAAAAATTCACATATGTTCAAAGAGATCTCCTGAATGAGAATATCCCTATAAAAATGTTATAGTCTTCAAATTTATTGTTAAGTTACACCTGGAAAACATACTTTAGTGTTTTCAATGAAAATTCACCAAATGTTTACCTTACATTTCCAAGACTTAATGTACCAAGTATTTGAGCATTTATTATTCGTGCATTTTGAATGTGAAGGTCAGTTACTTTTGCCTGAGACCACATGGGCAAAACATACATTTGTGAACTGGCACAGATCCAATACTATGATTCATTGACCTTTGAAGGAAGAAATCCTTGGTTTTATAACTGTAAAGAGAGAAATACAAAATATGAAAGCCAGAACAAAAATAGTATCTTTTTTAATGTTTTTTTTCCCCTCATGGATTTCTGAACTGGCTGTAATGGATATCTTCCATGAGTCTTTAAAAAAGGATTTTTGTTAGCCAGAGAAACTTTCCATTGGCTTTCTTGCTTGCCAGAATTATTAGGACCTCCTGACACATGTGCTAGCCCAATAATAACAAACTTTGCATTAAGCATTTTAGCCGCCTGTAGAAAAGCAGCTGAAATCTTATGTTCGTTTTGCCACTTGCATTTTAAACTGAATTTTGCTTTTCTTCCCTTTTCAAGAATCATTAAGACTTCAGTCACTATACTATGTACTAGACTGGAAAAGAAACCCTAGCTAATTGACAACAAATTATGTAGGATTCCTCTTCAATGTTCAGTTTTAAGATATTATGCCAGTGAATAGGAAAATTGGTCAGATGTGAAAAGTTCTAGAAGCTCAGAATTGAATAAATGTTGAAATAGTAGGGAAGTCAACAGCATTGGTCTTAGACCAATTTCTTTGCCTGTCCTCAACTCTTAGATTTCTCCTTCCCTATCTGAAAAAGAATGTTTTGTGGTTCTTTGGTTCTGGCCTTCTTCGTCTTCTATTTTCTGGTCTTTTGCTCTTGCAACTGGCATGAACTTCTTACACGTTTTACTATCATCTTCCCTTCTGTCCCAAATCTGCTGAAATCTCTGAACTCTAAGGGAGGCCCTGGAAATGACTGGATAATTATCTGTTTTCTCATTGAACTCCCTTGGGCGTAGCCCACACACAGTGTGAATGTGATGATTTCACAGCACAATCTGAGTCTGTTCTAACTGTAAAGGATGTCTACGTAGAGGATGATAGTGACATGCATGTACCATAGAAGCAGGGATGTCAGCATCACAGCAAATGCTTTTTCAGGTGGTTAACCTTTCAATGTTTTCTCTTTCAAAATGAGCCAGAGGGAAAAAGGATACATAAGAGTGTAAGAAGTAAAAAGAGGGGGGCCTGGGTGACTCAGTCGGTTAAGCGTCCAACTTTGGCTCAGGTCATGATCTCACAGTTCGTGGGTTCGAGCCCTGTGTCGGGCTCTGTGCTGACAGCTCAGAGCCTGGAGTCTGTTTCAGATTCTGTGTCTCCCCCTCTCTCTAATCCTCCCCTGCTCACGCTGTCTCTTCTCTCTCTCTCTTTCTCAGAAATAAATAAAAACATTAAAAAAATTTTTTTTAAGAAGTAAAAAGAGAGATTCCCCACCCCCAAGATAAGTGATTTCCAAATAGCTGTTATCTGTACCCAATAGTTGACTGAGAATTCAGTTAAAGAAGATAAAAACAAAAGAACAACAATTAGAGATATAGGCATATAGACAATAAGACTTGAGGGGTCCCTGGGTGGCTCAGTCGGTTAAATGTTTGACTTTAGCTTAAATCCTGATTTCTGGGTTAGTGGGTTCGAGCCCCATACCTGGACTCTGTGCTGACAGCTCAGAGCCTGGAGCTTGCTTCAGATTTTGTTTCCCTCTCTCTCTCTCTCTCTCTCTCTGCCCCCTCCAACTTCTTCTCTCTGTCTCTCAAAAATGAATGAACATTTTTTTAAAAAGGCTTATAAGAGAGAAACTGCAAAATGTCTGGAAATGAGTGTTAAAGACCACATAAAGAAATATTCTGCAACAGGTACTTCTGGATCAGAAGCAGTGCTTATTGATCAGGATGTGATAGGTGATTAGGATATCCTACCCAAATAACAGAAGGTAAAGATCATTTGAATTGGGCTACAAAAGGTTAAGTTCCCTGTGTATTACTTTTCTAGTGCTGCTATGACCAATTATCCCAAATTTAGTGGCTTAATACAGTAGAAGGGTATTACCTTACAGTGGTGGGGGTCAGAAGTTTGAAATGAGAATTACTTGACTAAAACCATTGTCAGAAGGAATTCAGGGCTACATTTTTTTCTGGAAGTTCTAGAGGAACATCTGTTGAATTTTTCCAACTTCAGAAACTTTTAGGGATGCCCATCCTTTATTTTTTCCCACCATTTCAGCATCGTGTCTAGTGAGAGGTGGCCATTCCAGTGCATGCCATGGAATTGCTGGGGAACAAGACTGAGGAGAGGGAGTGGTAGAGACTCTCTGAGGAGTTGGTTAAGTGTATGGAAATCAGCCTCTGAGTTCTCCCAGGCATGCTTACAAATTACTCAGCAGAATGGATGTTAGGGTGGAAAATGCAAGCAAGAGCCAGTGTAATATTGTTACTGTGATCTTTGAGTCTCAGAGAAACTTCAATTACATGCATACATTCCATTCCTGAGTTTGAGTTCCGGCATTGTCAGCTTACCTATCCTGTTTTAATCTTTATAAACCCTAAATTCTGAAATTTACTTAGATATATATATTATTACTTAGATAATATATATATATTGCACCAGATAAATGCCAGTGAACTTCTTAGTACATTTTGATATTGAGGTTAAGCGGTCTCTATAGATAGTATCTCTTACAGAAAGAGTCTAGCAGTAACTCCTATTTGGGTGAATCATACATGAAATGAATGGCTCACAAGTGTCCTAATGTAAGAGCCATAATTGTTCTAGTTTGCTGGACATCAGAAAACATATTTCATACTTGATATACTGTTCTTTATTTTCAATTGTATGTGCATATATTCAATTTAGAATATTCTTTCCATAAAACTGTTAATTTAATTTGCTTTTAACAAACTGCTTTATTAAGGTATAGTTGATATTACAAAAGACTGCACATATTTAATATGTAAGATTTGATGATTTTGGATATACACAGCTGGGATACCATCACAACAATCAAGCTAATAAGCATATACAGCGCCTCTCAAAATCTCTTTGTATCTCCCCCACATCCCCTCATTTTTTTGTGGAAAGATGCTCAATATCATGAATTATCAGGGAAATTAAAATAAAATATACAGGAGACATAACCTCACACTGGCTAGAATAATGACTATTATCACTCCCCCCCCCGCCAAATGAAGTGTTGGTGAGGATGTAGAGAAGTTAGAATTCTTATACACTGTTGGTCTGAATGTAAAATGATGCAGTGGCTATGAAAAACTATATGGAGCTTCCTTAAAAAATTAAAAATAGAACTACTATATGATTTATCAGTCCCACTTCTGGGTACTAAAAGAAGTGAAATCAGGATCTCAGAGATCTCTCCACTCCCATGTTCACTGCAGTATTATTCATGATAGCTACAATATGGAAATAATCCAAGTGTCCATCTATAGATAAGTTGAAAAAGAGGGTATAATATACATAAATACAATGGAATATTATTACTCAGCCTTAACAAAAGCAAGGAATCCTGTCATTTGCCACAACATGGATGAGTCTGGAGGACATTATGCTTAGTGAAATAAGTGTCACAGAAGAACAAATACTACATGAGGTATCTAAATTTGTCAAACTCCTAGAAACAGGGATTATTGAATTTGTATTTCAGTTTTCCAAGTGCTCATGGATGTGAGATAAAATGTTGTATATATGATCCTTAATGTGATGGGAAAATAAGTTTATCATATATCATCTATCACATGTATAATACTGCTAGATAATTCATTGTTTAGAAATACATTTTCGTGTTGAAAAAAGTTTTTAATAATGCACATACTTATAAGAAAAGTATCTCCTGTTGTTGTTAATGTTAGTTTCTATCCTTTATGAATTAGTTTCTTAGATAATAACTACTTTACAATGAAGTTACTGTGGAAATGTGAATTTTATATAAGGAGGGAAGCACTAATTTAGATCACTGAAGAAAGAATTCTTTTGGCAGATAAGAGGATACAATACTATTTTACAAAGCAGTTGATATTTGAGTTGGGGAAATAGGATTATCTAGATGGAAAGTAAAGGATTATCAGAAATACTCAAGTGAATAGACTCCAAAGATGATCTATGTTTAATCATTTTTCTTTGAGCATCCTTGGGGGAGCAAGCTTCTTGTGGTTCTTGTTTAAGAGCCAGTGATGTAGTGTTTAAAATTCTGGCATATGAAAAAGCTAATGGTGGTGTGGAAGGAGGATGCATTTGGTTTGGTGTTCATTGGATAGGTGATTAAGATAATATCCACAGAAACCCTTACAGAATTGTTTAGGTAATTCTCTTCAGTGTGGCTTCTGGCTATATGCATTCCTTGGTATTTTTCTTCAGTGCCAAAGAAAGTCTCTAGGTTTCAGACTTGGTTCTTAAAGAATTAAACATTTTTTTAAGTTATTAAGATGATAGATAATTTTGGAGGTCACTATGTAATCTACATACAAATAGAGGGAGCTGGGATTATGGGACACATAGAAACAAAAATCTATTCTGGTGTTTGTGAGTTTGTGTTTATAAAGGCAATTTGTACCTTACCAACTCTTTGTATTTTAAAAATTGATTTTTGAAGTCCATTGATGGGAACCTAGAATACATTATTCTCTTAGAACCAAATATTCTATATAGTGGTTAGGTTTCCATGCTAGTTCTCAAAAGTCTGTTTAACCCACATCATTCCTGAAATGTCTGCAGGTAATAATACCATTAAAAAAGAAAAAAGAAAAAAATGAACTATTTGGACAGTGTTGCTTTCTGGAAAAGTGGGTTTGACTGCCAACTAGAGATTCCTCAATATTCTGTCTCCCTTACCTCTTGCAAGTCATGCAATGAGAGACACTGTGGAAAGAAACTAATTAATTAATTGGAAAAGTGTGTAAGGAACTGACCCAGAGCAAAGCATAGGGAAAGCACTTAAATAAAAAAGTTAATACAGCAATTGTAAGAGATGGAAAAATAAATTGAGAGGCTTCTAGAGGAGATACAGGAGAAGAGAAAATAATAGAAAATCAGAGAAACAATATTTGAAGAGAAAGTGAAAGAATAAAATGCCATGAGTAGCTAAAACAATTTGGAAGAATCAAATAAAATTATAAAACAATAGTAAATTATAAATGATAGAAATTATAAAACAATGGTAATCAATGTGATATTATTGAAGCAGAGCTAGATATAGAGGGAATAGAATAAGAAACTAAGACACCAATCCAGTTATATGTAGAAATTTGATATATGAATTGTCATTATGTACTAGTAAAGAAATGGCACAATACATTGTATTGGATAGTTATTCATATTAAAAACATAGCTCTGTTTTTCTAAAACTACCTTCAAACAATACTTCTAGGTATTATATGCTGCTAGTCAGGTTATAAATTAATGAACTGATGTTTGTATAATAATACTTTGAGGGACTGTTTAGTAAGGCCGAATTTGTTTATGCCTAGTGACTAAAATTTCATTTCTAGATTCAGTCCATTCAAGGAATACTGCACATGTTCAAGGGAAGTAATAGAAGACTATTGCAGCACTGTTTGATAATTAAAAATTAGAAATCGAAATGTGTATCCATAGGAGCAGGGATAAATTGTGATCTGTTGATACAATTGACGATTATGCAATCATTACAAATGAAATGGAGGCTATGACTGCAGATGTCAACAAGGACATTTCTCAGTAACACAATGTTGTCAGAAGCCGTTGACTCTATACTATTTATACAAAGTTTGAAAACCTGAAGGTCACCATATTTATGGACCTACTGCAAAAGGTGTAAATAATCCTCACCTAAACTGCAGTGCTTTTAGACTCACCTTGTAACCTTGTGGTGGTGCCTACTCATAAACCCCTAGCCTTTTGCTATAGCAGTGGTTTACTTAGGGGTGTTAGGGGCAGCCCACTTTTGTGTGTGTGTGATTAAAGTTTTAATACAGGCTGTCCACTGTCTTTTTTAAAAAAAGTTTTATTTGGTCAGAGCCATGTCTTTTCCTTTATGTAAACGATCAGTGGCTGCTTTCATGCCATAATGCCAGGGTTGAATAGTTGTGGCAGAGGCTGGCCCCCAAGTCAAAAATCTTTACTGCTAGCCCTTTAAGAAAAAGCTTGTTAGTGGGACTGATACTGGTTAAGGTAACACCACGTATATGCATGTCCCACACATTGAGTTGGTTGGTCCCTGGAGAAACAATTAAACTTAGAGGTTCCTGCCCTCAGGAGCTTAGACTAAAGGAGATAAAAAAAAATAAGTTAAATGAAATAGTTTACATTCTAAGAAGGAAGTTATTTACAACATAATGAAGTGGGAGATCTTTTTTTTCTCAGAGATAGAAAAAACAAATACATGAGGACTATATGTAAAGTTGGCTCATAAAAGGATTTTGGTATTGCGGGTTTACTATTTGATCTATATCTTATTTGTGACTATCAACATCCATGGATATTGCATGAAGGAGAACAAAGAAATGGAGGAAAGAAAAGGCAGAAAAAGAACACTTAGAAGAGAAGAAAGCTGAAAGTACATTAAATAATGAAAGACCAGGAATTAGCCCCCTGCTTTTTTTTTTCTTTTTTACTGTATAATACAGAATCAACAAAACTATTAGTTTTGAAGTACATCTTTTTAAAATTTTATTAAAGATGTGAAGCAGTCTTTTTTACCACAAACCTTGACTTCTTTAGTGTTGTTAACTAGAAATGAAGTGATTTAGATTTCTCAAGTTATTTTGCTTGAGCTTTCATGGTCATATTTGCTGGAACATACGTACTATAAATTATAAGTTGTAAATGTGGTTTATTTATGGTATGGTGAATAATTTTTTGAAAAAAATTCTCTTTCCTAGAACAGTTCTGTTTATTTTAATGGATTTTTTTTCCCAACTTTTTTGTTTTTAATTTTAGATAACATAGAGTGTAGTACTGGTTTTAGGAGTAGAATTCAGTGATTCATCACTTATATACAACACCAAGTGCTCATAAGTGCCCTCCTTAATGCCCATCACCCATCTAGCCCATCTGCCACCACCTCCCTCCATCCTCAGTTTGTTCTCTTGTGGTTTGTTTCCCTCTTTCCTCATCCCGCTGCCCTTCTACGTTCATCTGTTTTGTTTTTTAAATTCCACATATGAGTGAAATCCCATGGTGTTTGTCTTTCTCTGATTGACTTATTTTGCTTAGTATAATACATCCTAGCTACATCCATGTCATTATAAATGGCAAAATTTCATTCTTTTTGATAGCTGAGTAATATTCCATTGTATATATCATCTTTATCCGTTCATCAGTCAATGGACATTTGGGGGCTCTCTCCATAGTTTGGCTACTGTTGATAATGCTGCTATAAACATTGGGGTTCATTACCCCCTTTGAATCTGTATTTTTGTTTCGTTAGGGTAATTACCTAATAGTACAATTGCTGGATTTTAGGGTAGTTCTATTTTTAGTTTCTTGAGGAACCACCATACTCTTCTCCAGACTGGCTGTACCAGTTTGCCTTCCCACTAGCAGTGCAGAAGTGTTCCTCTTTCTCTCCATCTTTGCCGACACTTGTTTCTTGTGTTAATTTTAGCCATTCCAACAGGTATGAGGTAGGATCTCATCATGGTTTAGATTTGTATTTCCCTGGTCATGAGTGATGTCAAGCATCTTTGCATGTGTCTGTTAGCTATCTAGATGTCTTTGGAAAACTGTCTGTTGATGTCTTTTGCCCATTTCTTAACTGGGTTATTTGTTTTTTGGGTGTTAAGTTTGATAGATACAGATGGAGACTTTAGATACTAACCATTTGTCAGATATGTCATTTTCAAATATCTTCTCCCATTCTCTGGGCTGCCTTTTAGTTTTGTTGACTGTTTCCTTCACTATGCAGAAGACTTTTATCTCCATGAAGTCCCAACAGTTCATGTTTGCTTTTGTTTCCCTTGCCTCTGGAGACATGTCTAGTAAGAAGTTGCTGCAGCTGAGGTCAAAGAGGTTGCTACCTGTGTTCTCTCCTAGGATTTTGATGGTTTACTGTCTCACATTTAGATATTTCATCCATTTTGAATTTATTCTTATGTATGGTGTAAGAAAGTGGTCCAGTATCATTCTTCTGCACGTCACCGTCCAGTTTTCCCAACACCAGTTGTTGAAGAGACAGTCTTTTTTCCATTGGCTACTTTACCTTGCATCATTGAAAATGAGTTGACCATATAGTTGGAGGGTAATTATTTGGGTTTCCAATTCTGTTCCATTAATCTATGTGTCTGTTTTTGTACCAGTACCTTACTGCTTTGATGACTACACCTTTGTAATGTAGCTTGAAATCCGGAATTGTGATGCCTCTGGTTTTTGCTTTTTCAGAATTGCTTTGGCTATTCCAGGTCCTTTGTGGTTCCATATACATTTTAGGATTATTTGATCTAACAAAGAATGCTGGTGGTATTTTCATAGAGATTGCATTAAATGTGTAGATTGCTTTGGATAGTATAGACATTATAACAATATTTATTCTTCCAGTCCATGAGCGTAGAATCTTTTTTCCATGTCTTTGTGTCCTCTTCAATATATTTCATAAGTCTTCTATAGTTTTCAGGGTACACATCTTTTGCTTTTTACGTTTATTCCTAGGTATCTTATTGTTTTTGGTGCAATTGTAAATGGGATTTATTTCTTGATTTCTTTTTCTGTTTCATTATTGGGGTATAGAAATGCAACAGGTTTTTTGCATGTTAATTTTTATACCCTGCATCTTTGCTGAATTCATTTATTTTAGCAATTTTTTGGTGGAATTTTTCAGGTTTTCTACATAGAGTATCATGTCATCTGCAAGTAATGGAAGTTTGACTTTTTTCTTGCCAATTTGAACAGCCTTTCCTTCTTTTTGTTGTCTGCTGAGATTAAGACTTTCAGTGCTATGTTAAATAATAATGGTGAGAGTGGATGTCCTTATTTTGTTTTTGACTGTAAGGGAAAGGCTCTCAGTTTTTCCCCACTGAGGATGATAATAGCTCTGGGGCTTTCATATATGGCCTTATGATCCTGAGATATGTTTCTTCTCTCCCTACTTTTTTTTAATCGAGGGTTTTTATCAAGAAAAGATTATGTATTTTGTCAAATGCTTTTTCTGCATCTATTGAGAGGATTACATTGTTGTTACCCCTTTTTTAAATTAATATGATGTATCACATTGATGTGCAAATATTAAACCAGCCCTGCAGCCCAGGAATAAGTCCCACCTGATCATGGTGAATAATTTGTTTAATGTACTGTTACATTCAATATGCTAGTATCTTGTTGAGAATTTTTGCACCTACATTCATCAGGGATATTGGCCCATTATTCGCCTTTTTAGTGGGGTCTTTTGTTTTGGAATCAAAGTAATGCTAGCTTCATAGAATGAGTTTGGAAGCTTTCCTTCCATTTCTATTTTTTGGAACAGTTTGAGAAGAATAGTTGTTAACTCTTCTTTGAATGTCCAGTAGAACTCTCCTGGGAAGTCTACTGGTTCAGGATTTTTGTTTGTTGGGAAATTTTTGATAACTGATTAGATATCTTTGCTGGTTATAGGTCTGTTCAAACTTTTTATTTCTTTTTTCAGTTTTGGTAGTTTGTGAATATCTAAGAATTTGTCTACTTCTTCCAGATTGCCCAGTTTGTTGGCATATAATTATAATTGTTTGTATTTCTGTGGTGTTGGTGTGATCTCTCCTTTTTCATTATTGATTTCATTGATTTTTTTTTTCTCTTTTTGATTGGCTAGGGGTTGATCAATTTTATTCTAAAATTTTTTAATGTTTTATTTTTGAGAAACACAGAGTGCAAATGAAGGAGGGGTAGAGAGAGAGGGAGACGCATAATCCAAAGCAGGCTCCATGCTCTGAGCTGTCAGCACAGAGCTCAATGAGGGGCTCCACTCCAACACATGAACTGTAAGATCATGACCTGAGCCAAAGTTGGATGCCTAACCGACTGAGCCATCCAGCCACCACATGAATTTTGTTTGTTGTTTCAAAGAACCAGCTCTTAGTTTTGTTGATCTGCTTTATTGTTGTTTGTTTCTATATTGTTTATTTCTGCTGTAATCTTTATTTCCCTTCTTCCACTGGCTTTAGACTTTATCTGCTGTTCCTTTTCTAAGTTGTTTAGGTGTAAGGTTAAAGTATATTTGGGACCTTTCTTCTTGAGATAGTGCTGAATTCCAATATACTTTCCTCGTAGGACTGCCTTTGCTGCATCTCAAAGGGTTTGGACTGCCATGTTCTCATTTTCATTGGCTTCCATGTATATTTTATTTCTTCTTTAATTTCCTGGTTAACCCATTCATTCTTTAGTAAGGTGTTTTTTAACCTCCATGTATTGGTGGTCTTTCCAAATTGTTTCTGGTGGTTGACTTCAAGTTACATAGCGTTGTGGTTAGAAAATGTGTGTGGTATTAGCTTACTCTTTTGTACTGGTTGAGGCCTGATTTGTGACCCAGTATGTGATCTGTTCTGGACAATGTTCCATATACACTTGAGAAGAAGGTCTATTCTTCTGCTTTGGGATGAAATGTTTTGAATATATCTGTTAAGTTCATCAACCCCAGTGTGTCATTCAAAGCCATTGTTTCCTTCTTGATTTTCTGCTTAGATAATCTGATCATTGCTGTAAGTGGGATGTTAGAGTTCCCTACTATTATTGTTTTATTATCAATGAGTTTCTTTATATTATTGATTTATATATGTGGGTGCTCTCAAATTGGGGGCATAAATGTTTACAATGGTTAGATCTTTTTGATGGATAGACCCCTTAGTGATGTTATAATCCCCTTCTTCTTCTCTTGTTACAGTTTGTATGATAAATATATGCTATTCTGGCTTTTTTTGACATCCATTAGCATGGTAGATGATTCTCCATCTCCTCGCTTTCAATCTGCAGGAGTCTTTAGGTCTGATATGAGTCTCTTGTAGGCAGCATATAGATGGATATTATTTTTTAATTCATTCACACTTTGTCTTTTGATTGGAGCATTTAGTCCATTTACATTCAGAGTGATTATTAAAAGATAAGCGTTTAATGCCATTGTGATGCCTGTAAAGTTGATGTTTCTGGTGGTGGTCTATAGTCCTTTCTACTCTTTGATGCTTTTGGTCATTTTTGTTTTGTTTTTTCTGCACTCAAGGAGTCCTTCTGGGGCACGTAGGTGGTTCAGTCAGTTGGAGATTTGACTCTTGATTTCAGCTCAGATCATGATCTCATTGTTGATGAGTTTGAGCCCTGCATTGGGCTCTGTGCTGACAGTCACAGGCTGCTTGGGCTTCTCTCTCTCCCTCTCTGCCCTCCCCTCACTCAGACCTTTGCCACTTAAAAAAAAAAAGAGTCCCACTTAAAATATTGTGGGTCTGCTTTAGTGGTCACAAAGTCCTTTAGTTTTTGTCTGGGAAATTCTTTATCTCTCCTTCCCTTCTGAATGATAGCCTTGCTGGATGAAGAATTTTTGGCTGCATATTTTTCCCATTCAGCATGTTGAATATATCATCCCACTTCTTTCTGGCCTGCCAAGTTTCTATAGACAGATCTTCTATGAAGCTGATCTGTCTTCCCTTGTAGGTTAAGTACCCCACCCCCCCTGCTGCTTTCCTGATTCTTTCCTTGTCCGTGTATTTTGTGAATTTGACTACGATATGCCTTGGTGATGGTCAGCTTTTGTGAATTTAATAGGAGTTCTCTGACACAGAATCTTGGATTCTGGTGTCTGTGTCCTTCCTCAGATTAGGAAAGTTTTAAGCTATAACTTCTGCCCACCCCCACCCCCCTTTTTTTTTTCCCCTCACTTCATCTTCTGGGACTCCTGTGNATTTCTTCATGATCTTTTGCCTTTGTTTCTCTCTTCTTTTGAGCTTCAGTATTTCCCATAATTTTATCTTCTGTATCACTGATTTGCTGCTCTACTTCATCCATCTTCACCATAATGGCATCCATTTGAGATTGCATCTTGGGTATAGCATTTTAAATTTTGGCCTGACTAGATTTTAGTTCTTTTATTTCTGCAGAAAGGTATTCTCTGGTGTCCTCTATGCTTTTCAACCCAGCTAGTATCCTTATAATCATAGTTTTAAATTCTAGTTCAGATTTCTTACTTATATCTGTGTTGATTAAATCCCCAGCTGTGAGTTCCACTGCCTGTTGTTTTGGGCTGAGTTTCTCCATCTTCTTATTTTGTCCAGAAAAGAAAAGACGAAAGAAAGTAAACAAACAAGCAACAAAAAGAAAAGGCAAAAATAAAAAAACTAGATCTTGGGTGTGATTTGGTCTGCTTGTAAAAAGAATCTAGATCCAAAAACTTAAATAAAATAATAAAAAAGAATATGTATATATAACAAATTTATATATAAAAACAAAAATTAAAAGAATTTAAAAATAAGAAAATAAATTTTAAAAGTAATAAAAAATAAAGTAAAACAGAAGTTAGATCCTATTTTCCGTAGAGCTGAAGTCTATAATATGTAGACTTGGTGCAAGTGAGTTGTTTGTGCTGGTATTCTGGGGTGGTGCCTGCTGTGCTGATTCGCAGGCTTACTTGTTTAAGTAGAAATGCAACACTGCGGGTACAGAGCGTTGAGGCTTGATGTAAGTGGCTCCAGACTCCACTAGGTGGTGGTGTTTTGCTCCCTGAAGGAGGAAATGAATATGGTGGTGCCCTGCTCTATAGCTTTGGAGCTGAAAGTTTACATTCCTCATTCTTTAGAGAAATCTCGGGGAAAAGTAATTACCCCTCTTGCGTCCCTGGTTTATGTCAGAAGACTACGTTTACCCTGCTCATGTCCAATCCCTTTTTTTTTTTTTTTTTTTTTTTTTAANTTGGGGGGTAGGGAGGTACTCACCATGCTTTTGCCAGCCTGTGCAGAGGTGGGATTGTGCAGTTATTCAGAATTTATGTCAAAACAGAGGAGAAAGCCAGCACCCCTGTTTGCTGCCCTCAGTCAGAGTGAGTCCCCTCTTTTATGCCTCAAAACAGCATAGTACACTGGTATGACCCATCTCTCTTGGGACCCAAGATATTCTCAGACCATATTGTCACTGTTGGGATTCTGCCCCACTTTACCACTTGAGCTTTAAGCCAGGCACTTGCTTCCACAGTATTGGACTGCTAAAATTCAGATTTTGCACTCCCTGCTTATACTCGTTTGTAGAAGCCTCCATAAGCAGACTCCCTCCCTGTGACCTTACCCAGAGTAATACCTCCCCTGGTAAACTCTGTACACCTCTTACTTTCCAAAAGATGGTGACCTTTATAACATCCAGGAGATTAAGTTTTGAAATATGTTAATACTTGAGGGATTAAAGATTTCATTGCTGACCTTAACTTCAGAAAGCTTAGCTCTTTAATTTTCTTCTTAAAAGTTGTATTAAAATGACAAAATGTATTTAGTATTTTAAAATAATGAAATACGTTTAGACTTCAGAATCATGGCTTTACCATTGATGGATTTGCAACTATTTACACTCCAAAGCATATACTTTGGCATCCAATTTCAAATGCATTATTTTTCCCTTGGCTTTATTTGAGCCATATAAATTAACATTTCATGATACTTTTTTTTTTTGACAATTTTGGATGAATTGAACCAGTAAATCAATTTAATGCTTGTTTAAATCGAATTGAGAAATTTAGTAGAACAAAGTCTATAATAAAGTAATTGATTTTACAAAATGTTTTGTTGGAACACCTGGGAGGTTGAGTCACTTGAGTGTCCAACTTCTGATGTTGGTTCAGGTCATAATCCCAGGGTTGTGGGCTCCACACGTGGAGCCTGCTTGAAATTCTCCCTCCCACTGCCCCTCTCCCCCACTTGAGCATTCTCTCTCTCTCTCTATCAAATTAAAAAAAGTATTTTGTTGACTTGATTAAAATGTCATAACTACTTTTGGATTGTGTGTGTTTACACAGGAAATAATATAGCATGATAGTTAAGGTAAAAATTTCTAGGGTCTGACAATTCTTCTATTTATTATGTGACCTTGTGAAGTCCCTTAACATTAGTAAGCCTTAATATTCTCATTCCTAAAGGGAGGTGGTAACACTGTACATAAAGAGGTTGGCAAAATGCTTGCCAAACTACAAATGCACAAAAAAAAGTTATACCTGACAGATTCATAATGTATTTGAAAATGGGTGACAGACAATAAAGCTCTATATAAATGTGAGGTGCTGTTGCTATGTAATTTTCGTGAGGAGCATGTAGATTGCCTACATAGGGCTGAGATGGCAGAATTGTCAACGAACATCATTTATGTCGTCATTGTCTCAATAATTGGAAGAGAGGTTTAACTGCAAGTAATAAAATTAAAGATGCAGAAGTTTTTTGTCTTTATTTTCTTTTTTAGAGAGAGTGAGGGGGGGGGAGAGGGGGAGCGGGGGAGAGAAAGAGAGCGCTCGCGAGTGCATAAGCAGGGGAGGGGCAGAGAGAGAGAAACACACACACACACACAGAATCCAAAGCAGGATCAAGGCTCTGAACTGTCAGCACAGAGCCTGATGCAGGACTGAAACCTACCAATCACGAGATCATGACCAGAGCTGAAGTGGGATGCTTAACTGACTTAGCCATCCAGGTGCCCCTTAAGTGTCCCACTTTTGATTTCAGCTCTGGTCATGATCTTCTGGTTCATGAAATTGAGCCCTATGTCTGTCTGCTCTGATAGATTAGAGCCTGCTTGGGATTCTCTCTCTCCCTCTCTCTCTGCCCCATCCCCGCTCTCTATCTCTCTCTCTCTCTCAAAAATAAGTAACTTAAAAAACAAAACTTTGAGGCAGTGAAGAAATTTGCACCAAAGGGTAAATAAGACAAAGTTAGACTAGGTGTATGAATACGTTAAAGCTATACTAGGGAGATGAAAAGAGCTTAATGAGAACCTAGCAATGTGGAATTAACAAAAAATATGTAAGATCTGTATGGATCAAATAAACTACAAAGGGAAGGAAATAGGTAACGCTGAAAGGAAACAATAGAGGAATATGGCCCAAAAAAATGGACTATGAGAACTGATTAAAATAGTGTACAAAATGGAGAACTTTGAAAGGGTAAAAGATAAATACTGGCAATCAGTAATTCTTAAAATGGAAAAATATTCCTTTAAATACCTAATAGCCAACTGTGGCTCCCTGGAGTATTGTCCATTTATAACCATTTATCCACTTACCAAGTACATACTTTGCTTTTGACTTTAATTTCTGTTTTGTTCATCCAACATAGCCTAGAGGTTTCAGAGACAATAACTAGTTGTAATTTATTGTAGAAAAGTTACTAAAATACAAGATTTCTACAGACCACATCTTGTAGTACAATGGTGACATTCTTTCCCTTCCCATGGACATTGACTAGGTGAGATAAAAACATTTTAAAAAGGAGATAGCATTAAGGATGGCACTTGGGTTGAGCAGTGGGTATTGTATGTAAGTGATGAGTCCCTGAATTCTCCTGAATCAAATATTACACTATATGTTAAATAGAATTTAAATAAAAACGAAATTAAAATAAACTTGAAATTAAAAATAAACTTGAAACCAAAATAAAAATAAAAGGCGGCATTTTTATGTCTTGGGGAATTCTTTCATAGAAAATACACATTTCCTATAATACATACCTGTGTCTTAATAAAGCTGTTAAAATAAATGGTTATTTTTCAGGTAACACTGTACAACAAAATTAAGAGTAGGAAAATGAGGAAATACTTAGGAGGCAAA
Source organism: Crocuta crocuta (assembly GCF_008692635.1). NCBI lineage: Eukaryota > Metazoa > Chordata > Mammalia > Carnivora > Hyaenidae > Crocuta > Crocuta crocuta. Next base: position 5,190,326 of record NW_027530356.1, read on the forward strand.
CAAAAAGATTCATAACATTAGTTGTCAATTAAAAAAAGAATAAAAATACTTTTTCTAAGTTAGCATGTGACTCCTTCTATTTGGGGAAAAGAATAAAATCTAAGGTAAAGAACACAAAATTAGCTTTCCCACTTTAAATTTTTTTTAGCGTTTTTTATTTATTTCTAGGAGAGAGAGAGAGAGAGACAGCGTGAGCAGGGGAGGGTCAGAGAGAGAGGGAGTCACAGACTGAAACAGGCTCCAGGCTCTGAGCTGGCAGTCAGCGCATAGCCCGACGCGGGGCTCGAACCCACGAACCGCGAGATCATGACCTGAGCGAAAGTCGGACGCTTAACCGACTAAGCCACCCGGGCGCCCCTTTTTAAATTTTTTTTTTAATGTTTTTTATTTATTTAGATTTCCCACTTTAAATATATTGTACTACAAAGTTGGGGTATATGTCAAATTCATTTTTTTTAAATGTTATTTTGAGGGGTGGGGGGGAGAGAGAGAGAGAATGCCAGCAGGGTCCAAGTTGGCAGCACAGAGCCCAACACAGGGCTGACCCCATAAACTATGAGATCATCACCTGAGCTGAAATCAAAAGTCCCATGTTTAGCTGACTGAGCCACAAGCGTGCCCCCAAATTCATTTTAAGGTTATCCTTGGCCTTCAGCTCCACCAAAAGACCACTAGAAAAATGTGTGAAGCATTTCTAGGGTGATTAGAATTAGTAAAAGATGAAAGATTTGTACGATCTGAAGAGAAACCAGAGAATAAGGGTGATTAGAATTAGTACAGTGAGGAAGAACGCCAGTGCTTTGGTCTTGGGGCAACAACGGGAATTCCCGGGAGAAAGCCTGAAGGGCTTTAGGTGATTTTAGGGCGATGTCCCAGCAGGACACGGAGATTGGTCAGAGTTCATATAAGAAAATAGCTCGGGTTTGGTGGACATGGAGGGTCTTGGTGCAAGCTGGTAGTATTTACAAGTAAGCTGTTTGGGTTGGTTCACAGATTTACCTTCCAAAGGAATTGATCTTCCCATAGCAAGCAGCTTAGTTACTTTCGGCCAGTCTTAGTTCTGTTGAGCACAGAACTGGGAAAATACATTTAGTCCTCAAACTTTTCATCCCAGGGACATTCAATTATTTGAGTTTTATTTCTCCCTGAAAATGACTTAAAACTAATTCAAAGACCACACATAGCCAGATATTTTCCTTTCAGGATAAGTGTGCTGCTGGGTCTGGTTTATTCTTTCACCACGGAGAGAGCTGAGATTTTTTCCTCTGCTGCTCTCATTCTTTTGGTCCTTAAAATATTCTGTTCTTTCTCCTTTTTAAATAGTCAAACCCGCATTGTTTTATTCATTTATTTGCTTGCTTGCTTCTGTTTCCAGCATTGTGTGAGGTGCCAAGTATATAAGGTTGAATGAGTACAATCTTGGAGGAGCCCAGCATACAAACAAATAGTTACAGCATGTGCTGTTGAAACAGTTTGCAGAGAGAACACAGAGAGTGTGGGGTGGTTGGACAGAGTAGTTTTATACAGAAGCTAATCCTTGATCACAGTTTCAAAGAATAAAGAGGAAGAGAGAGAAAGGAAGGAAACTGTAGATTAAAAAAAAATACAACAGATGTGCAAGTTGGAGAAATTGCCCACTAATCAGAATGATAACTTAAAATATCTACAAGTAGGGGCACCTGGGTGGCTTAGTCGGTTGAGCGTCGACTTTCACTTGGGTCATGATCTCGCCGTTCGTGGGTTCGAGCCCCGTGTCGGGCTCTGCGCTGACTGCCAGGTCAGAGCCTGGAGCCTGTTTCAGTCTGTGACTCCCTCTCTCTCTGACCCTCCCCTGCTCACGCTGTCTCTCTCTCTCTCCTAAAAATAAATAAAACATTAAAAAAATATATCTACAAGTATTACTTTATATAGGAATATTTCATTCTTGCTTATATACTTTTTGGACATCGGTCTTATTTCTCTAATAAAACTAAAAGTATGTTGTGCAGAGGAAATCTTTTTATATTCTTCATGTTACCTAGATGTGTATCTAGATAACAGGCAATAAATACTTTGATTTATTTATATATGGTAACTGAGAAGAAGAGGAGGAAAAATACTGTGGGTTGAATTATTTCACCAGTTCAGCAAATTCCTGTTATTTCAACAAAATTTTTGGTGGGTAGAATACATTTGAGTGATTCCCATAGTAACTCAAGCAAGTGGCTCTCCTCAGCCCTACAATTTATGATTGTTTCCAACATTCAGGGCCAGATTAATAGCCTCAATTATTATTGTTTATATCCCAACTCATAAGACTATTTGCCTGATACTTATGCTCCGTAATTTTGAGTGGAGTGTATTGTATTACTACGTCTTATTAGTCTGTGAGGGCTGCCGTAACAAAATATCCGAGTAGGCAGCTTAAACAACAGAACTTTATTTTCTAATAATTTTGGAAACTAGAAGTCTAGGATCAAGGTGTTGGCAGGATTGATGCTTCCTGAGGCCTCTGTTTTCGGCTTGTAGATATTTCCCTTCTTACTGTGTTCTCACGTGGCCTTTTGTCTGTGCACGATCAGCCTTGGTGTGTCTCCGGGTACCCTCCTACTCTCCTCTTCTTCTAAAGATACCCAGTTGGATTGGATTACGGCCCATCCTAATGGCCACATTTTAACTTAATTATCTCTTTAAAGACCCTATTTCCAAGTACCATCACATTCTAAGGTATTGGGGGTTAGGACTAGAACTTTATGAATTTGGTGGGACAGAGCTCATTCTGTAGCATACATGTTATGATGTAGTGGCTGTTACTGATTGTTTATTTCTTCCTATGAACATTTGAGTCAGCTTATTTCATTCCCAAATATATATACTTTTTTCTTTAATATGGTTGGGATGCTTTAGATTGGTAGACTAATTTAGGGAAAATTAATCATGTTGTATTATAAATCTTGTATAAGAATAGGTAGGTTTTTCTTTTGATCAAGGATCTTTTTCGGCCTGTCAGGAGCATTATAAAGTTGTCTTCGAAGTTTTTGTTTGGCGGAGCCTGCCTGCCGCCCTGGGGGCTGAGGGCGGCCGTGTCTGGATGCATTGCACGGGCTCCGCTCTGCTGTCTGTGCGTATTCACAGACAAACATGAATGGATAACAACAGAAAATGGCATTGGAACAGATGGAATCAGCAATTTTGCACAGGACGCTTTGGGAGATGTTGTTTAGTCTGCCTGAAGTTGGGAGAAAATTGAACAAACGAGGAGTTTGGTGCTTTGGAAAGTGTGAAAGCTGCTCGTGAACTTTATTCTCCTCTATCAGGAGAAGTAACTGAAATTAATGAGGCTCTTGCAGAAAATCCAGGACTTGTCAACAAATCTTGTTATGAAGATGGTTGGCTGATCAAGATAACATTCAGTAATCCTTCAGAACTGGATGGATTAATGAGTGAAGAAGCATACGAGAAATACATAAAATCTATTGAGGAGGGAAATTGGAACCCCTAATAAACCAGTATGAAACAACTTAATCTAGCATAGTTGTCTTAAATTAGTGGTGCATAGAGGATTTAAAATAGCAACTTTTAGCAATACCAGTGCAAAAAGAAACTACTTAAGACAATTTTAATGAAAGAAAACACCCCTTAACTTTCTAATGATTGCAGATAAAAACAATATGTATTCTTTTTTGAAACATCCTATGATTTTTACACTAGGCTCCAGTTAAAATGATCACAATCCTGAAATTATCTGTGGTTAAAAACTAGTTATAAAAATTATGTAATTAAAGGAGAATACTGTCATCTTAAGCCTTTGGGAATTGTAACTTGCTTACATCTATCCCTGGATTGGGGTTAAAATACTTAAATGATCTGTCCACTGAAAATAACTGGCAGTGGGGAAAGGTTTGTTAGTTGTATAGTACCAGATTAAGAATAATAGTATCTTAATTTTGTAATATACTGTGCTTGCTGGTGCTATTTTTATATGGTGAAGCAACAGCCTTGCAGAAAGATAAAACGTTTAATAATAAAACATTCAACTTCGTTAAAAAAAAGAGAAGTTTTTGTTTTTCTTGCTAATTGTTATGTAGCTATATTATGTCTGCATGGATTGGATATATTCTCTTACATTATTCTTTTTAAATGGTTGTGGTTTTTATTAAAGGCTGTTTTTACTGAAGACTTACTCTAGTTTGTAATAGTTTTAATCTTGAGTCTCTTAATGCTATCATCTGTAAGTAGTGTTAATTTTGCTTTTCCTTCAAGTTGTAAAATGTACATTTTTTTCTTTGTCTAAGCGTGTTAGCTAGAAGCCAACTATCATCTTCTAGTGTTTGCCTATTAAGCTTGCTGCTAGATTTTATATTTGTGAATTACTGGATAACATCCATCAGTTATATTATGAGTGACTTTACTCCAATATAGTTGCTGAAATGTTTGATAAAATTGAATATCCATCTCAGTTATGTATCCATACTGGTCCAGATCTCAGAGTCTTTCTGTGCTTAGAGGAATGGAATGTCTCTAGTTCTAACTTTGTGTGAGTGAGTAGAGCTATTTCAGCTCTAATGAATGGGTAAGCAGTATGGTCTTGCCTACTAGGCTCACAGGGAGAGCAGTTTCCTGTCCCTTGCTGCATGCATGGTAGATGTGACTTCCATTCTTACACAGGCCCTGAAGTGCTATCTCAGTATAAATGGTTGTCACTCCATCTGGGTTGGGAGCTCTTTAATCTCTGCTTTTGTTCTGGGTTCCTTCTGCTTCTGTGACATGTGTATTTTCACTTCTTGTTTTTGAGTGTGGCTCTGAATTTTTTTAATATTCCCAGAAATCTATTTCTATTCTGGTGTGTAAGGAGCAGTATCTGAGTGATGGACTCCTTTGTCCTTGACCCAAGTATCCTGTTCTCTCTCTACACATTGTAAAGTCATTAAGTTACTATGTAGCTTTTATCTAAAGGTGGGTAGCCCTGTTCTACCCAAGCACAAAAATTTTCTGTCTTCAGACAGGCCATGTGGAATCGTGAAAAGCCCCTAAGCTTTCAAACCAATAAGATTTGAGATTGAATCCCTGCTTTGCAATTCACTTCTTTGGTAATCTATTTTAGGACAAATTATTTCTCTGCATTGATACCGAGTTTACAAAATAGAAATGATTATTATCATTGGATTAAGAACTAAATAAGATAATAAATATAAAATGCTTCTCAAATAATATATATTCAGTAAACTTTGTCATCATCCCTTCCTCTCCAAAAAGAATCGGTGTATATATGATATGTTACTACATTTTAAAGTACACCCATTTCACATTCTTTTTTTTTTTTTAAATTAGAACAATTTTTTTTTTTTTTAAGAGAGAGAGCATGATTAGGAGAGGAGCAGGGAGGGAGGCAGAGGATTCAAAGTGGGCTCTGTGTTGACAGCAGAGAGTCCAATGCTACGTGAGGCTTGAATTCCTGAACCTATGAGATCATGACCTCGGCCGAAGTCAGCCGCTTAACTGACTGAGCCACACAGGTACCCCCATTTCATATTCTTAGGTAAAAAAAAAATTTCAAACTGAGGAATGGTTAAGAATAACGTTGCTACTTATCGATCAGAAATATACTCCTGAAACATCTTATTTATTTTGGAGAATATCCTTTGTCATGTTTTCGTTTTTTGTTTTTTAATTATTTTCAATGTTCATTTTTGAAAGAATGAGAGAGAGAGAGAGTGAGAGCGACTAGGGGGGAGGGGCAGAGAGAGAAGGAGACATAAAATCTGAAGCAGGCTCCTGACTCAGCTCTGACCTGTCAGCACAGAGCCTGATGCAAGGCTCAAAATCACAAAATGTGAGATCATGACCTGAGCTGAAGCTGGACACTTAACTGACTGAGCCATCCAGGTTTCCCTCCTTTGTCATGTTTTTTCAAAAGAAAACTTAATTTCATTTTTTTTGGGAGAGAGTGAGAAGTTATTGTAAATAAATCTGACAGAAAAGACTTTATTACTGACTTTATTACTAAAGTTACTATATCCAACAGACCTAGGTAGGCACTTCAGAATTTGTTTCTTCTACAAAACAGACATACTAGACTAAATGATTCCCAGAGCTTCTTTGCTTCTAACGTTCTCTGATGCTTCTATGATAACGTAGTTCATCCACTTCCTCTTACGTACAAGCAAACGGAGTCCGAGAGAATACGGATTGGCCAAGACCACATGTTAGTTGGCCAGTAGCAGTAGCAGAACCAAACTGAAAGGCAGAGTTCTACTCCTCAGCATGTTGTGAAGTTTCTTAGATCCAGCCTTTCTATTGAAGACAGGAAACCCCAAATACTTGTCTACTGAAGAGTTGGCTGAATTTTCCACTGGGGCCTGGCCACAGTTAGACTTATTTATTAGAATTGTTCTCCTATTTCTTGACATGGATATGACAATTTATAATCCTAGGGTCATTTTTATTCAGAGATGGAAATAGATGAATAAATAGATGGATAGATTCCTATCATTTCAGAACTTTCACAGAAAAGTTCTGAATAATTTGAATGATTGTAAATAAGTTTATGTCCTGGCACTGAGTTCTCTATAATTTGATCATGGCCAAGGTAAATAGTGGACTAATAGCTAAGTTTATTTACCATTCATTTTGATGGTGCTGAAGACATGTTAGAAATCTATAGATCGGATCATTTGCTTTCATAAAATTCAACCATAGGAAAATCAAAATTGTCTTTTCCATCTTCTCTTCAAGACACAGTCAATGGAAGCATATCCAAATGCTTTCAAACGTTCTATACTCCTTATGGCCTAACATTTTCCTACATGAAGTGTCAAATAAAACATACTGCCAGAGTATATAACTTCATTATCAGTAATAAGTGCAAACCTAGCAATAGTTATGTCCATTTATATTATTTTCAAGTTGGTCTTCATTTTATTTTTATTCTTACAACATCCTCTTTCCCCACAGAGAAGTTTCCAAACTAGGAAACTCCAGCATAGAACTTTAGAGTGACTCTCTCCATCTTACCTTCCACCCTTCCCTCCATATTTCTATGCACACGTATATACAACAAAACCGCATTTCATAGTTCTTAGTTGGGCATTTCTCCCCTTAAGATCCCGGACAGAAAGTGCAATGTATTCGATACTCAAGTTATTAGCAATTGTAGCAACTGTAGCAACTGCTTGAGAGATAATGGGAAAAAAAGAAAGGATAAATTTCAAAAGCCATATTTTTACTCCCAGAGCATTCTGTTTTGTTTACTGCTTCCCAAGTGTGTGGACTATGGCGTATATATATATAGAGAGAGAGAGAGAGAGAGAGAAAAGAAATCTGATTTTATTGAAGATAAATATAGGAAACTATACTATTGTTTGATATTTCTGAATTCATGGTTTTACTCTGATTAAGATTCATAGCCTGGATTATTTACTTAACATTTACTCAGTACATTTTGCTGAGTTACCTAAATCTGCCAAAGTCAGTATTTTAGGCCCTGGGGATAGGGCAAGAAAAAGAAATACTGCCCTCATGCAAATTGTATTTTAGTTGAGAGAGTCAGAGAGTATATAAATATGTAGTTTGTCAGCTGGTAGTAAATGTTTTGGAAAAAAGCAAATAGGGGAGGAAGGTTGATGGTGGTTGGCGGGAGGATTACAGCTTTAGGCAGGGTTGTAGGGAAAGGCCTCATTGAGAAGGTGACTCTTAGGAAAGGCTTGAAAGATGTGAGGCAGCCAGCCTTTCAGATTTCTGGGGCAAGAGGGTTCTGCTTATTTGAACAGAACCGTAGCAACATAGATATTTCTCTAAAATACAAAGTTCAGGCTGATTCACTTTGACAGATATGCTTTCAAGGTGATTACCAAACCATTCAAAGTTAGTTTCCTTCTCTCCAAGGGAATTGTCCAAGTGAATGAGAGCTTATGTCCTGGCTCTGAAACAGACATGAATAGCCATTGATGGGATTTTCACCTGTAATATTTCCAGAGAGAGGAATTGGTCACATCATTACATTTAGGGAGCAGTGTTGATAAACAATTCTCCAGATTTTTCAAACTCCATCATCTTTATTTACTAGATTAGAAATTTGTTCTACTTTTCTGAAAACTGTGAATAACAGTCCAAATGTCAGCCCTTCAAGAGAGCTTATTCTGGGTTTCTGGTGCCCAAGGATTATTAAGCATTTGAGACAAATTTGTATGTATCTTCAACTACAACTGACCCACAAAGGAGTAAGCTGTCTGTTCTGTGACTTTATTTCTTGGGGAAACGATAAAAATGTTCATTTTGTTTTGAAACTTCTCCAAGGGGAGTCCATTTCCTCCCTCTTGAAAAACGATGTTCAAATGATGAACTTTTGCCAACTCTGCAGCTTTGTGCATCCCTCCCCTGAACTACCAGAAAAACAGACCTCTATGAAAATTAATGGAGCATTAATGGAAGAAAAGTATATGGATACTAAGCCCAGAGAGAGATCTGTTCTAGCCTGTATTTCCCTTAGAACTACAGAAGAGACAGAACTGATCTGACAACGACTGAGGAGGCTGTAAGGCCATACATTGGCTTTTTAAGCCATGAATTACTTTAATCTTCCTTATCAAATAAGTTTGGGAAAATAACACCTTCTAGAAGTTTTTGCTGACATGTGTTCATACTAGGTTCTGCCTCAATGGAAGGCCAACTCAAAAGACTTGAATACAAGGAGGGCATCATGGTGGTGCTAATCACTTAAATATATGTCTGAGCTCTTGTGTTGCTAGGCATGGTAGGAAATACAGAGTAAGTCAACCCCTAGTCTGAAGGATTTCAAAGTGGAATGGTGGTTAGGGAAGACAGGGTGCTTGTATACTTTATTTCAAATAAGTGACAGAAAGCTGTGGAGTTTCAGTGGAGAACAAGACTGCAGTGACATTGGTGTGGAAAAGGCATTCGAGATGTACATTAAACAGTGTACTTGGGTTTGCTTCTTGGCTCTGGTGTTCACTGATTGAGGGCAAGTGTCTTAATCTCTCGGAGCCTTGTTACTTCTTCATTTGTAAAGTGAGCATACTCTTGCCTAACTTGCAATGAGGTTCTAGGTATTCAAGGGAGGGCAGAGAAAGCACTTGGCATTTTGTCTGGGACTGAGTGGGTGATACTGTCATTATTGAGAAAGGTGAGGAGGAGCACTCCAAAAGCTTGAAGTTAGAAGGTCCAGTGATTGGAATTATGAAATCTGAGTTAAAACTGGGTTCTTCCATTAGTTAGCAGGGGAAACCCACCCTGGGTTGGACTTACTTTGTCAGTGGAATGCTACGTGAGGCAAAATGGTCATTGCCCAGGTTCCTGTGATGTCATGAGAGCTGTGGTCATAAATATGAAAGCCCTTGAAGAGACCAATCAGGGTTGCAAAATAAAAACCACTTGCACATAGAGGGCAACTTGAAGGTCATATTTGACATGTATGTACAGGAAATCTCTAGGAAAAATATAGGCTTTAAAAAAAAACCCTTATAGACAATAGCCAAATTATGGAAAGAGCCTAAATGTCCATCAGCTGACGAATGGATCAAGAAGATGGGGTTTATCTATACAATGGAATACTACATGGCAATGAGAAAGAATGAAATCTGGCCATGTGTAGCAACGTGGATGGAGCCTGAGGGTGTTATGCTAAGTGAAATAAGTCAGGTAGAGAAAGACAGATATCATATGTTTTCAGTCATATGTGAAACAGGAGAAACTTAACAGAAGACCATAGGGGAGGGTAAGGGGAACAAATAGTTAAGGAGAGGGAGGGAGGCAAACCATAAGAGACTCTTAAATACTGAGAACAAACTGAGGGCTGATGGGGGTGGGGGAGAAGGGAAAATGGGGGATGGGCATGGAGGAGGGCACTTGTTGGGATGAGAACTGAGTGTTATATGGAAACCAACTTGACAATAAACTATAATTTAAAAACCCCTTCAAGGACCTATGAAAAGTTTTCCTTGCTACTTCTTTCAAGGACCTTCCATGCCTTCTCTTCTCTCCTCCAACTTTTAGACCCAGCACTGATACCTTCCATTTGCCTCTTTGTTTCCAAGGTTAATGCTCTAAAGTCCTTTATTCCTCCATGAATTATTTGAGAAATTTATCAGTAAGAATTTCATTCAGTAGGATTACAGCCTATCTGCCTGTGCATATAATTGCAGCTTAAATAACATAATGAGGGGGTGGGAGATGGATTTTATAATAAAAAATTAACAAAATTATTTTTTGTCTAAACAGTAACTTTTTTTCCAGAAACTGTACTTAAGTGTTTAGGTGTGTATACTTGTCTTTTAGGAGGAAAGAACTAAAAACATTGAGAAAAAGATAAAGTGCCCGAATCAAAGGTCTTAGAATTAGCAAATGGCAGAGCCAGGACGTGAACTCTGGTCTCTCCATTGTCAAAGCCTATGTTTGCCCTTTCTGGGGCACCCAGCTTCTTTTCTTAGCTTTGGTCCTTGACTTTGACATCAGGGCAGCCTTTTCAAAGATGCTGCTGTTGTGTAAGAATACAAGATTTCCTTGTGTATCGCCTTTGAACTCCACCTCTACATGGTATTTAGCTTGAATACTGTCTTTCAGAGAAGTGCTGTTATTAACAGATGTCAGGGATTAGTAAAAATTAGTCTTCATTTAGTAATTTAACCAACTTCTCTTCCTGTCATTTAACATTTTGTTAAAACTTCTCTGTAGAGAAGAATTTGGTTCATAGATATTTTTCACAACTATCATTCAAGGCAGCTGTGTCCAAAACAGTGGTTATTCCAATTAGTCACCATCTCCCTCCCTCATGGGAGCTTCCCTTCCTCTTTTAGACAGAAATAGCACCTTCCTCCTCCGTGCCCCTCAGCACTTTGTTCCTTTTCAGTAACAGAGCCACATTGCCTGTCTTCCTCTCCCACTAGGCTATCATTTCCTTCTAGACTATAAATTCCTCACTAGACCGTAAGTTCCTATATCTATCATTTGTAATATCTTAAAGATGGTAGAGACCCCAAGTATTAGCCTAATTTAACCCCAAGTATTAGCCTAATTAAATTATATTTCCTTCTAGACTGTAAATTCATCACTAGACCATAAGTTCCTGTATCTATCATTTGTAATATCTTAAAGATGGTAGATATCCCAAGTATTAGCCTAATTATATAATATGTGCAGTAATTTTAAACTGTTTTACAGGAACTTAATTTTTAACCATACCCATTTTTTGGTCAGATAATTCATGGATAATAAAGAACAGTAAAGCACTAGCCCTGATAATGAGTAGGTAGAAGGAAGAAATCCAGTGCTGGACCTCAGGGTGGGAAGAGAGAAAATGAACAATGGAAGGAAGAGCTTTCAAGGGGCCGCAAGGTAAACTTTGGAGGCCCTAATTTGTTGAATGTGTTTCAGATATTAGGCATAGGGACATATGGGTAATTGAACCCCTTACACTGGAGTCTTTGGTGGAGCTATTAACAATTTGATTAAAATGGATCCCTGAATAATACCTCTCTCCTCTGCCTGTGGATACACGGTAGCTGGTAGAATTTATTTGTGTAGGGAAATGTGTACTTTTGTACAGATTGTGACATGAAAAGCTCCATTGTCACCAGTGATGGTTCATCACCTTTTCCTTTCTCCCATTTTTATTGCCTTTGTCACTTCTATTCTGAATTCTTTGAGATGTCCAATGATATTAGACCTCTGCCCCCAACTTGGACTCCTGTATTGTGGTTAATAAAAAATATTTTTAAAAAGCTTTAACTTCTTAAAGAATACCAAAGGCATTTTGATAGATAGGGGCTGTTGCTAGCAAAGGAAAGCAAAGAACATATGGTGAGAAGCTGTGCTTTTTGTACAAATTCTGGGTAGGACTGGACAGGGTGAAATTCAAAGGTAAGTGAAACCGGCCTGAAGACTTCCCTTAATTCCCTCACCCCAGGCTGTTAAGATAGCTCCAAACATTGCTTTTCATCCCCCATTTCTTTCCTTACCCCATATCACCATCACCACATGTTTGGTCTCACAAATATATCTGACTGATTTTTCACTCTGAAGTATCCTTGTTAGGTCATGGTACATAAACACTATTAGAGATTTTTAAATAAATAACCTATAAAAGTTTTAAACCAGTAAGTGAATATCTAACTGTAGAACGCAGGTCATGAAAGGCTGGTTGAAGAATTTTTTTGGACAATGTCAGGTCTCCTACCAAAGTGTGCCTTCACACTGAAATATGATAATTTGAACTTCTCTGAAGAAAGTATATAATTAAAAAGAAAATTTTGAGAGCATAAAGTTCACATGGGGAAAATTCCAGCTATTTTAAGGTTTTGGTATTTCTTTTGATTTTTGATTTTACTTTGGCAGTTACTCATTTAAAATAAAAATCCCTTAAGTATTTTCATTTTGGGGGGATACCTAAAACCAAAATTCTCCTCAGTGAAAGACTCTGCTGTAGTGGGACTTGGGTAGAGAAAGGGGGTTGGGGAGAGTGTGAGCCCATGGGGAAGGGGGAACAGGAAGTGATATTCCAAGAGTTCTCAGCCCAGGAGAAGAAAGGTCAGCATTAGGAAAAGTTACAGAAGGACCATATTATTCTCTTCACCTGCCTGTGGTGATCCCTGTCAGACAACTGATTCTCACAGGAAACCACCTCTCTATGGCCTTATCTAAAAACCTCTCAACTCAGGGATCCTACTTCTACTTATATTACTTTGAAGGAATAAACTGGAATGTTTTACAACCCAACAAAATAGGTTGAAAGAGCAGATGTTAAGTTTGAATGCCGTAAGCGGCTAGTTTTGGTTCTCAAAAGACCAAACACTACCTAACATCAAGCATTTCAGCCTTATTAATAATGTAACGCTTTGCCATCTCTACATTGTCAATGTTATGAAGGAAGATCTGACCTGCATTAAAGTTCTTTTGACTTTGAACACAGCATATGTTTTCCAGAAGGAGATCAATAAAATTTAGAGGTAGGTTTTATATAACATTTTTCATCTAAAACAGCATTTAGATAACTTAAAGAACTTCATTTAAACTTTGCAAAATCACACAGGTTTGTGCTTCTCATTTCTTTTTGTTGTTGTTCATTAATTAAACAAACCCGTACTGAGTACTTACTTTGGGCTAAGTATTGTAATGAATTGTTGGAGGAAGAAAGCTCTGAGGAACTTTATAGTTTGGAGAAGACTGTTTGATAAAGGAGGTCAGGCCTCTGAAGGGAAAGACAGATGGAGTCAGGACAGGCTTTCCTGAGGAGTCTGCTTAAGAAGGATCTAGAAATTAGCCAACAAGACATTCCAGGCTGAAGGGCAGCATGTACAGAGACTTGATGTTGTAACATCATAGCAAATACAAACAAATGTATTTAGCACAGTTTTATTTGGCAGTTGACTTTGTGTCAACAGCTAGAGCAATACTGGATGGTTGTGGTGCCTTTGTACTTTATGTATCATATAGTTTGACAATGCTGGTGGGTTTGGGGCTCTTGTTTTGCTTTCACCTCATGGTAAGGTCAGTGGTCCCCACTTAGCATGCAAAAGCATCAGCCCGAGTTGGTTAAAAGTGCATGACATGGGCCGTATTCCCAAAAAAGCTGATTCAGTAGGTCAGGGTGGGGTCTAGAACCCTGTATTTCTTAAAGCTTTCTAGTGATCTTAAGGCAGTTAGAGAATATGACACTTCTGTTTCTGATTTAGCCTTTTATTTACAGAAAGAGACAGTGAAAAAAGAAGGTTGATAACAAGTGTAAAAAATAGGAAAATGAAGATAATTTGTAAAAGAATTACAAATCATTGGCCAGCAGGGGTCTATCAGGAGATAAGCTGCTCATTATTTGAGGCTGGGAGGGGCTGTTAAATGGAAGGTATATAGTGGATAATAACCGCAATCATGCTACTTAATGTTGTAGAAATCTCAACAGAAAAACAGGCTGTAGTATTCAAAGATTAAAACACCTTTTTTTCCCACAAATACATTAAGGGTGACCAATGACAAGGAGAAGGGTGGTTAGATTGTGCTGATATCTTATTTGGACATTGAATAAAAGGTTGGCAGTGGAAGGGTCTGGGCTGTGTTGGGACACCATCTCTGCTTGTTCAGTTCTGAGCGCCATCTTTGTAGGTTTATTCTCTTACCATGAGAGAGATTGCAATTCGCAAGGCCCTGTGGCTTTGGGGGACCAGTTTGTACTGAAACAGTGGAGATAATCTTGCTGGTACAGTTCTCTAATATTTTTTGTGTAACTGCTGCTCGCATTGTTCCTCGTGAGGCTGCGTCATCGGTTCCCCTGACTTCCCCTGACTCTCCCTACGTTGTGAATCTGCACTGTTCAGGGCCACATGTGTGTTCGTGATGAATGCAAATACACATCTTACCCAGAATATGCTGAGAAAGTGTGAGAACAGTAATTCATTTTCTGCTCATGTTAAATTTACTCACTGGAATTTTGTATGTAAACTAGAACAGTACACTCTCTAACCATATCTTCTGAGAGTATGCTCCCCTTCAGTGAGGACCGCACCTGTCCCTTCCTTGTGTTGACACCACTAGAGAGGAGAGATGTGTGTCCCAAGGGCAGGGCAAAAGGGCAGTCCCACAAGAAAGGTCCATTCCTTATTTGTCATGGATGAAAACTGACCTGGGAGATCTCACTATCAGCATAACAGTCTGAGGCGAGCAGGGATAGTCATGGAAAAGCCCTAGGCATTGCTGAGCCACAGTCTCCAGAGCCCCCAGAGCTTAATGTAAGACATAGACACCAAGATGTGACAGTTCCAAGTGTCAGTGGTGGAGACAAACAGGGTAAAAGACCACTTTTACCCTGAGGTAAAAGTCCTCAGGTGTTGTGGACAGTAGGTGGCACTATAGTTGAAATACAGGCAAGAGATGATGGAAGACTTCACGTATGTGGCTCAAGGCCATGTTGGCAGTGGACTCTCAGTAACCGTGAGCATGGATCTTAGCCTGTGAGTGAGGGAAGGGTCACCCAAGTTGTCCATTTGTGTGGCCCACTTGAATGAGATTCCAAGAAAGAAATTCTGTGCTAGTCTGCATGAATGACCCACTTGTCAGATCATTGTCCTGGAACTCCTGTCTGTGACATTCGTGTATGGCTTTTAACTGTGAATTCTAACACTCCTCAGGATCTAGTGGACTCCAGTGCAGGATAGAGAGCTGGCAAGCCTTTAGAAGAGAAGCAGCCGGGTTCAGGAGCCACACCGTTCTTTATCTCGGCTCAGGGCATTTTTGCCCAGGCAGTACAGCAGGACCTGATTGCTCCCAGGCACTTGAGGGGAGTTTAGACAACTTTGAGGGAGGCACACCCAGCCAGAGGCCCTCCTTACCTACATCTGCCCAGGTTTCTTTAATTGCAATTCCACTGCTTAAAAGCTCTATGATCTTAGATACATTGCTTAACCAAGCCTAAGTTTTCTCATAAGTGAAATGGGGATGATCCCTTACAAAGGTTTCATGAAAATTTTATGAGCTAATTTACAAAGTGCCAACATATGGTAAATGCTTGGTAAAACTGGCTATTACTAGCTATTCTTAACTCGTCAGGGGTGTGGCTGGGGTCTAACGTAGTTGTTTGGGTGTATAAATAACTGGCTAGAGGTGCCTGGGTGTCTCCGTCGGTTAAGCGTCTGACGCTCTATATTTCAGCTCAGGTCATGATCTCAGAGTTCGTGAGATCAAGTCCTCCATCAGGTTTGGCACTGACATGGAGCCTGCTGACATGGAGCCTGACATGGAGAGGGATTCTCCCTCTCTCTGTCCCTCCCCCGCTCACATTCTCTCTCTCCTTCTCTCTCAAAATAAATAAATGTTAAAAAAAGAAATAGCTTTCTATACTCAGGAAATTCTTTTATATAAAAAGTAATATTTTTTTTCTGATTATGAAAGTAATTATTTTAGGGCATTTGAAAAAAACAGCAAAAGCATTAATTTATTCAACAAATATTTATTGAGCACCTCCTCTGAGCTGTAGC
Organism: Crocuta crocuta; assembly: GCF_008692635.1. Lineage (NCBI taxonomy): Eukaryota > Metazoa > Chordata > Mammalia > Carnivora > Hyaenidae > Crocuta > Crocuta crocuta. The sequence goes on from NW_027530356.1 coordinate 5,206,282, forward strand.
CCTGATTTTACACACTGGTGATCCAGTATGGAACAAAAAAATAAAGTCCCTCTCCTTTGGAGGGGAGATTAAAATAAAATGTACACATATGTACATACAAACATACAAATTATATGTAGTATGTTATAGTATGTCTGATGTGTCTGATGGTGATACGTGCAAGTTAAGTAAAGCTGGACGGGGGCAGTAGAATGCCAGGAGGCTTGGAAATAGGAGTTATAAATATGGTGGTCAGGATAGGCCTCACTAAGAAGGGGATATTGGATCAAGTTCCTGAGAAGATCTGGAGGAAGATCATTCTAGGCAGAAGGGCAGTAGGTCTGAGAGTCCTGAATAGGATCATGCCTGACACGAGTAAGCAGCTGTACGGAGGCCATACAGCTAAGTAGAGCAAGCGACGAGTAGAGTGATAGCTCTGTGTGTGTGTGTGTGTGTGTGTGTGTGTGTACAGAAAGACACAGGGTGGAGGGACGCAGGTAGCACAGGGTCTTGTAGATTGTTACAAAGACCTTGGCTTTTGTTCTGATTAACATGGGAAGCCACCGTTGGGAGACCTTGCCCTCTAGATGGCTCTTGCACTCCTACATGTCACACTAAGCATGCCAAGAATGGAAGGTCTTGAGCATTCTTTCCCACTTCTCAGGCCACCTCCCAGGGTCCTGTTTCTAATACGGAACCTGGACGGATGAAGTGCTACCTTCCTTGAAGACAAAGAGCAGGCTTGCTAAGTGCTTGTGTTAATGGCGGGTTTCTTGAGCCCAGTGTTCCTTGGCTATAACGTAACCCGTCACATATACACATGACCATGTAGCCCCATTGTGTCACCCTTGTGAAATCTGGGGGAACGTGAGGAGCTGGTACAAATATGCTGATGCTCCTTCTACTTGCCATCCTAAGGTAATAAAACTTTATTTTGGATCCAGGAGTCTTGGGTCGTCTGCCAGCATGCACGAAACAGTAATAGGCCAATTTGTTAACTTGTATGGAGGGTGACATCAGATCCCAGATTCATCAGTTCTTGGCAGCGATTGTAATGTTTTCATCAGTAGACTGGGATAATCTGACATGTTTCTAAAAAGGCCATTCTGCCTGCTCTGCAGACTGTAGACTTAGGGAGGCCACCAAGGTGACAACCACAATAATCAGGTAAGAGGAAGAGAAAAAGCGGTAGGTTGGATGACGGAGATTTTGTGGTCCCATGCTGGTTATGTTTGGCCACACAAGTTTTCTCACTGACTGGATGTAGTTTGTGAGAGAAAGGGAATAAAAATGAAGACAAGATTTGGTTCAAACATTTGCCTTTGTAAGATGTTTTGTTTTGTGTTGTTCTGAGATGGGAAACGAAGGGGAAAGATTTTGTTGGAGAGCTAGAAATCAAATGGTTGATTTTTTCCACGTATTGTGTGTGAGCTTCTTATCAGACAGGTATTGAGTGAGCAGTGAGGTATCGAAGTCTGGAGTTCAGGACAGAGGTCAAGACATAAGATACAGGAGTATAAGGAGAAAAAAATACCACCATAATCCCACGTGCCAGAGAGTGACCCTGTTCATATGTTTACTTTCTCTTGGTCTTTTTATGCAGACACATTATTTGAGCAAGAAGACTATTCAAAAAAATGCTGGGGCTTAGCCAGAGGCAGTGACTTTTTTTCTCTTAATTTGATTTGGAAAGACGTTGTTGAAACTTAAATGATGGAAAGTTCCTTTTTCATAGTGACAGAAATGCAAAATTTGAAGTGATCTGGCAGAATGTCACCTGGGGCTACACTGCAGGCATTTTGCTAGATGGATGTGGCTGTGCCTGTAGTTGCTGCTCTGTCAGTTGGGTGACTTTTTACCTGCAGTGGATTCCTTATGTTAAAACACACAGCCTGTTGGTCACGACCCTTCCAACTGAAACTGAAAATGGGCTGTTGTAGAAACTGCTGGACAGAGAGGCAGTGAACTTTTTCTATCCTAATCCACATATTGCCAGCTTGTGCCACAGACATCACCTTGTTCTGGGGTTTTAAGTGAAAGATTTTTAAAGAATTTTTTTTAAATGTTTGTTTATTTTTGAGAGAGCGAGCGAGCGAGCAGGGGAGGGGCTGAGAGGAGACACAGAATCCAAAGCAGGCTCCATGCTCTGAGCTGTCAGCCCAGAGCCCAATGTGGGGCTTGAACCTATGAACCATGAGATCATGACCTGAGCTGAAGTCAGACCCCTAACTGACTGAGCCACCTAGGTGCCCCTTGAGTGAATTTTTTTAAGTAGAATTCAGATCCTGAGAGTAAAAATTCAATCTAGAAATTGTGAAACAACAGTTATTCTGGGTCCCTGATAGGGGTGGAAAATCTATCAGCATGGCCTTTCCTAACTGTTCATGTTTGTTACCATACGGTTGCTTCACAGGATGGTGGTGTTACTGGACCCCAAGTCCAGGTTTTTGAGTCTCTATATCATAGAAATGAACACTGAACTCAAGAGAAAGAAAGCAGGTGTAGTATACTAGGGATAGCTTTTATACAAGGGAGTAGACAGGAAAGACGAAGGTCGCTTTCCCTGAAGGTGTAGCATGCAAGACTTATAAAGGCTCTTTTCCAGCGGGTGAAGGGCTTGGAGTGGGGAAACATCCTTCAGTCCTATGGCCATTATCTTGTGGCCATTACTTTTCAGTGGGCACGAGACAGGATGCCTTTTCCATGGTCAACGTTCTTTCAGGGCCCCTGGGAAATAGAAAACTTGTGTAAGCAGGCTTCACATTGTTACTTGTAATTTTACCCAGACAACCATTATTCCTTAACATCTGTTATCTCTCATTTGTTCCTTTTGCCAGAAGGAGGTATTTGTCTCTAAGCATATGAAAACTTTTAACCCTTACCTCAGACCATTGGATTTATAAGGAGTAAGTCCCTCTTGTTTTCCTACACTATTACAGTGTGTTGCCATGGTTCTCAAACTATACTTTGTCAGAGTCCCTGGAAAGCTTGTTAAAACAGATTTTTACCCACCCCCCCCCCCCGCCCCCACTCCCAAGTTTCTGGTTCAGTAGATCTGATGTGAAACCCATGAACCTGAATTTCTAATAAGTTCCCAGGTGATACCTCTGCTGGTCTGAAGACCACCCTTTGAAGACCATTGGTTTGATGGTTACGAATAAGGACCTTGAGGGTGCCTAGGTGGCTCAAACATTAAGCATTTGACTTTGGCTCGGGTCATGGTCATGAGTTCGAGTACCACGTTGGGTGAGCTTGAGCCCTGCTTCTCTCTCTGCCCCTCACTCAACTGCACCCTCTCACTCACTCTCTCAAAAAAATAAAAAAGAAAAGAAAAAGAAATAAAGAAATAAAAAGAATAAGGACCTTGGAGCCCAACTGCTCAGGTTCAAATCATGGTTTCATCTTGGGTGAGTTACTTAATGCCTCCATGCCTACTTTCTATACTGATATATGAGAGTATCTACCTTATTATATATTTTTTTAAAGTTTATTTATTTTGAGAGAGTGACAGCATGAGTGGGAGAGGGTCAGAGAGAGAGGGAGACAGAGAATCCCAAGCAGACTCTGTACTGTCAGTACAGAGCCTGAAGCAGGACTTGAACTCAAGAAACTGTGAGATCATGACCTGAGCTGAAACAAAGAGTTGGACA
>NW_027530356.1:5209918-5213039 GCF_008692635.1 Crocuta crocuta
CCCCCCCCCCCGCCCCCACTCCCAAGTTTCTGGTTCAGTAGATCTGATGTGAAACCCATGAACCTGAATTTCTAATAAGTTCCCAGGTGATACCTCTGCTGGTCTGAAGACCACCCTTTGAAGACCATTGGTTTGATGGTTACGAATAAGGACCTTGAGGGTGCCTAGGTGGCTCAAACATTAAGCATTTGACTTTGGCTCGGGTCATGGTCATGAGTTCGAGTACCACGTTGGGTGAGCTTGAGCCCTGCTTCTCTCTCTGCCCCTCACTCAACTGCACCCTCTCACTCACTCTCTCAAAAAAATAAAAAAGAAAAGAAAAAGAAATAAAGAAATAAAAAGAATAAGGACCTTGGAGCCCAACTGCTCAGGTTCAAATCATGGTTTCATCTTGGGTGAGTTACTTAATGCCTCCATGCCTACTTTCTATACTGATATATGAGAGTATCTACCTTATTATATATTTTTTTAAAGTTTATTTATTTTGAGAGAGTGACAGCATGAGTGGGGGAGGGTCAGAGAGAGAGGAAGACAGAGAATCCCAAGCAGACTCTGTACTGTCAGTACAGAGCCTGAAGCAGGACTTGAACTCAAGAAACTGTGAGATCATGACCTGAGCTGAAACAAAGAGTTGGACACTCAACCAAATGAGCCACCCACATACCCCGAGAATATCTACTTTATCTACTCCTCACAGTGGACTTATAAATTGATGAATATAAAGTAGTTACAAGAGAGGTTGGCACACAGTACATAGGTTTGCTATTCTCATTAAGATAACCATCTTGAAATAGTGGTTTTTACTTACTGGAAAATGTATCCTTTTATTGTCCATAATTTTTGCTTAATGTGTACACTCAGGGCATAATGGGAGATAAAAACAAATTGCATGAAACAAGTCGCACAAAACTTGAGAGTCAGCTACACAGACATCTAGTCATGACCAGTTGAAAAAGCCACATCTAAATAAAGTGAATTTGCTTCTCTTCCCACTCCCAACTCATGACAATGACTGTAGAACAGCACCACCCATGCGTGTGCATTGCATACACAAACAGCAAGATGAGACTTGTACCTTTTGCTTCTGAACTGTTCACATGGTGATCATTTAGTCATTTCTTCCATAAATTTCCTTTTATCCTATGGCTGGAGTAACTGGCTTCACTTCAAGATCAATTTCAGTAATTCTTTGGCTGTCTTATCCCTGAGGTCTTTACTCAATCATCCCAAAGCCAGGAAATCTTGCACATTGAGTTCCAGTAATAATTTCAATGTTTATAATATTTGACGCAGTTTTCTGAGTACTGCATGTAGTGATAGGAAGTGTGAAAGAGCCCCCAGATTTAGGTTCGCTGTGTGTGTTTGTCTTCTTTATCCCCCTCACACAAAACTCAGGGTTGCTCTAAGACTTGTGGGCTGCAGCAAAGACTTGAGACATGGAGAGGACGGTCTTGATAGTTCTCCAAATGCCATAAAGTTCTTCATGGCTCATTGTGCCTTTTGACATAATTCTGGGCAGAATTCAATATCCACATGGACCCATCCAACCCCTTAAGAATTCCTTCCGCTACCTGTATCGAGACCCCTTTCTTCATTTAATTTTAGCAACCCGCTTTCATGCCAATACTGTGAACCTTTAAACAACTGTAATTGTTTTATCTCTGAAGCCTTTCACATGGACATTCTATCTTTTGGTCCCAGTGTTTTTACACATTTAACTCACTTTTCCACTACATTTTGGACTTAATTGTTGCCTGAACCCCCATTTTCTCAGCTCCCTCATGTCCTTCCATCTCCAGCTTGGACCCTGTAGTCAAAATTCTAACTGCCTTTCCAGTAACCCCTCAAGCCCTTTCTCACCACTGCTGCCAATGTTCAACCCAGGGCCCACTGAGCACTCCTTTCTCCTTGGGGTTGCCTAGTGCTGAAGAAAGTACTTAAGTGGTTTTAATTGGTGTCATCAGAAACTTGTGGCTTATGGTTTTGGCTGAACCCTTTCTAGAGCATAAATGCAGGCATGGGCTGTCATTCATGGGAGCTGTTCCATGTGGTGCTACATGGGAGGAGCAGCATGGCTTTATTTATTTAGTGATGACTAATACTTCTCCAGAGGAGAATTCTAGGGAGGTGGCTAATGGAACAATAAAATTAGTCACACAAGCAAAAATAATTTTGGACATTTTAATAAAACTTCATGCTTTCACTGCCAAAATTTCTTCTACCACTACACAGGAACGTGACAGCTGCCTTTTTGGAACTCGATCTGACAATTCCAACCTTCTCTGGTTTCTTAGGTCTTTGTTGCTTTTTTCAACAACAGGATCATTTTAAAAAATTGTTGAGAAATCAACTAATCATTTTACAACAAACATGAGGTTCCTCGGAGCCCAAACTTCGTAGCAGTGTGTAACTTAAAGAGCTCAGTGGGGTGACAGGTTTTTGCAGCCTTGACGTTTCCAGGTAGTTACCTGAGTCTCATCTCTTTCCAACCCATATGCTCTTCATTACTTCCTCTTTCCTAATGCGATTCCCAGATTAAGTCCTGATGCTCTCCTTAGGCTCTCCTTCACTGAGGAAATGTTGGAGCAAGTGTGGTTCCTTCCTAGGCTGACCAACCATCATCCTCCTTAGCCCAGGACTGAGGCATTTTTCAGGATGCAGGACTCAGCACTTGGTCACCCTATTTATCTCTTGTTCTTCCCTTTTACCCCAAACTCACACCAGAAGGATCTTCTCATGGCCTTGAAAACCAGCATGCCCCAGGCCCCACTCACAAGGTAGCCCATTCTGTTGTGGAAGTTATTACTAAAACTAAATCTTTTGATGGATTTATTAAAAACTTAAACTAGTTCTTAGATGTATAGTTGCAAACACCCTTTCTTTCTTTCTTTTTCTTTTTTTAAAAGTTTATTGTCAAATTGGTTTCCATATAACACCCAGTGCTCATCCCCACAAGTGCCTTCCTCCATGCCCATCACCCCTCCCCCCCACATCCATCAGTCCTCAGTTTGTTCTCAGCATTCAAGAGTCTCTCATGGTTTGCCTCTCTCCCTTTCCCCCACCATTTCCCCCCTTCTTCTCCCCCATGGTCCTCAGTTAAGTTCCTCCTAATCCTCCTATA
>NW_027530356.1:5213911-5238791 GCF_008692635.1 Crocuta crocuta
CCCCCCCCCCCGCCCCCACTCCCAAGTTTCTGGTTCAGTAGATCTGATGTGAAACCCATGAACCTGAATTTCTAATAAGTTCCCAGGTGATACCTCTGCTGGTCTGAAGACCACCCTTTGAAGACCATTGGTTTGATGGTTACGAATAAGGACCTTGAGGGTGCCTAGGTGGCTCAAACATTAAGCATTTGACTTTGGCTCGGGTCATGGTCATGAGTTCGAGTACCACGTTGGGTGAGCTTGAGCCCTGCTTCTCTCTCTGCCCCTCACTCAACTGCACCCTCTCACTCACTCTCTCAAAAAAATAAAAAAGAAAAGAAAAAGAAATAAAGAAATAAAAAGAATAAGGACCTTGGAGCCCAACTGCTCAGGTTCAAATCATGGTTTCATCTTGGGTGAGTTACTTAATGCCTCCATGCCTACTTTCTATACTGATATATGAGAGTATCTACCTTATTATATATTTTTTTAAAGTTTATTTATTTTGAGAGAGTGACAGCATGAGTGGGAGAGGGTCAGAGAGAGAGGAAGACAGAGAATCCCAAGCAGACTCTGTACTGTCAGTACAGAGCCTGAAGCAGGACTTGAACTCAAGAAACTGTGAGATCATGACCTGAGCTGAAACAAAGAGTTGGACACTCAACCAAATGAGCCACCCACATACCCCGAGAATATCTACTTTATCTACTCCTCACAGTGGACTTATAAATTGATGAATATAAAGTAGTTACAAGAGAGGTTGGCACACAGTACATAGGTTTGCTATTCTCATTAAGATAACCATCTTGAAATAGTGGTTTTTACTTACTGGAAAATGTATCCTTTTATTGTCCATAATTTTTGCTTAATGTGTACACTCAGGGCATAATGGGAGATAAAAACAAATTGCATGAAACAAGTCGCACAAAACTTGAGAGTCAGCTACACAGACATCTAGTCATGACCAGTTGAAAAAGCCACATCTAAATAAAGTGAATTTGCTTCTCTTCCCACTCCCAACTCATGACAATGACTGTAGAACAGCACCACCCATGCGTGTGCATTGCATACACAAACAGCAAGATGAGACTTGTACCTTTTGCTTCTGAACTGTTCACATGGTGATCATTTAGTCATTTCTTCCATAAATTTCCTTTTATCCTATGGCTGGAGTAACTGGCTTCACTTCAAGATCAATTTCAGTAATTCTTTGGCTGTCTTATCCCTGAGGTCTTTACTCAATCATCCCAAAGCCAGGAAATCTTGCACATTGAGTTCCAGTAATAATTTCAATGTTTATAATATTTGACGCAGTTTTCTGAGTACTGCATGTAGTGATAGGAAGTGTGAAAGAGCCCCCAGATTTAGGTTCGCTGTGTGTGTTTGTCTTCTTTATCCCCCTCACACAAAACTCAGGGTTGCTCTAAGACTTGTGGGCTGCAGCAAAGACTTGAGACATGGAGAGGACGGTCTTGATAGTTCTCCAAATGCCATAAAGTTCTTCATGGCTCATTGTGCCTTTTGACATAATTCTGGGCAGAATTCAATATCCACATGGACCCATCCAACCCCTTAAGAATTCCTTCCGCTACCTGTATCGAGACCCCTTTCTTCATTTAATTTTAGCAACCCGCTTTCATGCCAATACTGTGAACCTTTAAACAACTGTAATTGTTTTATCTCTGAAGCCTTTCACATGGACATTCTATCTTTTGGTCCCAATGTTTTTACACATTTAACTCACTTTTCCACTACATTTTGGACTTAATTGTTGCCTGAACCCCCATTTTCTCAGCTCCCTCATGTCCTTCCATCTCCAGCTTGGACCCTGTAGTCAAAATTCTAACTGCCTTTCCAGTAACCCCTCAAGCCCTTTCTCACCACTGCTGCCAATGTTCAACCCAGGGCCCACTGAGCACTCCTTTCTCCTTGGGGTTGCCTAGTGCTGAAGAAAGTACTTAAGTGGTTTTAATTGGTGTCATCAGAAACTTGTGGCTTATGGTTTTGGCTGAACCCTTTCTAGAGCATAAATGCAGGCATGGGCTGTCATTCATGGGAGCTGTTCCATGTGGTGCTACATGGGAGGAGCAGCATGGCTTTATTTATTTAGTGATGACTAATACTTCTCCAGAGGAGAATTCTAGGGAGGTGGCTAATGGAACAATAAAATTAGTCACACAAGCAAAAATAATTTTGGACATTTTAATAAAACTTCATGCTTTCACTGCCAAAATTTCTTCTACCACTACACAGGAACGTGACAGCTGCCTTTTTGGAACTCGATCTGACAATTCCAACCTTCTCTGGTTTCTTAGGTCTTTGTTGCTTTTTTCAACAACAGGATCATTTTAAAAAATTGTTGAGAAATCAACTAATCATTTTACAACAAACATGAGGTTCCTCGGAGCCCAAACTTCCTATCAGTGCGTAACTTAAAGAGCTCAGTGGGGTGACAGGTTTTTGCAGCCTTGATGTTTCCAGGTAGTTACCTGAGTCTCCTCTCTTTCCAACCCATATGCTCTTCATTACTTCCTCTTTCCTAATGCGATTCCCAGATTAAGTCCTGATGCTCTCCTTAGGCTCTCCTTCACTGAGGAAATGTTGGAGCAAGTGTGGTTCCTTCCTAGGCTGACCAACCATCATCCTCCTTAGCCCAGGACTGAGGCATTTTTCAGGATGCAGGACTCAGCACTTGGTCACCCTATTTATCTCTTGTTCTTCCCTTTTACCCCAAACTCACACCAGAAGGATCTTCTCATGGCCTTGAAAACCAGCATGCCCCAGGCCCCACTCACAAGGTAGCCCATTCTGTTGTGGAAGTTATTACTAAAACTAAATCTTTTGATGGATTTATTAAAAACTTAAACTAGTTCTTAGATGTATAGTTGCAAACACCCTTTCTTTCTTTCTTTTTCTTTTTTTAAAAGTTTATTGTCAAATTGGTTTCCATATAATACCCAATGCTCATCCCCACAAGTGCCTTCCTCCNAATGTGTAGAGTGAATTTTCTAAAGGCTTTTTGCACCAACATTCAAAGAACCCCCAAGTGTCACTTGTATCTTGGTAAAATGTTATTTATTTTTTTGCCACAGGGAAACAGGAAGTAGCAAAATAGAGAAAACTAATGAAAACAAATAGAATAAATTTGTGCTTAACTCATCTCCAGGTTGTCAGGTTAAGAGGAGAGCCCCAATAGATTTCCCCAAAACCCAGTATCTGTGTGGGTCCTCAATATACAATATGTGCTCTAGAGAAAAATAAGAATAAAGGCACGTAGCTGGCTCAGTCAGTAAAGCATGCAACTCTTGATCTTGTGGGTTGTAAGCTCAAGTCCCATGCTGGGTATAGAGATTACTTAAAAGTAAAATCTTTAAAAAAAGACAAAGAAAGGAATATTTATGAAGAAATAGAAAAAAAGTGTAATTGATCATTTTCCCCCTAAGTAGCTGTTTTAGTAAAGATAGCAAATAAAGGTTTTTTTCCTCCACTCATCTCCTTGAGACCCACCAAAAATACCAAAACAATGAAAAACAGGGGAGGAAACATCACCATTAATCAGGGAAATGGCCTTGTTTTCAAAGTGTGGCTTGGGACACACACCACTAAATGGTGAAGGATAACCGGAGAAAATGTGTGCTACATCAGACTTGGAGCGAGACGTAGTTCTTTCAGAACGAGTGCAATGGCTCCATAACACATATCCAACAACTCTGTCATGGGAAAATTAGTGCCTATCAAGACATGGTCAGGCTATGGGGACTAAAAGTCACAGGATGACTTTGTAGAGGGGACTAAAAGTGATGGACAAACCATATGGACCCTCCATTTTCATTCTTCCTAGATGGGCCTACAGCCGAGGAAGTTGGGTGGAGGGAAGGAGGTGCAATGGCATGGGAGTAAAAGGGCAGGTGGAGAGCATGAGACCCTGACACCAACCTCTTACACGGAGACCTGTCTTCTCAGTATAAGGAGGTGAAATATTGTAAGAAAGGGTGTTTGCCAGTGTGGAGGTTCCTCAGGAAACTAACAATAGAACTCCCCTAGGACCCAGCAATAGCACTGCTAGGAATTTACCCAAGGGATACAGAAATGCTGAGGCATAGGAGCACATGGACCCCAATGTTCATAGCAGCACTCTCCACAATAGCTAAAACATGGAAAGAGCCTAAGTGTCCATCAACGGACGAATGGATCAAGAAGATGTGGTTTATCTATACTATGGAATACTACATGGCAATGAGAAAGAATGAAAGCTGGCCATGTGTAGCAACATGGATGGACCTTGAGGGTGTTATGCTGAGCGAAATAAGTCAGGCAGAGAAGGACAAATATCATATGTTTGCACGTATAGGAGGATTAGGAGGAACTTGATGGAGGAACAAGGGGGAGAAGAAGGGGGGAAATGGTGGGGGAAAGGGAGAGAGGCAAACCATGAGAGACTCTTGAATGCTGACAAAAACTGAGGACTGATGGATGTGGGGGGGAGGGGGGGATGGACATGGAGGAGGGCACTTGTGGGGATGAGCACTGAGTGTTATGTGGAAACTAATTTGACAATAAACAATTTGTAAAAAAAAAAACAAAGGGGCAAATATAAAAAAAAAAGTCTTTAGAAAATTCATAGTAGTCTCATATTAAACTTTTTTTCCAATCATTTTTTAGAGAAAGACAGGTGAAGAATCCAAGCTTCTCTTGATTCTGATGAAAATGTTTTGTGGAAAATCAGTAAAATGTTTCAATGCTTAAGAAACACAGGAGATGGCATTCTCTTTCTTAGTGACTCAACATTTCCATGTGAAGAAGATTGTGATAATTTCCACTGCTTTGTGGTTTCCGAATAAACTACAAGAAAGCAATGATTCTTTCACTATAGTTGAATATACATCTTAAATGTAAATAAGCTGTTCTAATTAGAAATCTACATTTTCCCCATGTAAATCTGAATTTTACAAATCTCCATACTAGCTTCCTAAGTGTCAAATGTTACTGCACATTTATTACTACATGATGTAGTAGTAGAATTTTTCAAATGGTGAACTCTGCTCTGTCAATAACAAGACTTAAAACCAGTGATTCAAGCTGTGTTAGCAGAACTGAAGGCATATTTTGACTGCTATGACACTGGGCAAAAGGAAGTGTCCTAAAACCTAGGCTGACTCTGAGACGGCAAACTTGGCAATCTAGTGGCATTAAAAATAAAAGTAAAAGAGTATTCTCCCCTCAAAATTGTTTATCTTCTAAGTAAATCTTTCCGTGTTACATTCAATGTGTCTAACCATTTTTATGTGTCTGCTCTGTTCCAAGTTCTGTCAATAAAAGAGAAACTCCTGGAGTGGAAGATCACACTCATTATTCCCCATGTGATGAAGGCCACTCTGTGCTTTGGAGTTTTTTCTTCAGTTCGGTTGTCCCCATACGTTCATCCATATGTGCAAAAATATGGTGACTAGATTGTGCTAGACATACAGCTTTTTATTGGAAAAATAAAGACTTCACTTGAGACTTGAGATTCTGTTCTTTACATCCTACATCATGACAAGCATATGTGATTTGATTACGGTTTCATTACTACTATTCCTTTGTCTGTCTTCTTCTTCTTTTTTCTTCTCCTGGAAACTTAAACCAAACGGACCTTTCTGAATATGCTCATATGTCCCGGAGATGCTAGCAAGGCATCTTCTACGTTTTTTTTCCCCACTTTTCTGGCCTTTCTACCTTAGCCACCTTTTCTGGACCCTGCTCCTCTAATTGAGCTCAAAATATTAGCATTTCACAGGACTTGTATTCTCCTTTAACTACATGCTCTCCTTAGATTGTGTCCTCTGTTTCCATGGCTGTAAATCCCATTTATTAACTGATTCCACAATGAAGTTCTTGTCTCTGACTTCCTCTTCTCTGAGCTCAATTTAAGAACTGCTAAAATCTGAATATTGACTCTGCCCCTCATCAAGTATATGGGCTTTGGCTTCAGCTTTTTTCATGTAAAAAGTGGGTTTAATAATAGTACAAAATTGGCAAGTTTCTTGGAAGGATCAAATGAGTTAATGGAGGGTCACCTGGATGGTTCAGTTGGTTGAGCATCCTCCTTCAGTCTAGGTCATCATCTCCCCATTCCTGGGTTCGAGCACTGCATTGGGTTCTGTGCTGACAGCTCAGAGCCTGGAGCCTGTTCTGGATTCTGTGATTCCATCTCTCTGTCTGCCCCTTCCCCACTCACACTCTGTCTGTATCTCTTAAAATAAACTTAAAAAGAAAATAAATGAGTTAATGCAGAAAAATGGGTATCCTAATGATATAAAAACCAAGGGGCTGTTATAAGCCCTGAATTAGTTAACATGTCTTAGTTCAGGCTGCTATAACAGAATTCCATGGACTGACGGGCTTAAACAACAAGCATTTCTTTCTCACAGTATTGGCGAAAGGTATGTCTTCTAGAGATTGGGAAGTCTAAGGTCAAGGTAGATTCATTGCCTGATCAGGTCCCCACTCCTTTACAGATGGCTTTCACGTTGTTTTGTCCTCACATGGAGGAGGCCAGAGAGGGCGGACAAATTCTTGTGTTTCTTATAAGGGCATTCATCTTCTTCAGTCAAAAGAGTTGCATCCTCAAATTCTAATTTTACCTTAGGCCCCACTTCCTAATACCATCATACTGGGGCTTAGCATTTCAGCACATGGATGGGGTAGGGGGAGGACATAAACATTCAGACCAGAAATCTATATAAAGCCCTTAGATGTGGAGCACAGTGAGCCATCAGTAACTCCTAGCTATTATAATCAAATGCCTACTCTATATCTCTGCCAAGTTATAGCAAAGTGTCTTGAACTCCTGATTGTCTATTCTTTTGTGTCTTGCTCTTTCCTGTATCAGGAAAGCCCCAGCTTCCATGTAGGTATGACAGCCAAAAGCCAAGGATCATAGTCCTGGCCCCTGGTTATGTCCATGAATTCTCGTAGTTTCACTCGTTCTTCTTCATTTTCACTTCTAGTTCAAAAAAAAAAAAATTTGTTGTTCTCTGGACCATTGTAGAAGACTTTTGACCTCACTGATGCCTCTTTCACATCCCATCTCTTCCCTATCAATCCATTGTCTAATCTGCACATACTAGTGCATATTATTGCCCTGCTTAAAATTTGTCTGTGGCTTCTTAGTTCACTTATATCCAGCCAATGTCCTTGCTGTGGTGGAAAGGTTCTGTGTGATCTAGACCCCTGCCTCTCCAATGTTGTTTTTGCTTTCATTCACTTGCCCAGTATGTTTCAGTTATATGGGCCTGATGGTTCTTAGAAGAAATAAAATTCTTTTCCATTTAAGGCCTTCATTTTGCTAAGCCTGGACATTCTTCCCCTAGCTTTTTGTATGTTTTGAGCCTTCTCATTCATCAAGTATCAGCTTAGATGTTACCTGTTAGAGAAGCATTTCCTGACCACCCTATCTGAAGTAATTGCACCCATTCCAACCTCATTATTTCCTATCACATTTCTCAATATTTTCTTTCAGAAATTCTTTTGTCTGTTTATTTCACTTGTGTATTGTCTCTTGCCTTAGAGTGTACAGGACACAAAAGAATGAAGACCATGTCAGTTTTGTTCATCATTGTTTTCTTGGTCTCTAATGATATACCTAGTCAATAACATTTATTCCATAAATAGTTTCAGGATAAATGCATGATTGAATTCCTCAGTATTGTTAAGATACTATGGTGGTTCTGAATCTCATCAGACTGACTCTCTTTTGAACTGAGAAGGAGAGATCTATGTCCCTTCAGAAGAGGGCTGGTAACTAAATTGGGGGAATAGAGATTTGCCTGGTGGATGTGGCTAAATTAACCTGTAGGTGTGGGTGAGGTAGGGATAGAGATGGGAAACTGAGCTGGTGCTAGGGCAGGGGGACTGCGATTAGAAATCCACAGCAGGTGGTGGGATAGTGTTGCTTGTGTCCTTCATGGGTACGGATGAGTATGGAGCTGTCACTGGAGGAGGTAGTCAGCTGACTTAGGGAGTCCTAGATGCTTGTGGAAAGCCAACAAGAAGCCGGGAGCATTGGAAGTCACTTCAGCCAAGATAGAGGAAAGAGGGCCAGCCAACAACAGAGCCAGTCAGGCACAGTAGCTGTGTGTGTGTAACTCAAGATCACTGTTTTAACAAGCCAATTTGGCATTTCCTGGGCAGCTCTGTCTGGGCTGTTGTCTGTCCTCTCAAAGGAGATAACTGTGTCTGAAAAACAAGCCTCAAGCGAAAAGTAGGGTGTTGACCTCTTAGAGTTCTGACTCATTTATTTAAAAAAAATTCTTTAAATGTTTATTTTTTTATTTTTTTACAAATAGTTTATTGTCAAATTAGTTTCCACATAACACTCAGTGNATGTTTGTTTATTTTTGAGAGAGGTAGAGACAGAGGCAGAGAGGCAGAGAGAGAGAGGGAGACACAGAATCTGAAGCAGGCTCCTGGCTCTGAGCTGTCAGCACAGAACCCGATGTGGGGCTCAAGCTCACTAAATGCGAGATCATGACTTGAGCCGAAGTTGGACGCTTAATAAACTGAGCCACCCAGGTGCCCCATAGACTTATGACTCATTTAAAAAGTCAAATAACTGTTAGAAAAATAAAGCTATTCAAAACCATATAAAACAACCAGTAAATCTCTCCCAGCCCTACTTTGTAGCCCACTCAATCCTCTTCTCAAGAGGAAATCACTAGTACCAGTTTTGTGCATATTTTAGTGGAGATACTCCATTTCAGAAACAAGTAAGTATATATGTCATACGAAAATACTTCAGAATAAACACACTGCTTCTTGACTTTTCACAGTAATGGTGCACATAGGCATATTTTATTCTTTTAAACTGTGGCTACACAATCCATTGCATAGATGTAATAGTTTATTTAGTTAGACCCTTAGTAATAGAGATTTAAGTTTTCAACCTTTTGATCTTATAAACAATGATAAAATGAATAACTTTTGCATATATCAGTTCTGAATATTAATTGGGTTATATTTATAGAAGTGACTATTTTGGGTCAAAGTGTATGCACATTTATAATTTGAATTGCTATTGCTAAATCACTGGCCTCAGAGGCTGTTTCGATTTACACTCCAACTGGTAATGTATAAAAATGCATTTTTCCATCCCTGTGCCAGCATTTTTATTTCTTTGAATAAAACTTAGTGATCTTTGCCAAACTGACAGGAGGAAAATATCTCTAACTGCATGTGTATAAGAGCTATTTGAGGTTTTATTGTATTTAAATTTGTTTTTCTTTTAGTACATGTTGCTTATAGCCTTTGCTGAAATTTCAGTTGGGTTGTTAATCGTTTCTTAGTGATTTGTAATAATTTATTCTCTATTAATAAGGTTAGCACATTGATTGTCTATGCTATGAATTGAAGATATTTTTCACACTTTTATTTTTCCTTTTATAAATTTTTTTTCCTTGGCTTCTACAAATTTTTTGGTAGTTAAATTTTTCAAACTTTTATTTGGCTTCTGGGTTTTTGTCACACTTAGAAAGAAATTCTTTAAGTTTATTTTAAACATGTTTTCCATATTTTCATCTAGTAGGTTTAACTTTTTATTATTGTTGATGGTATATATTGAATAAGCCATATTTCCTTCATTGATTTGAAATGCCACTTTTATCATATACCAAATCCCTTTGTTTCATCTATTATTGGATTTCCTTTTCCCACTGTTTTCATTATTACATCTAACTATGTGCTTTTAATTATAGCTTTATAACATTCATGTACTGGCTTAATTATTATCATTTTATTATATGCTTTTCTAAAATACTGATGATCTCTTATTACTCTTTCTTTTCAGAATTTTCCTAGTGATTTTTCTTTGTTAGTTTTCTTTGTGAACTTGAGAATCAGCTTGTTTATTTTTAAAATATCTCCCTGTATATTTTTATGGTATTGAATCTTCCTGAGGACATAAACTTTTCACTTGTTTCCATCTTGCCTTGTGCCCCTCAGGAATATGTTAAAGTTTCTTCCAGAGAGATCGTGGCAGGCCTCTGTTTAATTTTATTCTTCGGTGTTTTATATTTTTGGTGATATTTAGGACTAATTTCTAACACAATATCTTTTTAACTGGCGGTTTTTATATATAAGTTTCTAAAATTATATGTACATTCATTTTATATTTATTTACTTTACTGAATTACATATTATCTCCTTTTTCACTTGGTTCTCTTTGGATTTTTAGCAGCACTGAAGTTTTAACCAAGATATATACCTAAAATCCTTTTGGTTTTATTTTTTATTTTTATTTTTAATTTTTTTTAATGTTTGTTTTTGAGAGAGAGAGTGAGTGAGTGAGGAGCAGAGAGGCAGAGGGGGGGGAGAGAGAGAGAGAGAGAGAGAGAGAGAGAATCTGAAGCAGGCTCCAGGCTCTGAGCTGTCAGCACAGAGCCTAATATTGGGCTCCAACTCACAAGCCAAGCGATCATTCAATCTGAGCTGAAGTCAAACGCTTAACCGCTTAACTGACTGAGCCACCCAGGTGCTCCTATATTTATTTTTTTAAAAATATATGCAAATATTTGTTTCCTATATTTGGAGATTCTTGTAATCCTGGCATGGATTCTGAGCATCTGGATTTTATTTAGCTTTGTAGGTAATTCTTGGCCCTACCCAGGACAAGAACCATTATTTTATTTTTTATTTTATTTTATTTTATTATTTTATTTTATTTTTTGAGAGAGAGAGAGAGAGAGAAAGAGAGCGAGTGAGCATGTGTGCATTGGGGAGTGGGCAAAGGCAGAGGGAGAGAAAGAATCTTGAGCAAGTTCCATAGCCAGCACAGAGCCCAATTCAGGACTTGATCCCATGACCGTGAGATCATGACCTGAGCGGGAATCAATAGTTGGACACTCAAATGACTGAGCCACCGAAGAACCCTGAATCAATAGTTTAAAGAAAGATGAGGTAAAAAGGCTAATTCCTGGCTAGATAATATTAGACACCACTGCAAAACAGGGAATCCATGGTTTTTTGAACATTAAATGTATCCATAAAGTTCTGGATTACAAACATAATAGTACCTTTTTCCTTCATCTCCATTCTTCTTTTCTTCCCTTTTGTAAAAGGGGTACACTAATTAGTGCAGTCTCAAGGTATGGACATAAATCAGGACTAGGGAGGTCACATGCTCTGTTGCCCTTCTTTTTCTCAGAGTTTGCTTTTCATTAATGTGCTTGTTTTAAGTTCCGAGAATTTACTTGTGCTTCTTTGTAATAATGATCATGGTGGGGTTTTCTATTGACAAGCAGATTTTACATGAAAAGAAAACAGAAAACCAGGTTATTCAGCTGCTTTCTTTGGATACAGGCGCTGCCATGTTAAAACCATTTTTTTTTTTTTACACTTTTAAGAAATTTCTCTTACAGTGTTTTGATTAACTGTTCAAGTTTCTATGCAGCAATAAGTGTTCTCCTATCTGCACCTATTTTCCCTATTCTAAGGCCTTTAACATTATTATTCTTGCTTTCAAGAGGAGAAATGGACAAATACACATTTGCAGTTCTGCATGTAAAAAGCTATCTAAGGAGTAACTGCCGGGCATTCAGGATTTTAAACTCAGACCACAAGAGAAGTCAGGAATATACTCTTGACTCCTTACACATATTTCCCAAAGAACAAACTGTCAAAAACAGCATAGCAAAACTGTGAGGAACCCACAGGCAATAAATGTATATGTATTTTGCATTCCTGGGACTCTTCCATTGTATTGTCTCTAAATGTTAATTAAATGTTTTTGTCTTCCATGACTTCTGTTACCCTTTCACAGGGATGTTTTGGAAATTATTATTTACAAGTGGGAGATAAGCAATTTTGTCAACATCAAGTAAGTCTTTTGTGTCGTAGGGTGAGTGAATGCTTCTTGGACGTTGAAGGAGAGATTAAGAAATGGTTGGACCAGATGGAGTTGAGGTTAATCTCGGCTTTTAAAGGCATGCCTTGTTGACAAAGATACAGGAAAGCTGATTGTTTCCAGACTTTCCTGAATGTAGTTTTTATCTCTATTTTTAAATTTTCTATCTCAAGGGTATCTTAAAATTTTTTTTTATTCTTTATTTTTGAGAGAGAGACAGAGAGACAAAGTGTGACTG
Source organism: Crocuta crocuta (assembly GCF_008692635.1). Classification (NCBI taxonomy): domain Eukaryota; kingdom Metazoa; phylum Chordata; class Mammalia; order Carnivora; family Hyaenidae; genus Crocuta; species Crocuta crocuta. The sequence goes on from NW_027530356.1 coordinate 5,226,007, forward strand.
GGGGAGGAACAGAGAGAGAGGGATATACAGAATCTGAAGCAGGCTCCAGGCTCTAAGCTGTTAGTTAGCATATAGCCCAACATGAGGCTCGAACTCACCAACTGTGAAATCATGACCTGAGCTGAAGTCAGACACTTAACCCAATAAGCCACCCAGGTGCCCCTCTCAAGGGCTTCTTTATCAGTCCTCTGTGTGATGAGTGAGATGGGTGCATATCGCTCGAGTGCTTTGGATTCTTAAAAACACTGGAACATCATTTTTGAAGTCCTAGAGAACCTATATGACAGACACTACTAAATTTATTGATATAATTTTGGTTTACTTTGCTAAGAAACTTAACATTCATGGGCTCTTTATCTAAAACTTACCCAGTCCTTGGTGGCTTTTTCCATATCTCCAAAGTATCATTTTAAGATACCAAGGAAAGTCAACTCCTTTTCTGGTTGTTAGGGATTAGAATGAAAACTCATTTGAGAAATGAAAACAGAGAAGAAAGAAAGAAAAGGAAGCTCAGCAGAATGCAGACCACTTTAACTTGACATTTTTAACTAGAGCCAAACTAAATCCACTTGGAGCCACTTGGATTTAGTGTACTGAAACCCTGAAAATGGTAAAAAGTAAAATCAAATACTGAAAATTACATGTGGCAAAGGGAGAAGTAGGAACTTAATTTCATAAAATAGTCCTGAGAAGGCCATTTTTAACTGAATGTTGAAGAATTAAATTGACATCTTATAAAATGTTTCTTTATTCTATTTCTTCTTTAACTTTCTCCTTATAGACTATTATTTGTCCATTAAAACCATAAAAATCCAATGGAAAAACATGGTATATATACAGAAGTTAAATAGATGCAAATCAATTCATAACAGAATCATTTATACATATGGAAACACAATTAAAAGTAATAAATTCCAGGGTTGGATAATTATTTTTTGCTTCTTTTTAACAGGTTACCTTTTTTTCTTCTCCAAATTTTATTATGAAAAAATTTAAACATATAGGCTAGTTAAAGAGAAGAACACAATGTATACCTATATAGCCATCATAAATTCAACAGACATTAATATTATGCATACTGCTTTCTCTCTATTATGTTTTCTTCAACTTTTTATTTTGAAAGAGAGTCATAGGAAATTGTGAAGATGGTATAAAGAGGTCCAGTGTACCCTTCTTTCACCTGGTAGTATTTATTATTTTTACAATCCTGGTATATTTCCCTTTAATGAGTTTGAAAGGGCAAATTTTTTCTTAAAAGTAATTGGGTCTTTTGGTGGGGAAAAAAATACACATTTGCCTGCCCTCCCCAACATTATTGAAATATAATTGACTTATAACATTGTGTAAGTTTAAGGTGTATAATGCGATGGTTTGATATATATTGTGAAATGATTAACACAACAATGCTAGTTAACATATTCATTATGTCACATGCTTAACCTTTTGTGTGATAATATATATATAAGATCTACTTCCTCAGCATCTTTGAGGTATGTAATTCAGTATTATTAATTTTGGTTGCCCTGTTATACAATTTTTTCCCCAGAATTTTTTCATCTTAAAACTGGAATTCTGTATCCTTTAATCAACATCTGCTCATTTATCTCCATATCCACCCCCCTCCCAGACTCTGAAAACTACTGTTCTACTCTCTCCTTACAAAATTTAGCTTTTTTAGATTCTACACATAGATGATATCATACAGTATTTGTATTTCTCTGACTTATATTACTCAGCATAATGCCCTCAAGGTCAATCCATGTTGTCACACATGGCAGTATTTCCTTCTTTATGTATATATATATAATGTCACATGTTCTTTCTCTCACAACACTGATCTGTTGATGGAAACTTAAGTTGTTTCCATGTCTTAGCTATTGTGAATAATGTTACAATGAACACAGAAGTACAGATAGCTTTTCAAGTTAGTGTTTTCATTGCCGTTGGATATATTCCCAGAAGTGAGATTGCTAGATCATATGGTAATTCTGTTTTTAATGTTTTGAGAAACCTCCATACTCTTTTCTATAGTGGCCTAACCAATGTACATTGCCACTAGGAGTGCACAAGAGTTCACTTTTTTCTCCATCCGTGCCAAGACATGTTAACTCTTGTCTTTTTTATAACAGCCATTCTAACAAGTGTGAGATGGTATTGTGATTTTTGATTTGCATTTTCCTGATGATTAGTGATGTCTAGTATGACTTTATGTACCTATTGGCCATTTGTATGTTTTCTTTGGAAAAATATCTATTTGGTTTCTCTGCCCATTTTTAAGTCAGATTGTTTTCTTTTCTCTGTATTTTGGACATTAACCCCTTACAGGATATATGATTTGCAAATATTTTCTCCTGATTCATATACTGCCTTTTCATTTTGTTGATGCTTTGTTTGGTTTTTTAGTTTTATGCAATTCCACTTGTTGATCTTTGCTTTTGTTGCTTGTGATTTGATGTCATATCCGAAAACTTCTTGCTAAGACTAATGTCAAGACAGTTTCGCCCTAAGTTTTCTTCTAGAAAACTAGCTTCAGGTCTTATACTTTAGTCTTTGACCCATGTCAAATTAAGTTTTGTGAGAGATTAAGATAGGGGCCCAGTTTCCCAGCACCATGTACTGAAGAGGCTATCTTTTTACCAAGAACTGAGCATTCTTGCCTCCTTTATTATTAGTTGATCATAAATGCATAGGTTCATTTGGGGATATCTGTTTTGTTCTCTTGATCTATGTGTCTATTTTTACGTCAGTACCATACAGTTTTGTAATAAAGTTTGAAATAGTGATGCTCCTAGTTTTGTTTTTCTTTCTCAGGACTGCATTGGCTATTTGGGGTCTTTTGTGGTTCCATATGAATTTTAGGATTGGTTGCTTTATTTTTGTGAAAATGACAATGGAATTTTAATAGGGATTGCACTGAATATATACAATAAATGTCTTCAAGTTCCTTCATCCAGGTCTTTATGTTTCAGTATACAGTTCTTTCACTTCCTTGATTTAATCTATTTCAATTTTTAAATTGTTTTTAATGATATTGTAAATAGATACTGTTTTCTTTCTCACACTGGCTTTTGTTAGTGTATAGAAGTGAAATTGATATCTGCATGTTGATTTTGTATCCTGCACCTTTAGTGAATTTGTTAATTAGTTCAACCAGTTTTTTATGGAGTTTTTAGGGTTTTCTATATATAATATCATGTCATATGCAAACAAGTACACTTTGTTTCCTTTTTGATTTGGGTGATTTTATTTTCCTTGTCTAATTGCTCTGACTAGGATTTCTAATACTATATAGAATAAAAGTGGCAGGAATGGGGGTTTTTGTCCTATGTCTAATCTTAGGGGAAAAGCTGTCATCTCTCTTTTTTCTTTGTCTAGCTAAATGTTTGTCACTTTATCTTTTCATAACACAAGCTCTTAGGCTTGTTGATTTTTTTCCTGTTATTTTTATGGTCTATATTTCATTCATTTCTGCCCTGATCATTGTTATTTCCTTCTTCATACATAGTATGCTCTTATTCCCTGAGGTATAAAGTTAAATTGTTTGAGAGCTTTTTTCTTAATGTAGGTGCTTATTGCTATCTATAAACTTCCCTCTTAGAACTGCTTTTATTGCATTTCTTAAGTTTTGGTATTCTGTGTTTCTATTTTTATTTCAAGATTTTTTTCTTTTTAATTTTCCTTCTGATTTCTTCCTTGATTCATTGGTTGTTCAATAGCATGTTACTGTCCACATATCTGAGAATTTTCTAGTTTTCTTCCTGTTATTGGTTTGAAGTTTCATATCATTATGGTCAGAAAAAGTACTTGATATAATTTCAATCTTCTTATATTTGCTAAGACTTGTTCTGTGACCTAAAATATAATGAATCCTAGGGAATGTTTTTGTGTGCTTGAGAATAAAGTGTATTCTGCTGCTGTTAGATGGAATGTTAAATATATATCTGTTAGGTACATTTGTTCTAAGGTATAATAAAAGTCCAGTGTTTCCTTATTACTATTCTATTGAATTATCTATCCATTGTTGGGAGTGAGGTATAAAAGCTTCCCCATTATTAGATTATTGTCTGTTTCTCTCTTCAAATCTGTTAGTGTTTGTTTAATATATTTAAATATTCCAATGGGTAAATATATATTTTTGGAATTGCTTTATTTCTTTCTGAATTGACCCATTTATAATTATATAATGACCTTTTTTGGTCTCTTGTTACAGTTTTTGAATTAAAGTCATGTCTAATAGAAGTTTAGCTATCCCTGTCCTCTTTTGGTTTTTACTTGCATGAAATATCATTCTCTATTCTCCCATTTTGAGCCTTTATGTGTATCCTTAAAGCTGAAATGAGTCTGTTTTAAGAAGCATATAGTTGTCTCTCTCTTTTTTTTTATCATTATCTAGCTGCTCTACACCCTTTAAGGACAATTTAATTCATTTATATTTGAAGTAATACTTGATAGTTCAGGACTTACTAATGAATGCCATTTTATTAATTTTTTTTTTTTTGGCTGTCTATAGTTCCCTTGTTTCTTCTTGTGTTGTCCGTTCTTTTTTGTTTTTGTTTTGCTTTGTTTTTTGGTGAATTGATGATTTTCTGTAGTGATAGGCTTTGATTCCCTTCTCTTTATCTTTTGTGTACCAGCCGTAGGTTTCTGCTTTATGGTTACCACGAGGCTTACGTGAAATATAGATAAAACAGTCTATTTTAGGTTGATAACAATTAAACTTTCATACAAAAATTCTGCTGTTGTACTTCCCTATTAAGAATTGAAGCTTTCTCAGACCTTTAAAATGAATATGCCTGTTCCACATCGCTTGCTCTCTCTTGAAGAGGAATTCTCAAGACTGTATGCCTTCTTGGATCCTGAAAAGCCAGGGCTGGTGCTGACAGCCTCTAATTTACTTTTTCTAGTGCAGTGCTGAATGCTCAGGTTTGTGTGTTTCCTCCTAACCCTGCAGATTGGGACCTCTTTCTGCACACACCCACTAGCTATCTGCAAAGGCACACCCACTGCTGGTGAGCACACACAGGGGTGGGTGGGNTAGGGGGATCTGCAGGTGAAGCAATCTCAAAGGCTAATGAGTGGGCTTCTTGATGGAGTCTGTAAAGCAGTTAGCAGGATCTGCATCTCTTTGATGTGTTTCATTCTGGCTGCTATTCCTGCCGCTGCTTATTGCCCCCAAGCCATGCAGTTTACAACTTAGTGTGGAGTGGAGTGAGAAAGAAATGGGTCTGTTTGATAGTGTCCCACACAGCTGGAGAAATCAGGTGCTCACTCACATGTTCTCACTTTCCCCTGTGGGAGAAATTATGGGCTGAGAAGGTCTTTGTTGGCACTGAACTGTGCCTCCTTGGGAGAAGGGAAAAGACATTCTAGACTCTTCTTGAAACTTGGCTCCTAAGTTCTGGAAAACTGTAAGTGGGTTTTCTGATGAATTTCAGATGCCTTTTGGAGTTTCTTCAGATATTCTCCCTGGCAGATCATTTTGTTCCAAGGCCATTTATGGACAAACCAAAAGCTACAGCAGGGGCTCTAAATGATGTTTTAGATTCCTAATTCTCCCTGTGATGGAAACAAAGAAGAAGGCAGCCAAGTGGGGAGGATGATTACCTCTCTTGGCTTTGGAGTCTTAGAGGGGTGATTAAGAAATGAATGCTGTAGAGTGACAAGATGAGTCTGAAGAGCTTCCTGGAGTTTTATAGGGGATGCTTTTAAGAGAATTCTGCAGTGGAAGGGGGTCCACATAAAGCTACTTCATCTTAAGAAAGGCATGGTTAAACATTGGGGAATGGTGATCAAAATCATGTCTCCTTTATTGGGCAAAATCATGAGATGTAGTGAGAGTTACCTCAGGTATATGTTCCAGCTCTAGGAGTCTCCCTAGGGGAGGGGGTCTCTCTTCCATGGCTGTTCATGTAGTCTCCTCAAAATAGATTATTTTCTTAAATCTGGATTTCCTTTTTTTTTTTTTAATCCCCTCGTAGGCACTATCTCAACTCTTACTGTCTTCTTGACATTTGAGGGGTGAACTTATGAGTTATATATGTAATGCATATGTGTGTGCATATATTACATGTATATTATATATGTAATATATGTTCAAGTAACATTTTACTTCATAATATCCATATGAAACAATTTGTTCTCATAGAGAATAATTTCATAGCATTCAGTAAGAGAAGGAAATAATACAATCATTCCATTTAAAAAAGACACTCTGGTAAGTAAGGGTTGCTTCTCAAATCCTTTCCATTATCTAGGGCATAATAAATAGGAAATAACATAGATTTATCCTATTTTATTTCAATCACAAATAATCAACAGATCTATTTAATATTTTTTCTACCATCTACTATGTGATAGATATTTCCCTTTGTTCTTAAACTCGCTAATATTCCTCTCTCCTCTGTTCTGAAAATATTTTGACTTACCATTGAAGAAAAGTGTCCTGTTTAAATCAAATCTTGGACCCCTCAAAGCAAAAACTTAGGCATGCCCAGATTCCAAATACTTGAGATTATCCACTGATTTGTGATGGGTGGGCAGTCAGAGTTAATTTTGGGTAAGCTTTGGGTAAGCTTTTACATTCTGATCTAAAACATAGCTCAGTGTGTTTTGTCTAGCAATCAGGCTAATTTGGTGTTTAGACTGTAAAATGGTACATTGGGTCTTCTACTTTTGTCCCAAGATGAGAAACACAGAAATTAAAAAAATAAGTAATAGAAGTCATAACCAAGATTTTTGAATTTGAAAAATGTATGCTTTAATCTTATGTTTGGTTAGAATTGGAGTGTTTTTCTTTTCAGAGGACTATCTCCTTTTCCTATTTTAATTATTTTCTGTTCACTCTCCTTGTTGTGATTAATTCTGGATTTTTAAAAATATTTTTCAAAAATCCTAGGTTTGGAAGTTTATTGATCATGGAATTCTTCATTTCTTGAAAGTATAGCAAACCAAGTCAAAAACATAGTTACATTAATAGCTGGAATATTTGAAAATATTTATTATAATATACACTAGCTATACTATAATGACATATGTTGTAAAATTCCATTCCAAATTTCTAATGTTTCAATTTGTTATTTTGTTCCCTTATTCACTGAAAAATCTGTTGTACCCTTCATTGTTACTACATGCTAAATTCTATGAGTTGAATGAAAATTAGTCTCCTTCCTAAGCCTACTAAGAATGAATATATATAAACAAATTAATTTAATTATTTATTGCTTAGTGAAATAGCATGATCATGATTAAGTATATTTGTACCAGAGAGCGGGAATTGATTTCCTCTGTTTGGCTGGGAGGGGTAAGTGAAGATATATTGTAGGAAGTGACACTTAAGCTGGGTATGGAAAAACAAATAGATAAATGTTAGATAAGAGATAGTGGAGAGTGGTAGTAGGTGTCGGGTGTGAAGACTTTCTAGGCATGTGCAAAAGACTAAAAAGCACAGCATAACATTACTTGTTGGAAAAAATACTCATTCTTCTATTCTTTCACCTGAAAACATTTATTAAGTGACTTCACCAAATGCTATGGTAGGAGAAACAAAGATAATTAAAAGTTCTCTCTCCTTGTGGAGAAAGCTAGCAAGAGATAAGTCTAGAAAACTAAGCAGGATCATGCTAAGAAATATAGATTATTATCCTGATACTGATGAAGAGTCATTGTTGACACCAGCTAGGTAAGAAAAAAGAACACGACAGTGAAAAAAAACATAATACTGGGAGCAGTTTGGAGGTGAGGTTAGGGGGAGGGAGGAGAAATGAAAGACGGAGTTCCTTGAGGAGGTGTTTGAGGAACCCAGTGATATAATTAAGGCTGAGTAATAGTTGGAGTGATGAGACATTATTGACATACAATTAGATGTAGAATCAAAAGGATTTGGGAAAGGAAAGAGTTGGGGGTCTTGGAAAATGGAATGGATAAGATACTAAAAATCAAGATAAAGAATGAAGGTATAAGAATAAATTGAGGGGTAAATTACGTAATTGGAGACCTGCTGAGTTTAAAGTTTATTTAAAGTTTACTTCCAGTCCAATCCACTCCTCTGACCATCTGACCTCTAACTGCTTACAAGATGTCCCAAAGATACTGTAAACCTTTGGTCTCTATGATTTTGAGTATGCTATGTACTTCATATAAGTGGAATCATACAGTATTTTTCTTTTTGTGACTGGCTTATTTCACTTAGCATAATGTCCTTAGCTTAGGTTGATCCATGTTGCAACATGTGACAGAATTTTCTTCCTTTTTGAGATCGTATAATATTCCAGTGCATGTATATGCATACACATTTTGCTTATCCAGTCATTCATCCATGAACATTTAGGTTGCTTCCAGGTTTTAGCTTGTGCATGTGGGTATACAAATATCTCTTGCTTTCAGCTCTTTTGAGTAGACATTTAGAGGTACAATTGCCGACCATATAGCAACTCTAACTTTTTAAGGAACTGCTACACCGTTTTTCATAGCAGCTATACCATTTTACAGTCATCTCACATTCCCATCAACACTGTACAGGATTCCAGTTTCTCTGCCTCCTTATTTTCTGTTTTTGTTGTTGTTTAGTCATCCTAAAGGAACCTCCTTATAGTTTTGATTTGCATTTCCTTAATGACTAGTGATGTTGAACATCTTGTCATGTGCTTATTGGCCATTTGTATATCTTCTCTGGAAGATGTCTATTCCAGTGCTTTGCTCATTTTTGAATCAGGTTTTTTTTTTAATATTGTTGAGTTTTAGGAATTCCTTTATATATTCTGAATATTAATCTCCTATCAGATGTATTATTTGCCAATATTTTCTATGGTTGCTTTTTACTGCATTGATACTGTCCTTTTTTCCAAAGTTTATTTATTTTTGAGAGAGAAAAAGAGAGAGAATATGTATGTGTGCACCAACAGAGGAAGAACAGAAAGAGAGGAAATCACAAGCAGGCCCCACACAGAGTCCCAAGCAGCGCTCCAACTCACAAGCCATGTGGTTGTGATCTGAGCTGAAATCAAGAATTGGTGTTTAGCCAACTGAGCCACCCAAGTGCCCCTGATAATGTCTTTTGAAGCAAAAATTTTTAAATTTTTTGCTTTTAAAATGTCTATATTTTGCAAAAAAAAATCATAAAGCAATAGATCTTTTTATAAAGTTATTATCCTAAAGTCATCTATAGTTGAGCAGATGATACAAATATTGCATTTCTTTTCAACTTCAATAAATACTTCATCAGATGTAAAATATGACTTATTTTTTGAGAACTTTAAAAATATCTTTTAATATAACCTTTGCTGAAGAGACATTATACTATGTCTTTGGATCTCTGATAAATCTCTCATGATCAGAACACAAGTATTTTACTCTAATCCCCAATTTTTGGTAATATTATCCAATAATATTTGAAAATTATTTGCAGTAACTTCAGTGAAGTTTCTCTTATGTAAGCAAATAACTCTCAAATATTTGGTGGTAGTGGTTTTCAACATGTGTTGAATATTAGCTTTTATTTCTTTTTTTTTCCTCTTTCAACAAGTAGTCTAGTAAAAATGGTATTGTTTCAACAACTTTAAAAACAAATGAGAAATAAAAAGTAAAGCCTATTTAGAGATTTCATATTCTTATTTTGTGTGTAATTTTGGAATATGGAGGGCATCACAGTGGGTTTGGAGAGCAAGGTTTCTAATTAGCTGTCCTCTAAAAGAGAGATTTGTCAGATCTCACTGATCTGGTGCAAAGGCCATCTTGATGAATTGGGTAGAGATACAAGTAGTCAAGAGGTCCAAATTTGGGGGGCCCAGTAGCAAACAGTAGTGACAAGAAAGAAAACTACCAAGAGTGAATTGTGTTATATATGACAGGTTAATTACTTTTAATTTCTTTTATTGTCTGTTCTCTGTGAGGAAAAGCACATGAGGGTACAAGTCTAGGCTCCCCACTTGACCTTTCTGGCATGGGTGTGTGTGTGGGGGGGGATAAACCATAGTTCTTTTCTGTGTTGTTTGGTTAGCGTGGTTATTATCTATCCATTTCTACCTTGCTAAGCTGCCCCTTTCCTGGTCCTTTTGCTAGAGAAAATAGGGTGTGTGTTGTTTGTTTTGATATTTGTTTAATCTGTACCTCTTGGTTTTTCTAGGCTGTGGTTTTTTTCAGTGCCAAGTCTGGGATATATGAGCCAAAAAGAAAACCTAAGGAACTCACCACTAGTTGTTCCTTAGGTCTGAAGCTCTGTCACCAGTCTGCCTTCTTCTTCCCACCTTTTAGAGACTTCTTGTATTTCCTTTATATATAATGTTCAGGAAATCTTAGTTGTACTTACTAGAAGAAATAGGGAAATGGATATCTGGCCTATCTGGAAGCAGAAGTCCATTTCTCTATGTTGTAGCCTCTGAATCATGTTGATTTAGGGTTGTGTCTTGTATACAGCATACATTTGAGTCTTGTTTTGTGAGCCAAGCTGAAAATTGTTTTCTTTAGATAAGAGAGTTAAGTCTATTCACATTTATAAGTATGACTGATATGTTTGGTCTAAATTGTCATATTTTGTCATTACGCATATTTTGTTTTACTTGCTATCTATGTATGACATGTATACTCTTTGTATTGTTTGACTGTTATTTGTATCCAGGAAGGTTTGTATTTTTATACTACTAGTTCCCTTTGTATTTCTCCCTTCTATAAATAAACCTTTAGATCCCTATTTTCTTATCTAACCTTCTACCACCTCATTTATAGTTTTTCAACACCCTTTATTGCCTACCTACAGCAATGAGCTTTTTCTGTCTTACTCTTTCCTTCTTTGTTTTACTAATTTTTAGTTGCATAATTGCTATGTCATCACAGTATATAACATTTGTACTATACTCTTACATCTTTATCCCACATTGTTTTAGTCTTGTATGTATTTTTATAAATTTTAATATGCTCACCATTTATCCTTTGCTAAAAGTTTCCCAATCATTCTTGGTTGGCTGTTCGTTCTCTAGTGAATCACTGAAGAAGAGCTGCTGAGTACAGAATCTCCTAAGTTTTCATATTTTAGAAAAGATTTTGATGTTTGATATTTTTTCTTAATATTTTTATTTTTTATTATTTATTTGTTTATTTTTAATTTGATTTAAATCCAAGTTAACATATAGTGTAATAATGGTTTCAAGGGTAGAATTTAGTGATTCATCACTTACATACAACACCCAGTGCTCATCCCAACAAGTGCCCTCCTTAATGCCCATCACCCTTTTAGCCCATCCCCTTACCCAACACCCCTCCAGCAACCCTCAGTTTGTTCTCAATATTTAAGAGTCTCTTATGGTTGCTTCCCTCTCTGTTTTTATCTTATTTTTCCTTCCCTCCCCCGATATTCATTTGTTGTGTTTCTTGAATTCCACATATGAATGAGATCATATGATACTTCTCTTTCTTGGGTTCGAGCCCCGCGTCGGGCTCTGTGCTGACTGCCAGTTCAGAGCCTGGAGCCTATTTCAGAGTCTGTGTCTCCCTCTCTCTCTGACCCTCCCCTGCTCAGACTGTCTCTCTCTCTCCTAGAAATAAATTAAAAAAATATTTTAAAAAAATACCTTATAAAAAATCTGGTGTTGTATTTGTAACTTTTACATGTAAAACTACATTTGCATGTAATTAAGCTTCACATGCAATTCAGAGACATTCTGACAGTGTAAAAGAAAATGACCTTGATTATGTTTGTGTCCATAATAGACCATACTACCCTTCTCATATATTGAATTAATATTTTTATAAATCTCCTAAGTATCTTGGGAATAGCACAGTTATATTGCATTATAATTTCTTTGTTAAATGTAAACATTTAAATATTCAGTTTTATACAATTGTTTAGACATGATTTCACTTTTCAAAATATCAGTAGCCTCAACAAAAAAGAAAACACAGTTCCTCTCTCAAGCTCTGAGAGCCTCTGGGTTGCTGTATATTTATGTTTATAATATTATTCAATATGACAAGCATTTTGACTCAGTTTGCATTTTAATCTTGCCTTTTATTTTTCATTGAAATAAAGTAGGATTGAATAGTGAAAATTGTTTTAAGTGGGACTTTCTCAGCCATAAATCAAATTCTTTGTACCTATCAGACAGCAAATAGAGTGTTAGAAATAATACAACAATACAAGAGGAAAATACAAGTTTGTGAAAGATATTTCAATTACCAATTCTTTTACAAAGTGGATTCAGTAATTTGATGATGTAAGTATAAATGAATCACTAACATTTGGATTTGATCTTTCTTACATTGCACATGATTGCTGAAAAATGGAATTATGCCTAAAATAATAAATTTTGAATTTTAGTAATAACTTGTAGAGTTATGTGTACAAATTGTGCACATTCCTTTAATAATCATATCTGGAAAGGAAAGTTTATTTTCCTGATGCTCTCAAAATTATAAACTAAAGATCATTTTGAGCATAAAGTTGAAGAGATAAAATTGAAAAAAATGCTAATACCTTTACTCAAGCAATAGGTCAGACAATAGTCAAGCAAATTTTATTCAAAAAATAGGAAATCTCTTTTTTGATTTAGCTAGTTATTTTTCATCTCATTTATTTTTTTGTTTCTTTTTTATAGTTAGTATATAATCATATAAAAGTATGATAGAAGAAAACATGATCACATAGATTTTTTTTAATATTATGTTTATTTTATTTACTTATTTTTTTACAAATAGTTTATTGTCAAATTAGTTTCCTCATAACACTCAGTGCTCATCCCCACAAGTGCCCTCCTCCATGCCCATCTCCCCCCTCCCCCCCCCCCCTCAGTCCTTAG
>NW_027530356.1:5238831-5281265 GCF_008692635.1 Crocuta crocuta
TTTGCAACTATCTTTTCCCATTCCGTTGGTTGCCTATTATTTTTGTGGCTTGTTTCCTTTGCCATGCAGAAGCTTTTAATCTTGATGAGGTCCCAATGGCTTATTTTTGCTCTTGTTTCCCTTGCTTTTGGGGATGTGATCACATAGATTTCTTGTAGTCATTCAAATGCAACCACTATTAATACTTTGATTAGTGTTTTTCTGTGCACATATATATCATTGACATTCTGTAAAGATACTCATGTTCTGATTATTTTTACTTAACATTTAACCTAAATATTTTTCCATTCTACTAAACATTCTTTGAATATTATTTCTTTTAGTGACTGTATAATATTATATCCCAGAGCTGTGCCATATTTTGCTTTTGTGTTCCCCTATTGTTGAATTGTTTCTAATTCTCTTATAAATATGGCTATGATGAACATTGTGCACTAATTTTCTTTGTATATGATAGCCTTCTCTATGTTTAGAAGACCCAGAAAAGCATGTAAATAACTGTTTTAAGGAATAAAAACAATCTTTTGATACAATCATTTTTCTCCAAAAGGATTGCACTAATTTGCATTCATATTAGTAGTAGGAGTTCTAAACAAATAAGTCTTCCTTAGTAAAAGGAAAAATGTTTGAACTCTTTTTTTTTTTAATTTTTAATGTTTATTTTTGAGAGGGAGAGAGAGACTGAGCACAAGTGGGGGTGGAGCAGAGAGAGAGGGAGACACTGATTCTGTAGCAGGCTTCAGGCTCTGAGCTGTCACCACAGATCCTGACAGAAGGCTCAAACCCACCAAACCGGAGAACACGACTTGAGCTAAAGTCGGAAACCTAACTGACTGAGCCAACTAGGCACCCCTGAGCTCATTTGAATTTTAATTAGAAATCTATTGATCTTAGAGCTTTCATGTTTTATTTATAATTAATCCTTTGTTACTTTTCTCCTTACTCTCAAAAGAAGTTTATAAAGTTAAAGAATGGAATTTTACACTTTGTTGACTATGAAGGAGAAGAGATCTATGAATAGAAGATGTCTTGCTATTTTTTAGGTGTTCTGAAAAAGAGAGGGAGAGAGAGAATCCAAAGCTGATGCAGGGCTCCATCTCACCAACTGCAAGATCATGACCTGAGCAAAAATCAAGAGTCGGATGCTTAACTGACTGAACCACCCAGTTACCCCTCATGGAACTGGATTCTTAATTTTATTTTTGAAGTGTTCATTACTGGTGTAGAGACTGACAATTGATTTTTATATATTCATATTGCATACTCACGATGTAGTTCAACATGTTCCTCTATCTTCTGTGTTTCCTACAAACTGGCAGCTGGATTAAAAGTTTTTTCTATTATTAAAATTATTAATCAGACTTGGGATTCATCTCTTTGGCCATATTGTAGGTGAGGCTGTGCTCTTCCAGCAGAAAACACATACTGCCTGGGTTTTGCTGATTTTGTTGTTAGGAACCATTGAAGCTTAGTGTCTAGACCTGCTAACCCCAGTTGGGCTTTAAAAAATATGACATTCTGATAATATCACTTCTTTTTCATTTATTTGCTGTATGAGTATATAAAGAACTTTTCCCTCTTACCTATATCTAGGTTGACTTGTAGTATAGTTCCTATGACACAGTCTGAATAACTTCTTGATTGTTTTCCTTTATGTATAGTTTTTAAGATAATGCATTACTTTACTGTTGTTCTCAGAAGGTGACTAGTTTATTGGTTTACCTTGTATTTTATTTTATTTTTTTAATATTTTTTTTTTTNAGCCACCCAGGCGCCCCTACCTTTTAAATATTTTTATAAACCCATGAATTTAAACATTATTAATGTGCTTCAATTCCTTGCAATTTTTCTCCATATTAAAGCTTAAACTGTTCCATGTCTGGTCAGTGGAAGTCTCTTCAAATTGGCTCTTGTGTCCTTTTGACATGATCCTCGAATTTGATGGTTTCCTTGTTATCTGGTAAGATGAGGTACTCTTGGCTCAACTGCTACATTTCTTGCACTGAAATTAGTCATTTTCCAAGAAGTTCTGATTTCTTTCACTGTGAAATGTTATTTTAAAATCACAATCTGGACACTTAGATACTTACTGCTCATGGGGTGGTTACTATAGATCATTTCTAAGCCTTTTTTAGTCACAAGTATGAAATGTTACATGTGTACATACACACTGAATTATTTACATTTAAAGATGAAATATATTGTGGTTTTACAGTGACATTTCCTCTTATTATGATCTTGTAAGTGTTTCTCCACGCCGCACCCGTCCCAAAAGTAAGACAGTTCAACACATTTTATTTGCCATGGCTGATCATCTGAGCCTTCTCTGGCCTGCTGTTTTTATTCATGCCCCTCAAGTTCTCATATTGTTTTTCTAAAGCTCCTAAATAGATTAAACTGAAAGTACTAGAACAGGAGGGGAGATGCTTTAAGGAAGTTTCCCATCTGTATAACAGCAAAACTGTTTTTATATTAGAATTTAAAACACAGTAAGTTAATACTGTTAAGTGCTTAGAATCCAGACACTTTGAAAAAAACTTACTTTACTGTTGAATATTTGTTTAGTCAAAGAATTCAAATTCATTTCCATCCTATATAGTACTCTGATTTGGGAGTGTCTCAAAAAGTTATGTAGTCTTTAAAAACATGCCTTAAAATGTATGATAATGTGGGGCGCCTGGGTGGCTTAGTCGGTTAAGCTTCCGACTTTTGCTTAGGTCATGATCTCGCGGTTCGTGGGTTCGAGCCCCGCGTCGGGCTCTGTGCTGACTGCCAGCTCAGAGCCTGGAGCCTGTTTCAGTCTGTGACTCCCTCTCTCTCGGACCCTCCCCTGCTCACGCTGTCTCTCTCTCTCTCTCTCTCTCTCTCCTGGAAATAAATAAAAATATTTTTTTTAAATGTACAACAATGTAATATGTAAAGAATTAAAAATAGTGAGCAGCATCGATGCTTTTCATCTATGTGATTTTTTGCCTTTGCCTGTGAAGTTTTTTGATGTACTATCTTGGTGATTTCATTGTCTCTGCTTTGGTTAGAACTCACTGAGCTTCCTTAAGGCAACTATTTTGAGTGCTTTGTCAGGTAGTAAGATCTCCATTTCTTTAGGGACAGTTACTAGGACTTTGTTCTGTGGTGATGTCATGCTTCCCTGATTCTTTGTGATGTCTGTAGCCTTGTGGGCTGCGTTTCTTCTCCTTTGAAGAAAACACCTCTTTTAGTCTTTGCAGACCAGATTTGGAGTGAAAGCCCTACAGCAGTCTGCTCAGCCAGAGATTCTGAGCAGACTGGCTGATGGGGTCTACCAGTCGGCAGGCCATGGGCCAGGGACTGCAGCAAAGTCTATTGCTCACTTTGTTTTCCCTTCCCCCATGGAGAGCTTGTGGGCCAACAGGATTTTTCTCCATATTGTGTTCTGAGCGGTAGTGTAGACACAATGTATCCTGGATCATTTTTGTATTGCACCTATATGCTATTACCTCTCATTTGGATTCCACAGCTCCCATGAAGGTATTTTCTACTGTGGGGAATTCTTAAGTGTTTATGTGGGCATATTAGGGCGAGAATGTCCTATTCTGTCATCTTGCGGATATTACTCCTCAATATTTGTTGTTTTTTTTTATTCTTGTTTTGATGAAAGACATTTTGGCCCCAGGCCTGCTTCACCTATGTGAGATATTTATTTTTATTTATGAGTTTTATTTTTTGGAGTTGTATATTGATTCAAAAGGCAGTTTCTGAAATGAAGCTGTTTGTTTCTATCTGTGCAAGTCCTAATCCAGTAATTAATAATAGATGAAAGAAAGCCATTCTCTTGTGCATTAAAATTTTTCATATAGCCCTTTCAGTATTTTGATCCTATTCAAGATTCCCTATTATAACAATTCACATTAAATGTCCTGCTGACCAGTCATCTTTACCAAGAATCTATGGCTAAACCCTCACTCCCTTATTTTTTCCCTCTAAGGAATGTAAAGATCCTAAAAATTACCATAAATTGGTGATGTGTGTACTTTAATTTTCCATACAGTGTGGGCTACTTTGAATGATTTGTTGAAACTAGCAGCATATTTTCATAGTAAAATATGTACTTGTGTTGTGGAATGGACAGGAATCAAACTTTATAGAGCATACCTAACTGCATCACACAAATTAGTTATATCCCCCGCCCCGGTTCTTTCTTTTCCCTTTAAAAAAAAACCCTAGCAGTAGCATTACAGGGTGTTTTAAAGATAAAGTATGGATAAGTAACAAAGTATAGAGTCTGCAAGTAGCATGTTTGAAATTTCCATTTCTAAAGTTCTTTTATTTTTTTTTTTAAATTTTTTAATGTTTTATTTATTTCTAGGAGAGAGAGAGAGAGAGAGACAGCGTGAGCAGGGGAGGCTCATAGAGAGGGAGACACAGAATGTGAAGCAGGCTCCAGGCTCTGAGCTGGCAGTCAGCACAGAGCCCGACATGGAGCTCCAACCCACAAACCGCGAGATCATGACCTAAGCGAAAGTCGCTTAACCGACTAAGCCACCCAGGCGCCCCTACATTTCTAAAGTTCTTTTAACACTTCTTTTGCCTGTTTCCGTGTACTTTGCCTATTACGATTTTAAAGGACCTACCTTTATGTGATTTGGTGCATAAAAATGATATCAAATGAGTATTTTTGATCTTTCCCTGGAGGATTCAAGATAGATTATGTTTCTTGTTAGCTTTTTAAACAACAGGAAATTACTAGAAACTTATATGGAACCTCTGATTCTCACCATTTTAGAACAGAATAAATAGTTAAGAAATTCAGCCTTAGATGGCGCTTATCTTTTCTAGTTAGTTCATGGTCTCTTCACCTGTCAGATCAATAGGAATGTAAGCCTGCTGTGTTCGTTTTTGGATAGGGAAGTTCTAGTTCGCTTTTCTGGATCTTTTCTAGACAAGAATGTATGAGGGACTCCTATCAAACGCTTCCTTCCCTGTATCTCAGGTAAAAAGAAAAGGGGACTTCTTACTCTTCACCATTTTGAGCAAGTCTTGAATTTGTCACCGAGAGGGTGAAAAGGTAATTTGCATCCTAAGGTCATCTAAAACAATATGTGGATTGGGATATGTCTACATATGAAGATATTAAAATTGTTACAGAATAAATAGTTCAAAGGAATATTGATCTTTGAATCTGTAGGTCGCACTACATTTTCTATGCTTGGATAGCAAAGCTTCCTTAGAATCATCAAAACAATCTCACTCAGGAGCCTGCTCATCTTTTTATGTGCTTTTTTATGCCTTTGAATAAATTTTTAATAAGATTTCACTTCTGAAGAGCCTGGATTTTCTGGTAGTTCTTGTTACTTGCTGTTGTGTTTCTTTTCACACTTAATCAAGATTATGACTGTTTCTGAGAGTCATTTAGTATCTCTAAAATTTCATGACCTCTATTGCCTCCTTTTTTTTTTTTTAATATTTTTATTTATTTCCAAGAGAGAGAGAGACAGCGTGAGCAGGGGAGGGTCAGAGAGAGAGGGAGTCACAGACTGAAACAGGCTCCAGGCTCTGAGCTGGCAGTCAGCACAGAGCCCGACGCGGGGCTCGAACCCACGAACCGCGAGATCATGACCTAAGCGAAAGTCGGACGCTTAACCGACTAAGCCACCCAGGCACCCCTCTATTGCCTCCTTTTAAGAATGACAGATTTAGCCATCAAAACTAGAATGACGAAACTATCAAGGTGTCCTTTATATCCAAAAGACTGCTAGACAACATCATTAGTTTTCTCTTTTACTTAAAAAAAAGGAAATCTGCTTGAAATAATAGTATCTGTATATAGGATCATGCCATAATTTTAATGAGCTCAGTACTACTGTCAAAAGTGTCCTGTTTGCCAAACCCAACATATATGAAGAGTTGACAAATTTTAAAAAGCTCATTTTTCTTGACAGTACTTACATGCAAAAATGAATATGTTTTAGTACATTTGTACTTTTTAGGATCAATGGAAATAGTCAAGTTTATGTGCAAAGACTACCACTGTAACTATCAATAATTTGATTATTAAGACAGCTAGTTTCTAGGTTTAAAATACCTTGCCACTCGGTGACAATCATGGCACACATCTTAAAGGATAAATTAAAAGACCCTAGAATCAGCGACCTCACTGTCACGAATATGTTCTTATTCTCAGGGGAATCATTTACTAAGCTGTTAAAAAAATTTGTATGAAATTAGTGGGGGAGTTTACTCTCCTCCATTCTTATTTTGTTCATTATTATAGTAAAATAACCAGAGGCTTTTAGCCCTATAATCTAAATGTGCTCTCTCTTCTCCTTTCTACTTGCCTAAAGTCCACCACAAGGTTCGAAGTATCCTGGGAAAAACATCAAAAGAATGATGACTTCAGTAAAGGACTTGACCACATACTCTTAACTATTAACTCTGTATTGAGCAGCTGTGGACATATGGGAATCCTTGTCCTGTGTGCAAGATGCCTGTCAAGTAGGATTTCTAACACTCCCAGTGTAGATGCAGATGACTTTATGATAGTAGACTACTAAATAACTGAAGATCAAATGAATAAGGATTAATTACCTCGGACTGAATGATAAAGCAATTTAATCATGCTTAAGGTTTTATTTTTGAAATAAAAATATGAGAACATTTGCCTTTGTGATCTATCAGTTTTTTTTTTAATGTTTTTATTTCTGAGAGAGAGAGAGAGAGAGAGACAGCATGAGCGGGGGAGGGTCAGAGAGAGGGAGACACAGAATGTGAAGCAGGCTCCAGGCTCTGAGATAGCTGTCAGCACAGAGCCCAATGCGGGGCTCAAACCCACAAACCGTGAGATCATGACCTGAGCCGAAGTTGGATGCCCAACCGACTGAGCCACCCAGGCGCCCCTGTGATCTATCAGTTTTAATAGGCCATTCTGTTAAAACCTGGAAAGCCTGGGCACCTGGGTGGCTCAGTTGGTTAAGTGTTTGACTTCAGTTCAGGTCATGNCTAAAAAATAAAAACTTAATACACAAAATAATACATAATTGGAACAATTTAAGAAAAAAGATTTTATAAAAATAAAAGACACATTATTGGTTCTCTTGACAGAATAGCTCAGAACAATGACTATGAGGAAGGCAAAATGCCTTTAATGTATGATGCTCTTCATTACAATGCAGTTATTTGCATAGTTTCAATAAAAATCTTATTTAGTGAGGCATGATAAGGCCACTATTGGAAAACAAAGCATATTCTTCTCATATGGAAATTATGCCATGAGGATGCCTGGGTGCTCATTTGTTTAAATGTCCGACTTTGGATCAGATCATGACTCGTGGTTTGTGAGTTTGAGCCCCACCTCAGGCTCTGCACTGATGGCATGGAGCCTGGAACCTGCTTCAGATTCTGTGTCTCCCATTCCCTCTGCCCCTCCCACTTCTCTCTCTCTCTCTTCCTCTCTCTTTCTCTAAAAATAAACATAAATTTTTTTAAACAAAGATGCCATGATGTAGTTGTGTGTAACTGCTCTATCATTTGTGGATTCCCAGAACTACAGGTAGGAAAAAGAGCCCCTTTCTAGAAGGACATAAGTCTTGGAGATCTTAGAGAAACAGAAATAATTCTACATTTATAAGTACTTCAAGCAAAACTTAGTATGGTGCATTGTATTGGATGTTTTCTGAACTCTAGCCTTAAAATACATTCTTATAAAAGCAATAAAAGCACTTCTGGCAGATAAAAGTGATTGACTATGGCTCTTGGAGCTTTACAAAGCCTCCAGAGAGAAATCAAATATCAAGCCCTAATTTCAGATGGTTCTAGTTATGTTACCCATATTAACAAGGATAGATATTTTTATTATAATAAAAAACAGCTAAATAAAGTATCAAATTATTGATCCTGAATTAGAAAATAGCTAAACAAATGTATATGGCCAAAATTTCACTTATGTGAGGGAGAATGCAATTTGGCCAGAAGCATTTTGACTCAGCATTTCACATTAACAGGAAAAACAAAAAGATAATTTGTATCCTTAGATAAACTTTAAAAAGCAAAAACATTCTGTAGAGCACTAGTCTCTAAATAAACGAAGCCATGAGTCATTTCTGTAAGTGGCTAGCTCCTTGACTTTTGAAATACTGATGACTGTAAATAAATGATGATCTTTGACCCTTGAAGGTATGAAAATCAAGTGAGCAAACTGCCATTTTCCTACCTTGAAGAGACTGTAACTTTGGTTATATTTTTGTTTTTTGGTTTTTACTTTAAGTACCTTCTATGTTTTTTGGATAACCAGTTACTCTAAAGTTATTTCTGTGGGACTCCCACATGGTTCAGTTGGTTAAGCATCTGACTCTTGATTTCAGCTCAGGTCATGATCACAGTCTTGAGATCAAGCCCCAGGAAGGGCTTCACGCTGCGCATGAGTTTTGCTTAAAACTCTCTCAGTCTCTCTCTCTCTCTCCCTGTCTCCCCCTGCCTCTCTCTGCTTATGTATGTTCTCTCTCTAAAAAAAATTTAAAAAACAAAGTCATTTTTGCAAAACATTGTAAGAGAAAAAAATACTTTTTTTTAATACTTGTGCCCTCTGACTTTTCACGAAGGCCATGTGGTGAGTGGCATAGTACCACCCACAGACAGAGCAGGAACTAAACACATTATCTCCTAAAACTGAAATATTTTATTGTGACTCTGTTTTGTTTAGTTTTGCAGATCTACCTTATACCTTAACAATGGATCATTTACTCACTACTGGGTTTTTCCACTGAATTTGATTCAGTAAAACTACTTGCTAAGCATAGATGCTTGGGTCAAATAAGTTCCTTAACAAATGTTAAATCCATCCTTTTTCTGTCCTCAGTTTTAATGAATATTCACTTTGTGATTTTGCTGTAAAACTATTTTTCTTTATGGAACAGTTTTTATTTTCCAAGATATGTTTCCAAAATAGCTTGTTTTTTTTTTTTTTTTGTTTGTACATAAAGAGAGCCAGTAGGAAGAATGAGAATGATTTTCTCATCCTTTATGTGTACTGAAATCTTTGAGAGTAATATTAGTATATTCTGGATTCAAAACTTATGGATTTAAAACCTATATTCATGGGAAGAAACGATAATTTTTGGTTCTACACTGCCTCTCAGTGGTTCATTTAATATTTAGTTCAATTACAAAAAGTTTCATAAAATATAAGAAATCTAAAATTGGCAATAACAGTTTTCAATGGTTTGGGTTCATTGAGTTCCTAAAGTAGCAACAATGTAAATTATCTTGTGTTTTGTGTGCATATAATAATGAGTGAGTCTATATGCAAAAGAGGGATTAACATACTATGGAAGAGAGAGTCAAACCAGGCTGAGTATAGGTCATGATTAGGTTGGAAAAATCTCACCTCTGACCATTTATTGTTCTGTGTCCAGGGATTACTAAGATTTGCTTGTTTGCTTTGAATCTATATTTTGGTGTCCTAACAATAAATCCTCAAGATTAGAGAGCTAAAAGTTTACTTTAAGACTCGTCCCTAT
Source organism: Crocuta crocuta (assembly GCF_008692635.1). Taxonomy (NCBI): domain Eukaryota; kingdom Metazoa; phylum Chordata; class Mammalia; order Carnivora; family Hyaenidae; genus Crocuta; species Crocuta crocuta. The sequence goes on from NW_027530356.1 coordinate 5,248,323, forward strand.
TGGAGCTCCTGGGTGGCTCAGTCGGTTAAGCATCTGAGTTTGGCTCAGGTCATGATTTCATGGTTCATGGGTTTGAGCCCTATGTCGGGCTCTGTGCTGACAGCTAGCTCAGAGCCTGGAGCCTGTTTCAGATCCTGTATCTCCCTCTCTCTGACCCAACCCTGCTCACTCACTCACTCTCTTTCTCAGAAATAAATAAAACATTAAAAAAAATTTAAAAAAGACTCCTCCCTATTAAGTCAGTTAAGTTTAACTTTATTTCAGAATGTGTGTGTGTCTATGGACAAGGGTCTGTGTCAGGAGCTCTAGAAAGACAGAGGCAGATAAACTTTGGTTTCAGTTATCAAGGAGTATGTCATTTATTATAACAAAGGGAATACTTCATTTTTTTCCTCTTGATATTACTCAACATTTGTTGATAGATTGAGTAATCAAAATTGCCAACTATTCTCCTCTTTATAGTATAGTTTATAATTCTCTGAAAGATGTTATGCAAATAATAATAAGACTGTGGAAAAAACAGCTTTCAAAATTCCATGGTTTGCTCTCTATTGCGTGAGGACCCATGGTATGGTATCTGATTGAGGTTTTAAGAAGTGCTTAAGTTGACTTATGATCTTAGAGGCATAACTGCTTTATGATCTTGTAGGCATAGTTTGTTCAAGACTGTCAAGGGTTAGAAGTTTGAAAACAATCTTGAGTGAATTGAAGGCTTATAGTAGTGTTGAAACGATAATCTTAATCAAACTTCTCCAATTTCTAGAAAAATAAGTTAGCCCAAATACCTCCTTTCAGTTGAGTTCAGTATCAATATCAGTTTAAAAACCTTAAATTTCAAGTCCTTTGTGGGAAATACTATCCAGTCCTCCTAAGGACCTGGTTCCCATGGGAAGCACCAGCTGGCTGAGTTGTAATTTACTTTGATAGCCATCAGTGATCAGCACTTGAATGGGTCCTTCTCAGGGCAATGACAGCCCATCTGTTTTCTGGAGCATTTTTTGGTCTTCCAGTGGGTCGTTCCAGGTTTTTATGACTTTGTTTCAGACTTTATTTAAAAAAAAGAGAGAGAGATGGATTTTTAAGTATTGGAATGATTATAAGAGGATTTAGTTAAATTAGGCACAGAACATGGTCTCAGACCAAAACAGGACATAGCCTTGGCCCCAAATCCATAGGCTTGCCAAATAGGAGTTCACTGGGAGACCATCTATGCCTGCCTGTAGGTATGATGTGGTCTCATTTTCAACAAGGCATAAAACTCTACAGCTCCTATCCTAGAAGGTTACAGAGTTTTTGCCAATGATTTGCTTTAGGGTTTGATTCATTCGCTTTATTTGTCCAAAGGACTGAGACTTGTAGGAATCTGCAAACATTTGTGTAATTTCCTGGACAACAGTAGAAATAAATGACTTTCTATATCTAATATTCTCTAGTGTTCCCAGAGTGATAATCATGTATATTAAGGTTTTACCACTGCCCAAGCCATTCAGACATCATATACACTGTAACTAGACAAAATATTTTACTTTTTATGAGCCTTAAATAGTAAAATCCAACTAGTTCCTGGAAAGTTGGTTTAGGGAAAACTTCCTGTGTTGACTTGGGAAGTGGCCTGTAAAATATTCTGCTGATAAATAGCACATTTCTTTAATATTTTAAGTAATTTCATCTGCTTTTTAGGCCTAGGAAAAATCTATTTCAGATGATTTTGTTGATGACACAATACTAACCAAATAGTGACTGCAATGTGGAAATTATTTTGTTATGTAATTCCCATAAGCCAGTCAAATTTCCCTTAGCCCCCTTGGTTGCCTATGTGTCCATTTTCCTTTGTGAAGCATATTTTGGATATGAAAAAAATTTCTTATAGTATCCAAAGTGGATCTTCTAAGTTTGGAGTCCACGATGGATTAATCACTGCTTTTGAAACTGTCCACACAACGATTGCCTTTAGGGATTTTGTCCTTCTGCTCTGCCTGGGCTCCACAGTAAATCACTGATAATCTGAGTAGGCAGATGTAATGCCTCTGAAAAGCAGCTCTCAATTCTCTGTGAGGCATTTAGGTTCCTAGCAAAATAAAAAAATCCTCCACTAAAAATAAAAAAATAAAAAATGACCCTTTTGCATGGCAGATACCAAGCATATATTCTGTGAACTTCTGGCACACTGAGAAAAGTGGTCTTTAAAATGAATAGCATCAGCTGGTGAGAAAAGCACATGGATTACCCTGGAGCCCTGGGTGCTTCTCAATGACATCAGCTTTGCTGGCACTCCAAGTAGGAAGTTTTGGTGTTAAGGCTAAATGAAAATTATACAGCTCTTTGGTTTCCTTCCTGTGTTGAGATTCGTCAGCTTAATACCTTGTTGATTTGCCTTTTTCCAAGCAACTAGTGCTGCTTTCCATCCTATTGCCTTCAGATGGGGCCATGATGTTTTCCACAAGTTCTTATTTGTTTCCAGATAAGGTTTCGTTGCCATGTCTGCTTTCCCAGCTACATGGTATGTGGCCGAGGGACTCTTGGAGGTGGATCAGACACTGGCAGGAGATGCACAAGCTTGAATCCTTAAGCGGGGCATGTAATTTGTTACCAGCTAGAGGCATCATGCCCTCTGTCCCTCGTTACAGGGAAATTCACTAATAAAGAGAACCACCGTCTAGAAGATCATTGCCTCTCCTTTCACCAAAGTCAGTTGGAGGCTGAGAAGAATGAAGAGATAGAGGAGGGCAGAGACAGCAGAAATGACAGAGAAAGGAAGAGAAGGGTTTATAAATCTCGCATCTTTTTTCCCCTTCTGGCTATCTACATCTTCTAAATTTTTTTTCCTCAGGATGATTTTTATCCCATAGATATCAGTACTTTATTTGCTTGAGATGAGGCCTAAGGACCTCAGCAAACACATGAACTCCTAATCAGAAGAACCATCCTCATCTTCAGGTAACTGAAAGAGTGGCTCCTTATTTACATTTCACATATGACAGAAAGATACTACCTTGCTAAGAGAAAGACCTACAGGCAGTATTCACGGCGTTCCATATTTTCCAACCATATCTTTCATAACACAAACTTTATACTCAATGGAAAATTCCATTACCCCTTCCTCCAGCCCTCCACCATTCTATTCTCTACTTCTATGAGTTTGACTGCTGTAGATACCTCTTATAAGTGGAATAAAGCCAGTGATTTTGTAGAATGTTCCTCAGTTTGATTTGTCTGCTGTTTGCCCTTGATTGCACCCAGATTATGCCGTGTGTGTGTGTGTGTGTGTGTGTGTGTGTGTGTGTGTGAGAGAGAGAGAGAGAGAGAGAGAGAGAGAGAAATGTACCACAGAAATGATGCTGGGTCCTTTGTAGTGCATTACTGTTGATTCTAAATTGAATCACTTGGGTGCAAGAGTTGAAGGGTAGCAGAATATGCCACTCCCAAATATGCCTCCTTGACATGAGGATCATTATCAAAAATAGCAGACATAGGAGAGCAGAAGTTACCTGTTTATAAGGAACATTTATGTTTATAAAGAAAATCTCTATTTGGAAGGGTGTCTCCCTTTCTGTATCAAGAGGAGAAAATGAGCACTAAATCACCGGTCTTCTCAGTAGAGTAAGTGTTGATTTCAATCTGCCTAACAAATCTTAGTGTTCTGTACTGTGCTTTTCCTGGTAGAGAGCCATAACTGACCACTTCCACACCTTTCTTTCGCCCTCAGTTGAAGGTGGTTTTCAAAGCTTGTGGTTTAGACTGGCTCGGGGAATTTTATTTTTCTCTGGGTATCTCCCATGTATACAGGAGGTAAACATGTTAATTAAACCCCTCGTCTTCGTCTTGTTACTCTGCCTTTTCTTACAGAAGTCTCAGGTAAGAGCTCAGAGAGGTAAAATTATTTTTCCTCCCTTACACTACATCTACAGAGAGATGGGTGAAGAAAGCGTGAGGTGGCACACTGCAGGTGGGAAAGTGTGACAAGAGGCACAGAGCATGTAACCTTTGGACGTTACCGGGTAACTACTTACATGGAGACAAATGGCATTATGTACTGTGCTGAGGGGCTTGCATTTTATCTGGAAACTGGGGGGAAAGTGTTACTTGCTATAAAGGTGTCTGAAACCAAGTCCATTGGGGCAGTACAGGTGTGCTGATAGGGCGCATTGCTAGGGTACAAGTATGCAAAATTACTCAGGCCTCTGCAGGTAGGTATTTGACACAGATATTGTATGAGGAATGCTTGTGTGGAGGCCGTACCCCTCCCTAACTTGTTGTCAAATGGCTCCATAAGTGGAAAAAGAAGCAAACTAACAAAATGCCACAAATTGTCAAATAGAACTCCCATCTCCCTAAAGGCTTTCAATTTCCCTTGAACTGTGCAGTATTACTTCCTTTCAGTGAGATAGTAAAGATGTTTGCAAAATGCAGCCAAGAACAGACCTGTGCCCATTCCTAGAACTAGGAAACATGGCCACATCTACTGAGACTGGGATAAATTTAAGTTGGCTTCATTGGTTCTGCATTTTGTGCACTTGGCCTTAAGTGGTGACCTGAGGGTATGTGCCATTACGAGGAGTGAAGAAGATATTCAGAGACTCCATGACCAAGCCCAAAAGACAAAAGTGGATGACAGAAGTATGAGGTGGGTCAGGTTCTTTGGGTAACTGCCTGTCACTCTTCTCTCTGCCATTTCAGGCTGTCTCTAGCATTCCTTCATAACCACCCAACTTAGAGCCACCCCTTCTTGAAATGGTTAGTGCTCCCAGTTATCTCCCCTCCTCTTGATGTAATCAAAATCTCCTGTTTTCAGAGTGCCAATCTTAGCACTAATTTTGATGATATCAATAACAAGATCAGTGTTTGACAATATATCAGTTTGTGTTATCTGATTAAAGTAATTTATATTCATTCTCTACATATCTTTTCTCATTCTTTGAAGTATAAGTTGAATCAAAAACTAGCTACATGATACCTGCTGTGAAAATTTTCTCTAAATTTCTTTTTTTTATTTTTAAATGTTTATTCATTTTTGAGAGAGAGAGAGAGAGAACACAGAACATGAAGCAGGCTCCAGGCTCTGAGCTGTCAGCACACAGCCTGATGTAGGGCTCAAACTCCTGAACCATGAGATCATGACCTGAGCTGAGGTCAGATGCTCATCCGACGGAGTCATGCAGGCCCCCTTCTCTTAATTTCTTAATTTAAATTATTTAGACCACACCTCCTGAAGCTTTATTATTATCCTGGTTATCTCTACAGAAATCAACCATGCATTAACCTGCTACAATATGTGTGTGTCATATGCATATGTTGTTTAGAATCTTCTTGACATTTCTTCTCCTTTATTCTTGCCAGTTGTTCTGGTCCTCTTTGTCACTGATTTCTTCTTGTTCTAGTTTCTACTCACTATTAGTATTGATTGATTTGAGACTTTCCCCTATTTAGTCTTCTTAGACATTAATTAGTTCATTAGAATGTTTACTAAATGCCTATTGCAAGCAAAATATTGTTTATTTGAAAGGACAGGTCCAGAAACAAACAATTTACAATAGAATGACCAAAAGTCCTGGTTTGTGCCTATCAGTCCTGGCTTATACCAATTTTCTTGGTGTGAGAAATCAGTTTTATGCAAGTTTTTCCCATTTTGATAGAGATTATGTGGTTAGCTGATTTATAGGGTAAACTAGAACATATGGTACAAATGGCTTAAATCCTGTCTGGAAGATGAAGGAAAAGACTTTTCCAAAAGGCTGTACTTGAGGGCAGACCATATGGTGAAGAGACCTTTGCCCCCCAGGTGGTGAAAACATAACCAAAGCCAAGAGCATCGCAGCTGTGAAAACAAAAGAATGCCTGGGGACCTCTGTAAATCCAAGCTACTTCTCCTGACTCCCAAACCAGAACTCTTTCAACTAGTTTACACTACACCTAAATCATAGAAGTTTTACTTCAAACTGGCACAGCACCGTCATGGTTTGTGATGTTTCAGATCTGACAACACTATATTGCATTTCTATTAGGCTTTACAATTTGTATTTCCCCTTCTCAGAGGTAGATTTTATTCCTATTCACAATACGTGATTGGAGAGAATTTTAGTACTGATGTCATTCATCGTTGGAAGTCTCCTGTGGTTTTTGACGTCAGGAGCCTGATGTGTAAATTGAGCAACAGGAAATACTCAGTTCACTGTAGCTCTGAAGAGACTCCAGGTAAGAAAATCTGGGGGAACGTCTACCCCTGAATAGCAGGAACAAGAGTTACATTTGGGCGTGATGGTTTCTGCTATCTTATACCAAACATATAGATACAGGTTTGTGAAAAGAGTTTATCCTTCCCAGATGAACATTATTATCCACGTAAAGGACAGTATTGTCTCCCCTAGTGTCCATGGGTTTGAGAGAATTCTGGAACAGTAGAAGCTGGGTGGCAGAACTTTATCACCTTAGATAAGATAAAACACACTAATGAAGAGCAGTGTCACATTAGTCACTTGGAGGCTTTGACCTATAGCGAATTAATATTAATGGTCAAGAAATCATGGAGTTCTCAGATACAAGATTGGTGGGTGGCTCATAAGCATTTTCTTGACTGTGCACTTATCTACGTGGTTTCAGAAAAGATAAAGATGAATAGAAGATTGATGTCAGCTGTTCCAATCCTGATCCAATATGGTTAGCTTAACTACTTTTCGATTCAGAGTTACGTATTGAAGGAGAGACTGAGTCAATTTTAAGAAGGTCCTTGCAGTGCCACAGCTAGTGTGTGTATTGAGTAATGATTCTTCTAGCCCTTGGCCAAAGAGACATATGGCCATTTACCTGAACAACTGTCCCGAGGAAAGGAAAATATTCACATATGTCATGGGATGTTTGGTACAGATTCTGAACCCACACACATACCTGCAGACCCCAAAAAACTATCATGACACCCCTTCCCCTTCTTATCCTCCCATTAGAGCAAGAGAACATAGAAATTAGATAATTGATGTTTTGGGCCAAGTCTGTCTTGCAGTAATTTTAATGGATTCATTTACTCCCATTGCTTTCTCCTTTCTTGAATTCATACTATAGATGAACATTTCTAGCAGGTAGGAGAATTCTCACATTGGTGTTTTGACCTATAGAGTGAAAGGTAATTGTCCTAGGAAATTCTCATCCTTGAGACCATGGGAAAATAGAACTTAGCTGCCCAAATGGGGAAAGGATCAGGACGAATGCAGAAAAGGAAGTGCTGGGTAAAGCAGGGAAAATGGAAAGCACACCAAATTATTAATATTTTGGTTATTTAAAAAATATCTGTTCATGGGGCAACTGGGTGATTCAGTTAGTTAAGGGCCTGACTTCAGTTCAGGTCATGATCTCACATTGCATGAGTTTGAGCCCCACATCAGACTCCCTGCTGTCAGCACAGAATCTTGGATCCTCTGTCCCCGTTTCTCTCTGCCCCTCCTCCACTTTCTCTCTGTCTCTCACTCTTTCTCTCTCAAAAATAAATATTTAAAGAAAATATCTTTCCACTGTATTGCCTTTACTACTTTGCATGCATTGGTTATCTCTAGTCCTCAAATGTTTCAGAACAGTGATATTACTTCTTAATAACTAATTCAAAAGAGGAAAAGAAAGCAAGCAGCCCTTCAATGAGAAATTATGTGGTAAGGGAAAAAGAAAAGAAAGAGGAGTGGCAATAACAGCAAATTCTGCTGCAAAATTAGGAAGAAAGCCTGGGAGCAGTACCAATTAAAGAAAAACTTATAAGAACTCCAAAGCCAAATTTAGTAAAGTAAAACTCAGAAAAGTCAGGCACACTAAATTCTAGGAATGTGTGGAGTGTGCCAGCATTTGCTCACCTTTGTGATCCTTTGCCTAATAGAGACTTAGTATGAAATAAACATACAATAATTATTTGCTTATGGAATAAATGATTTTATATGATGAAACTTGAGGATGCACTGAATGTCCAGCATATAGTAGATACTGAATAAATATCTAAATAAATATCTAATCAGAATTAGATAAATGAATGATGGAGCTTGGATAAGAATGAATCCTCTATTTTCCTGTTTTTTTGTGTGTGTTTTTAATGTTTGTTTATTTGAGAGAGAGAGACAGAGAGACAGAGAGAGAGAGAGAGAGAATATGAGAAAATGAGCAAGGGAAGGGCAGAGAGGAAGAGAGAGAATCCAAAGTGGGCTCCATGGTGTTAGCTCTGACCCTGATGTTGGGGCTCTGTCCTGAAATTGTGAGAACATGACCTGAGGCAAAATTGAGAGTTGGGCTTGAATCCTTTATTTTCTTATCCAATGCTCAGTTTACTGAACTAAGCAATGGTTTTTGACTATTAATGATTCATTTCGATGGTGTTAGCCTGAAGTTGACTAGATTTAGTAGACAGATTTTTTAACCTGTTCTCACTAAAATTTGCAACAAACCAAGCATACAGCTAGGTGATTTGGTTTATTAAGTGCTCTACTCATATTTTCAAAACGAAAAAAGTGTTGCTGGGCTCCTGTCCCAGGGTGAAAGCCTGCTGTGAGAGGTACTAATTATATACTAATGATGCATTCTTGATTTGCATTCTGTTCCAATGAATCTATATAATTGCAGAAGCAGTGCACTGTCAGCTTTGGAACTGAAAAATAGGTCCAGGTTAGTAGACAATGGTATTACCTAAGAGGATTCTACTTTTGACCTGCTGTTCAATGTTTATGATACATAGAGCAATGCCAAACTAATCACTACACAGAGACTGGAGAAAAGATCACAGTTGCAAACCTGAGTACTTTGGACTGATTTGTTTTCTCTTTGATTGTAGTGTTTACGCATTCATCCTAGGTAATATTACAGAAGCCTGGAGAGTAATGGTCATAGATCTCATTTAAATACTAGTGCACTCATGGTAAGATTCCCCCCTGGCCCCCGTAGGTGTGGAAGGTCCTGTTGACCACAAATGAGCACATGCAGACTTTATAGCGATTTTCATTTTGAAAGAATCTTTGTAGAATAAATCTAGTAAATTACATTTACCACAGAAATATGTTTACTTGGCTTTGTGCAGTAGAAAGAAGACAGAATCTTTGCACCCTATGGTCTATAAATCTGTGTAGAAAGACGACATATATTGTGACTTGCATAAAGGAAATGTCTAAGGGAGAAAGTTGTTAAATATCTTGATAATGCTTGAAATTTCATTAACATTTTCTCACAACCTATATATGTAGATTACTTATATTTTATTCTGCTTGGTATTTGTTCAGTGTCCTTACTATTCAATATGAACCTTTTGTCCCTCAAGCTCATTCAAAGGAGGACCCCCATAAAGGGAAATATGGCTAGAAATAATATTTTTGAACTCCTTTGATGTTGCAAGTTTTTTATGTATCTCACTTCATTTTCCACTATTTTTTCAATATATTTGAAAGTTTATAGAAGAAGAACCTGAGATTCAGAAGAGGTCACAAACTAGAACGTGAACCCATGTTCTCTCTGGTGAAGCACGCTAATTCCTAGGGGCAGGGGTTGGTTTTTATGACAGGAGACTAATAGGTGGACATAGTGGTGGACGGTTGATGGCAGTTAAGAGTGGGGATCAGCACCTACGGGTAAAGCTGCAGGAGTGGTGTGCTGGTTAACACTCAACAACTGGTTCTCCCAGAAAAGCCTGACTTGTAGTGTTGCCTGGTTCAATGCTATAAATACTACAGTCCTGGCTGCTGTTCAATGATCCACGTGATGTAACTGGACACAAAGCTGGGAAGAGGTATGCAGTAGTACACCATTATGTATTTTTTCCACCATGTCAATACTGGAGACAGAAATACCCCATGAGCATAGAAAATTGTAAATGTAATAAAACTAATTTTTTATTAGTGATCAATTTTGAGTACTTATTAACTTTATTTTTAATGTAATTTAGCTGTAGGCTTGTTATTTTTTTTTTGTAATGGCTTATTTAACATCTGGCTTGCAAAAGAGCTGAACACTTAACAGTTGTTTCTTGACAGCCATTATGAGCTGGTTCCTTTTACACACTGTCCTGCTTCCCATAATAGTTGACGATGTATCAGTCAGATTAGGCACCTCCTGCTGAAAGTGCAGTGTCTGCTGAGTCCCTTTTTTCCTAATCACTTCTAGTGCCCTTCTTTTTCCCTATCCATTGCTTTCACTGAGGCTGTTACACCTTGATTTAAAGGGGAGTGAAGGAAGAAGTGGATAAGCAAGTGACATTCTCACAGAAAAACTGGTAGGCTGTCTTTCCTGATTATCTCATATGCCCTTAAACTTCAGAGTGACTAATAGTTACTTTTATTTTTTTAAAGATTATGTATATTTTTAAGAACCATTTTTATCTTCGGGGCGCCTGGGTGGCTTAGTCAGTTAGGCGTCCGGCTTTCGCTTAGGTCGTGATCTCGCGGTTCGTGGGTTCGAGCCCCCCGTCGGGCTCTGTGCTGACTGCCAGCTCAGAGCCTGGAGCCTGTTTCAGAGTCTGTGTCTCCCTCTCTCTCTGACCCTCCCCTGCTCACGCTGTCTCTCTCTCTCTCTCTCCTAGAAATAAATATAAAAATATTTTAAAAAAAAAGAACCATTTTATCTTCATGGCAAAATTAAGAGAAAGATAAGAAATATATACCCCCTGCTGACACACATGTATAGCCTCCCCATTAACAACATTCCCTTCCAGAGTGGTACATTTGTTACAGTTGGTGAACCTACACTGACACATCATTGTTGCCCACAGTCCATAGTTTATGTTAGGGTTCACCCTTGGTGTTGCACATTTTGTGGGTTTGGATAAATGGTCAGGACCTGTACCCATCATTATGATATACAAAATATTTTCATTGCCCTAAAACTCCTCTGTGTTGTGCCTGTTCATTTTCTCCACCCCAATTCCTGGCAATCAGTGATACCACTATCTTCATCTGTTTTCCAGAATGTCATATAGTTGGAATCCTATAGCACGTAGCTTTTTCAGATTGGCTTCTTTCACTTACTAATATGAAGTTAAGTTTCCTCCATGTCTTTTCATGGTTTGATAGCTCACTTCTTTTCTGTGCTGAATAATATTCCATTGTCTGGATGTACCAGTTTATTTAGCCATTTATCCACTAACGTGCATCTCCTTTACTTTGAAGATCTGATAGTCTGAATAAACTGTCGTAAAGATCTGTGTTCAGGTTTTTGTGTGGACCTAAGTTTTTTACTCCTTTTGGTAAATGACCAAGGAATGTAATGGCTGGATTGCATGATAAGGATATGCTTAGTTTTGCATCTGTTTATTTCTGATCAAGAAGTATTTAAGTCTCTAACTATGATAGTAGATTCATCTATTTCTCTTTGCAGCTCTGTAAGTTTTTGCCTCGTGTAATTGGTTACAGTTGTTAGGTGCATACATGTCAAGGATTCTGTTTTCTTGGAGAACTGGCCCCTTTATCATTACATATCATTATGTAATGCCTTTCTTTATCCCTGATAAATTTTCTTGCTTTGATGTCTGCTTTCTCTGAAATTAATATAGCTACATCTGCTTTTCTTTAAAAAAAAAAAAAAAAAAGCCAGTTTGGTAGATTTTTTCCCAACCATTTACTTTTAATCTGTGTGTCTTTAGAGTGGTTTTCTTATAGACAGTATATAATTGAATCTTGTATTTTGATGCATTCTGGCAATCTCAGTCTTTTAATTCCTGCATTTAGCTCATTGATGTTTAAAGTGAGTACTGATAGAGTTAGATTAATGTCTACCATATTTGGTACTGTTTTCTATTTGTTGCCCTTGTTCTTGTTTTTGTTTTGTACTCTTTTTCCTTATATTTTGCATTTCTGTTTCAGATCCAAATCCCAATGAATGAGCACTTTATTGTACACGGGTTACCTTCCCACTTATTGACTAAAGGAGGGCAGTCTCTTGATCGACAGCCTTGTCAAAGGCTTCATCCAAGTTGGGGGGGTGGGTAGTTCTTTAAATCAAACCAGAGCACTATTACCAAAAAATTGTTCGCATGAGAAAAGTCTTTGGCTCCAAGTGCCAAAGTGACACATGGCTACTTCAAGGCCACATAGCATGTCGTTTATGTTCATTATGCCTCATTTGCTTCTTGTAATCCTAGGCATTCATCACAGAATAAGTCAAGTTCTTTTTTCCTCTGAAAAGCCTCTTCTGACTTACCTTGTCTTCATTAATCTTTTTTTTAAATTTCTATAGGCTCTTTCACAAAATTTAGAAGGTAATTGTGTTTTTTAAGGCAAATAAAATGCTGACGTAAAAAAATGGGTGTTAGATCCAGATTTGCCATTTCCTGGCTGTGAAAATTTGTTCAGTCAGACTTTCTGGGCATCAATTTTCTTATCTGTAAAGCAGAGACATTTTATAATCTTTAGTACTCTGTAAAATCTTAACAAGGGAATATTCAAAGTTATAAGTGTGGTGTAACATCTAAGTGCCCACAGAATTTAAAAAATTTCCTTTTGTGGGTACCCAGAAATGACATAAAATGCTGAAACACCTGGACAGATCTAGTCAGAGAGACTTTATATCAGTGACAAAAGTATGGAATTATGTCCTTTGTATACTTTTTTTCTTTGCTAGTTTTTTAAAGGAAGGAAATAGACATTTGTTAGTGGAAAAAATAGAAAATCCAACCTTTTAATGATGTGGTAACACAATGATAGTTTTCAATTTGAGTGAAATTGAGAGAATAAATATTGAAAGGAAATTTTTGGAAATAAGCCTACTAAGAAAATAAAGCAGAATCATAAAATCTGTTTTTTTCAGGTAGCACACAATAAAAAACTAATGAGGCCAAGTATAAGAGATAAAAGGAACTGCCAGTAGAGTGATGATTTTTGAATGAAGTTACTCTTATTCTAAAACTAAGTATTTAGGTTTCCTTCAAGGACTATGAAAAGACAGTACTTTATGAAATGATGTCTCTGTAGCTTTATTTGGAATTGATATTCATAACATATATTTTTTGTTTCATTTTTTTTCCTTAATTTCTTTTTCAAATGCAATTACTATATTAATTTTTGATTTCCTTGTGGATTTTTTCTATCAGTACATCTTTTTTTGGTGTGTTTTTTTGAAAGCATAAGTCTTATAATTGGGTATTGAAGTAACAGGCAATATAACAGAGTCAGGAAAAATGAAGTGATTTTGGGAAAAGGAAGCTATTACATTTAGCTTCCCAAATGGAGGTTAGAGACATATATTAGACGGTTAAAATTTACAGTTTTTGTAAATTTTTAAAAAATGTTTATTTATTTTTGAGAGAGAGAGAGAATGCAAGTGGGGAAGGGGAAGACAGAGAGGGAGACACAGGATCCAAAGTAGGCTCCCAGGCTCTGAGCTGTCAGCACAGAGCCCAACGTGGTACTCAAACTCACAAGGACCATGAGATCATGACCTGAGCAGAAGTCAGACACTTAACCGACTGAACCATCCAGGCACCTCAGCAATTAGAAGTGTTAAAGGCAATTTTTTGGAACCATTAAGGGACCTTGCAATAAGGACTATCTCATCTGTTGAGTGACCTTCTCTGTGTCAACATTCCTTCTCCAAGAAGGGATTCCTGGATGGTGGCCACTACTTTATAAGTGATACCAGTGTACTGAATGCGTGACCAGGCTGAGGTGTTGCTGCAGCCTCTTTGGGCCACCCCTGATCCTCTATCCTGGTTGATGTGGGTGTGAGGAAAAAAAAATCAAAAAACAAAAAACACTTTTATGTTCTTCCTGTGTTGCCTACAATATGTAAAGGTAATTTTAATCAATGAAATGGCCTTTGTAGATTCAGCTTCATACTGTTCTTTCTCTTCATGTTCTGGAAAAATTGCTTAAGGAAATAATTCAGTTGTCCATACTCCACTGGAGTTCTGTCTCATGACTCTGACACCAGTTCTGGACTGGGACAAAGCATTCCCTGATTTATAGGTAGAGTTTAACTGTGGCACCAGTTACAAAGAGCACAACTGCTTTCTTTCTGAAAGACTGTCAGATGTGAGATGTTCTAGAAATAGCACAGACTTCTTTGGAAGCTGGCCCTATCTGATTCCCTGGTTAGTATCACATAATTCGAGCTAGGTTCTAGGCCACCACTCTCCTGACTGGCCTTCTGCTGGGAGCCAGTAGAAACTTCCATTGCCATTCCTCATGTTGCCAAGGGCTCAGGTTAGGACAGGCAATTTGAAGCCTCCTTGTAAAGTGTTCCATTGTGGACAATGGCCACTCATAGTTTCCTACCTATCTCTGAAAATGTTGATATCTGTGCTCAGATAAGTCTAAACACTAAGAAGCTCTGTTGGGAGACTCATTAACAAGTGTGCTTCTCATGTGTGTCCAGAGGAAAGAAATTGTCACTATCTCGGCAAACTAGCTTGGGCACTGGAAAAAACGATAGTGGTCTAATACATCATGAGAGCAAATGTACTTTAGCCTGCTTCTTTTTTCTGATACTTTTAAAAATAATTGTCTACTATGTTATTGCTCCTAGATTTGTTTGGTTTAAGTTTTCTTCAACTCCTACTAGGATAGAAATCTACTCATTTTTTTCCCCTCAACAGTGCTAAGGAGTAAATAAATTCTTGACTTCCATCTTTATTTCAAAATGACTTCGCAGTGGAAGAAATTGAACACATGAGCTCTGTAAGCCTCTGAAGCAGCAAGAACCTGTCCAAGAAGGGTATAAATAAAGTCTCTTTGGCCTCTCTTAGTATGTGTATTCACTGTGAGTTTCTTACTAACAGCTTCTGCAATTGAAGCTGTCGGCTGATCTTAGTTCAAGAAATCATCTGCTTGAGAAAGCTAGGAAGAGAGATGGGGCCCAGGAGACCCTCTGCCAGAAATCTTTGTGCATTTTTTTAAAACATTTATTCATTTTTTAGAGACAGAGTGTGAGAAGGGGAGGGACAGAGAGAGACGGAGACACAGAACCTGAAACAGGCTCCAAGCTCTGAGCTGTCAGCACAGAGCCCGACATGGGGCTCGAACTCAGGAACTGTGAGATCATGACCTGAGCTGAAATCAGATGCTTAACCAACTGAGCCATGCAGGCACCACATGTTTTTGTGCATTTTCCTGTAAAATTGCAAATCTGTCATGTTGGGAGATGGTAGTAGTGGAGGTGACTGGTTTCCATTGCCTCTTCTGAGGTGTCTCTTGGATTTCACTTTATTTCCCTCCTTTAGAATTAGCCAAGTAGCTGCGGTGAGAGTTTGCCTTAGAGACACATCCTCCAAATGTTGACCTTGTTTGGAGCAACAGCAGGTAGGTCCATGTGTTCAAAATCCATTGTTACAGATGCTGCTGCAGGCCTGAAACTACTGATCCTGGGGAATTAATTTTGGGTTCCCTCTTGCAATCTGCAAGACCAGGGGGTGAGGGAGGAGGAGAATGTAGGGGAACTCTACTTGCCCAATAGCTAAGAATAAGCCTTTCTTTTCTTGAAAAAAAGAAAAAAAAGGCTCTAAACACAATGCCCCACCTTTCTTTTTTTTCCCCNTTGTCCTTCTCTGCCTGACTTATGCCTTGCCTTTCAAACTCTTGCATATTAGGATTTTTTGTTTTCTATGATTTCTGCCACTTATTTCATATCACACTGCAGCCTCTTTCAGGAAGGGAAATTATTATATATTATTTTGGGTGTGTGACTTTCTNTTATAATTTTCACTTTCTTAGACTTCAGAATTATAAAAATATTAATAAGTATTATACTACTTTTTGTAGCTTTATGCAATAGCTAATCTGGGTTTGGAGTGAAATTTCTCAATTCTGAATTTTGGCAGCCTCTGACTCATGCACTATCATAACTTTCACAGATAGTGTGATCCTGAAAATAAAAACATATTGAGAAACAAGCATTAATTTATTCTGCCTCACATATAGTTGTATATAAATGCCACTTCACCTAGAAAATTAGCATGCTCGCTTTTGACAAGAGGTTTGGCAATAAAACTAATTGGCTAAGGGAGAACTATTTCCCAAGCAATGGGAGAAAACTCCAATGCATGNAAAAGATTTCTTTACTAGAGTATTTTATTTCCTTAGAAGTATGGAAAGATTTATACTTACAACAACAACAACAAAAAAAACCTCTTGGAAAACATAGTGATTCATTTCTAGAACTTACTAATAATAGGATATCACTTTTGTTGACCAATGATTCCCAGTTACAGAATGTGACAACAACCTACTCTCTCACCTGCCAATATGATTTCAAAATAGCTGTTGGCTTTATGTTAAAAGCCTTGAGAATATAGGAGTTCAGGTTAATCATGACCACATAGAAGATGAATTTCATGGAATTCTGACATTGACAGTATCACCTTTCCATTTATATCTATGTCTAGGATAAGTGATAGTATATTACTAGGCTAGATGAGAATTTATAAATCTATAATAAGTACATGTAGCTCATCATTTAGTAGATTTTAGTTCAGATGTTAACTTATGATGTTTGGAGATATAGTAGAAAGAATTATAAAATTAATGTTGGCCAAACTAGGTTTGAATGAGAGCTATAATAATTATTGTATTCTTTTAGAAAGTTATATTTCTGATATTATATCTTACATCTATAAAATGAAGAAAGCTGTATGTACTCTTTCCCTTAATTATCCATTCTGATAATATCTGAACAACTGTTAATATAGACCAACTGTATTAAGAGAAAAGGTGAAGTGACTATACTTTTCAGAAAGTGGTAAGGATGATAATGAGTGGGAAGGTGTAAGTTAATAAATGGAGATTGTAAGGGCATTGGTAGTATCCTCTTGCATACTTTAAAAAACTTTTTTTTAAGTTTATTTATTTATTTTGAGAGAGAACGAGTGAGAGCAGACAATGGTGGAGGAACAGAGAGAGGAGGAGAAGAGAGAGAGAATCGCAAGCACTAATAGTGCAGAGCCCAATGTGGGGCTCAAACTCATGAACCATGAGATCATGATCCAAGCCAAAATCAAGAGTTGGCCACTTAACCAACTGAGCCACCCAGGCAGCTCTCCTCTTGTATACTTTTATTTTAAGTCACTTTAGGTTCATGGAACAGTCAGATGTACTTAAGTCATTTATAATAGTGTACTTCATCAACTTTAAAGTAAACATGATTTGATTTAAAATGTGTGGGTTTCTTTTCTTGTAGAAGGAAATGCTTACCAGCTGCATCTGATTTCCTCTTAATAATATCAACTATAAAAATACAAGTGTCCTGTAGGACCTACCATGTACAGATTACTGTTTTAAGAATGTTGCTCATCTGTACATGACTATCATTTTCATGTATTAGGTAGAATTTCTGGACTGCATATCACTCAAGAATGGGTTAGTCATTGATCTTTACAGGGGTTACAATGACATCTTAACAATATTGATTATTCTAATAAATAAACATGGTCTTTCTCTCCACTTATTTGGATATTCTTGGATTATTTTCATCAGTGTTTAATAGTTTTCAGTAGAGTTTCAGTATATATGCCCTTAACACATTTTGTTAAATTTATACTGAAGTATTTAAGTTTTTGCTGCTAGTGTAATGATATTTTTTTTCAGATTTCAAATTTCAAGTGTTTATTGCTAGTGTATAGAAGATTGTCTTTTGTACATTGATGTTGTAGTCTTTGGCCTTGCTAAGATTCACTTATTGTTGGGAGATTTCAAAAAATAGATTCTTGGCAATTTTCTTCTTTTGTTTTTAAGTGTTTATTTTTGAGCACAAGACAGAAAGAGAGCACAAGTGAGAGAGGGACAGAGTTGGGGGGAGACCAGAATCCAAAGCAGGCCCCAGGCTTTGAGCTGTCAGCGCAGAGCCCAACGTGACGCTTGAACCCACAAACCGTGAAATCATGACCTAAACCCAGATCAGACGCTTAATTGACTGAGCCACCCAGGTGCCCCTTGGCAGTTTTCTATGTAGACAATATGTGTGAATAGAGACATTTTACCTTTTTCCTTTCCAATCTGATGCCTTTTATTTCTTTTTCTAGTCTTATTGCAAAAACTTAGACTCCAAGTACAAAGATGAATAGGAATTGTGAGAGAGAACATTTCTGCCTTGTTCTCACTTTTAAGGCGGGGGAGGGAGTATTTGGTTTTTGACCATTAAGTTAGCTGTACAGATTTTAGAGGTCTTTTTTTTTTTAATCAGATTACGGAAGTTCCCTTCAGTTCCTTTACTGAGTGTTTTTAATCATTAATTAATGTTAAACTTTGTCAAATGCATTTTCTGTACTTTATATAGTCACCCATTTTTTAATTTATCATTTATTAATATAGTGAATATATAGATTGATTTTTAAATGTTCAACCAGGCTTGCCTTCCTGAAATGAATCTGTTTAGTCAATATTTATTATCTTTTCTATACTGTTGGATTCTATATGATAATATTTTGTTTGGAATTTTGGTATCTATGTTTCTGAGGGCTATTGGTTTCTAGTTTACTTATTTCTGTAATGTTTTGCTATTAGGATAATGTTGGCTGTATACAATGAATTTGGAAGTGTTCCCTCCTTGTTATGGGTTGATTTGTACCCCAATCCATCCACAACTCATTCATTGAAAGCCTAACTCCCAGTACATCAGAGTATGACATTATAAGGAAATAAAATCTTCACCAAGCTAAGGGTGCCTAGGTGGCTCAGTCTGTTGAGCTCCTGATTCTTGATTTTGGCTCAGGTCATGCTCTCACTGTGAGTTCAAGCCTGACACTGAGCTTTGTACTGACAGTATGGGGGGTCTGCTTCGGATTTTGTGTCTCCCTCTCTGCCCCTCCTCTGCTCTTGCACATGGTCTCAAAAATAAATAAATATTTTAAAAAATTAAAAAGTCTTCATAGGGCTAGTTGAGGTTTTTCTTTTAATTTTTTGGTAATTTTTTTTCAAGAGAGTAAAACTGAGAGCAGTCGAGGGAGGGGCAGAGAGAGGGAGACATAACCTGAAGCAGACTCCAAGCTCTGAGCTGTCAGCCCAGAACCTGAACGCGGAGTTCATACTCAAGATCCATGAGATCATAACCAGAGCTGAAGTCAGATGCTTAACTGACTGAGCCACCCCGGTACCTCCAGAGCTAGTCAAGTTAAAGTGCGACTATTAGGGTGGGCCCTCTTCCGATATGACTGGTGACCTTATAAAAAAGGGATATTTGGACATGGAGATAATACATACGGAAGTAAGGTAATGTGAAGATATAGGACAATGCTATGTGAACCTGAAGATGGCCATCTATAATCCAAAGAGAGAGTACTGGAGCAGATTCTTCCTTTCTAGCTTAAGAGGAAACAATCCTCTTCTACCCTTCAATACTACAAGACAATGAGTTTCTGTTGTTGAAGCTACTTCGTTTCAACGAAGATAGAATGTGTAGAATTTTTTCCTTTGATTTTAGGAACGAAGCAAGATTGTCTAGCATAACCATTTGTATTCAATGTTTTACTGGGAATCCTCGCTAGAATATGTAGTAAGTCAAGAAAACTATATAAAAGAAATATAAACTGAGAAAGAAATAACACTTTTTAAAATAATGTGATTATTACATAAAAATTCAAAAAGATCTTCAAGTGACATAATAATTGAAAGCCAGTAATAAAAATCAGTTGCATTTTCCTTACCAGGGCCTAAAGACTGTCATTTTAACAGCTACAGAAAATTATAAGGTATCCAGAAATAAATGTAACAATCACAACAACAAATCTAATATTGAACTCTATAGGGAAAGTAATTTACTATTACTGAAAGACATTAAATAATCGTAAATAAATTAAAAGGCCATGTTCATGGTTTTGAAAACCTAATATCATAGTTGTCACTGTAGCTCAACATAACTTATAATTTCAATGAAATTACAGGCAAGATTTCAATAACTATAATGAAACTTGACAGTCTGGTTCCAAATTTAAATGGAAGACAGAAGTTTAAGACAGGACAATGTAATGTTATATACTTAAGAACAAGATTGAGAAATTTGCCTGAGATATTAAAACAAATGAAACTATATTATTGAAAATAGAGTGATATGGTTTGAGGTTAGTCATATTAACCCATGTAAAAGAGTTGAGAGTACAGAAGCATTACCCTACATATATGAAATATCACAGTGTAGCAATAACAAATAAGTGGCAAAAATATTTAATACATAGTTCAGGGCTAATAATATCCATATTAGCAATATTACATATTAGCAATTATACAATATAAATTTATAAAAATTTAATAGAAGTTTAAAAATATAAAAATTTAAAAATTGGATTCACAACTGTATATAAAACCCACTTTTAGATGAATTATGTAAATGATAGTCACACTTCAGGAAATAATTATAGAATATGTTTAACATAACAATATTATGAATCAATACAATGATTCAACAATTCCACACATTATTTGGTGCTCATTGTTAAGGAGTCTAAGTGCACTCCTTAATCCCCATCATCTGTGTAACGCATCTCCCACCCACCTCCCCTCTGGTAACCGTCAGTTTCTTCTCTATAGTTAAGAATCTGTTTCAGTTTGTCTCTCTTTTTCCCTTTGCTCCTTTGTTTTGTTTCTTAAATTTCACATATAAGTGAAATCATAGAGTATTTGTCTTTCTCTGACTGACTTATTTTGCTTAGTATGACATCCATGTCACTGCAAATGGCAAGATTTCATTTTTTATGGCTGAATAATATTCATTGTGTGTATATATATATATACACCACATATTTATCCATTCCTCAGTTGATGGACCCTTTGGCTGCTTTCATATCTTGGCTATTGTACATAATGCTGGTATAAATATAGGGGTATATGAATCTCTTTAGATGGTGTTTTTGTATTCTTTGGTTAAAGACCTGATAATGCAATTCCTGGATCATAGGGTAGTTTTATTTTTAACTTTTTGAGGAACGTCTATGGAATCTTCAGGGTGGCTGCACCAGTTTGCATTCCCACCCACAGTGTAAGAGAGTTCTTACTCAACAACACCTGTAGTTTTCTGTGTTGTTAATTTCCACCATTCTGGCAGGTGTGAGGTAGTATCTCATCATAGTTTTGACTTGTATTTTTCTGATGATGAATGATACCAGGCACCTTTTTGTGTGTCTGTTGGCTATCTGGATGTCTTATTTGGAAAAATGTTTATTCATGTCTTCTGCCTATTTTTTTCACTGGATTATTTGTTTTTTAGGTGTTGAGTTTGATAAATTCTTTATAGATTTTGGATGCTAACCCTTTGTCTGATATGTCATTTGCAAATATCTTCTCCCATTCCATAAGTTGCCTTTTAGTTTTGTTGATTGTTTTCCTTTGCTGTGCAGAGCTTTTTTATCTTGATGAGGTCCCAATAGTTTATTTTTGCTTTTGTTTCCCTTGTCTCAGGGGACTGAAAGAGAAAAAAATTGCCATGGCTGATGTCAGAGAGATTAGTGCCTGTGTTCTTTCTAGGATTTTTATGGTTTTAGGTCTCACATTTAGGTCTTTGGTCTGTTTTGAGTTTATTTTTGTGGATGGTGTGAGAAAACGGTCCAACTTCATTCTTCTGCATGTTGATCTCTAGTTTTCCCAGCACCATTTGTTGAATACTGTGTCCTTTCCATTGGATATTCTTTTCTGCTTTGTTGAAGATTAATTGACCATGTAACTATGTATTTATTTCTGGGTTTTCTTTTCTTTTCTATCCCATTGATCTATGTGTCTGTTTTTGTGCCAGTACCATAATGTTTTGATCACTATAGCTTTGTAATACAGCTTGAAGTCTGGAATTGTGATGCTTCCAGCTTTGCTCTTTTTTTTTTTTTTTTTAAGGTTGCTTTGGTTATTTGGAGTCTTTTGTGGTTCCATTTTAATTTTAAGATTGTTTGTTCTAGTTCTGTGAAAAGTGCTGTTGGTATTTTGATAAGGATTGCATCAAATCTGTAGATTGTTGTAGGTAGAATAGACGTTTTAACAATATTTCTTCTTCCAAGCCATGTATTTGCATTTTTTCCATCAGTGTGTTATAGTTTTTAGAGTACAGGTTCTTTCACCTCTTTAGTTAGGTTTATTCCTAGGTACCTTATTATTTTAGGTACAATTGTAAATGAGGTTATTTTTTTAGTATCTTTTTCTGCTGTTTCATTATGGATGTATAGAAATGCAACTGATTTCTATACATTGATTTTATATCCTGTGGCTTTACTGAATTTGTGTATCAGTTCTAGAAATTTTTTGGTGGGGTCTTTTGTGTTTTCTATATATAGTATCATGTCATCTGCAAATAGTGAAAGTTATACTTCTTCCGTACCAATTTGGATGCCTTCTACTTCTTTTTGTTGCCTAACTGCTGTGGCTAAGACTTCCAGTGCCATGTTGAATAGAAATGGTGAGAGTGGACATCCTTGTCTTGTTCCTGACGTTAGAGGAAAAGCTCTCAGTTTTTCCCAATTGAGGATGATATTAGCAATGGGTTTTTCATATATGGCCTATTTTAGATTAAAGTATGTTCCCTCTAATTCTACATAGTTGAGGGTCTTTATCATAAGTGAATGTTGTATTTTGTCAAATGCCATTTTGGTTTCTATTGAAATGATCATATGGTTCTTATTCTTTCTCTTATTGATAGGATGTATCATGTTGATTGATTTGAGAGTATTGAACCACTCTTCTAATCCAGGAATAGATTTCACTTGACTGTGGTGAATGACTTTTTAAAATGTATTTTTGGATTCAGTTTGCTGATACTTTATTGAGGATTTCGGCATCTATTTTCTTCAGGGATGTTGGTCTGTAGTTTTCTTTGTTAGTGGTGTCTTTATCTGGTTTTGGTATCAGGATAATCCTGGCCTCATAGAATGATTTTAGAATTTGTCCTTCCTTTTCTATATTTTGGAATAGTTTGAGAAGAATAAGTTTTAGCTCTGGTTTAAATGTTTGGTAGAATTCAACTGTGAAGATATCTGGTCCTAGATTTTTGTTTGTTGGGAGTTTTTGATTACTGATTCAATTTCTTTACTGGTTATCAGAAACCAGTTTTTTAATCACAGAATTTCTAGCCCTACATGATATTCACAATGACACATGTTAAGAACTGAGTAAGAGAAGCTCTTAAAGAGAAGGCTAACAATCACTGAATGACATGTAGGGACATGGTGGTTGATCAAGTTTGCTAACTATTAATTTATATCAAAGCTGTAGATCTTTGTGTATCAAAGATGGAGACCTTTTTTCCACATTCAGTTCTTTGAAACTTTGCAAGAAATGAATTAATCAATTTCTGTTACCAAGACACAGCTTGGTAACACGATATCTTTATGGTAAGAGCTTGAAGAAGAGCCAACAGAACTTGGCAAAAGTGTGCTCCAGATCTTTGACTCATAGTGTGTTGCTGAGTGCCTGGAGCTAATTACAAACCATCTCTGTGGTGCTGGCTTGAGTTCAGTTCTCAGATCTAAGAGTGGCAGAAACCATTCCTGTTTCTAAGAGTTCTACATACTAACTTTGGTCACTTTATTTAGGGATAAAACTTTAAAAATTAGTGTGTATTCTACTGTTGGCTACAGTCAACAAAGAACATCAAATCTTAATATGAAACTATGTTCACTTCCAATCAGAGAAAGAGGCTTCTGTAGAATTGGTTTCCTGGAGTTTATTCACATTCATAACCATTGGTCATGCTCTACCCATAGAAGCAGAGTTTTGAAACTAGGAGATATGTTTACTGGCTATTACTTTCAAATTTAGATCTTCAGGGGTGACAATGTACCCAAAGCTTTGTGAGTACTCCGTGAGAAGTAATTTTCAGCATTTGGACCTCCTATTAAAATTCAGAATAGAATTGATACTAGAAGAATATAATAAACCTATTTAAAGTGTTGAGGTTAATCACAAACTTAATGTAAAATATAATCAAAACACCAACCCAAAATATTAATGTATAAATGGAAAAGTGATTAAATAAATGTACCTTTTTTAACTTTATTCTTTTAACTTATTTTGAGAGAGGGGGTGCTATGGAGAGGGAGAAGGAGAGAGGATCCCAAACAGGCTCCATGCTGTAAGCACAGAACTGGAGACAGGGTTGAATTCATGAACCTGGGCTCAAACTCATGAGCTGCAAGATCATGACCTGAGCTGAAATCACGAGTTGTACGCCTAACCAACTGAGCCACCCAGGCACCCCAAGTAAATGCTACATTTACTTACTTCAGAGATAAAGAAACACTTGCTAGGTCACTGAAAAGAAAAATCATATAATTTTATGCATTAGGAAGAGGATATATTCTGTAGTTACATTATTTGGGGTTTGAAAATTGTACCTTGGATAGAATGGCATGAGTCTAAAAATGTTGGTTAAAATGAGTTTTCTTATTGCTCAGGGTAAGATCTTCCATTACTTCTGGGATAGACCAGAGGGCTGGGTCTATCAGCCTATATGGTTAGATCTGGTTATAGTAAAATACCATATTTAGGTATCGTTCAGACTCTAAGGAGAACCACTTTGTTTTATATTGGTATATAGAAATATGGAAATGGTGAATCATAATGCTTTCATGACTTAGTTGAAATGAGACGGTTGAAGGTGTACTCCAGTCAGAATCAATAGTGGTACTTCTTTGTGATCCTGTCTTGCCTTTGCAGATGTCATACTCTCTGACTCGCCTATAGTGTCTGTATCTGGAGGCTAACTCCTCTGAAACCTGTTTTGAAATGCATCTCCTCTGCAGAGATCACACACAGGTGTGACTATTTCAAAAATAGGATATTATGTTTTTGAGGCTTAATGATCAGGTATTTAGAAGACTGGGAGATGAGCAAAGTGATGATTGTGTTTGCCTGATACATGTATGTGTTTATTTGATGTTAGTGTGTTGTTGCAGTTGTTATTAATGTTTTTATAACAATCAGATCAGCTGCTCTAAAGGAAAGGGGGTTGTGATTAGAAGGAGCAAATTAGAGGTGATTTAGGTAGCACCCACGCACTGCAGGAAAGGGAAAATTGGAGAAGGCATGGTCACTGGGGGAATTCAGACCTTTGAAGCTGATGGGGGAGAGGCTGCAGAAAGTGGGATGGAAGACACCTGAAGACGTTGACCCACTTTGTAGCTCTCCGTGCCTCAGCCCTGGGAGCTAGTCTGGTCTCTGAGGCAGCTGATGCCAATTTTAGAGAAAGACCTAGAGCAGACCCCTCCTCCTTCCAGACTCAGGAGATATGAGCGTTTTTCCTATTGGCAGGAACCTTGGGCCACTTTGCTTTGTGATGGGCTTTAGTTTTTATTGTTCTCTTTCTTGCCGAAATATCAGGGTGTGATTGTTCAGTTCTACATACAAAGTCAGGCATTTCTGACTCTGGAAGCTTAGTTGGTGAACATTTGCCTTCTGGTTTTAAGCTTCTGAAGCAACAAGAGGACAATTGCTGCACTCTCTCTGCCAGGATTTGCGTCACACACAGTACAGTGGCCTCAGATCTGCAAGCGTTTAAATGTTTTTCCTTTTTAAAAAATTTTTCTTTTCTAACGTTGTATTCATTTCTTTTGAGAGAGAGAGAGAGAGAGAGGGAGAGAGGGAGGGAGAGCAGGGGAGGGGCAGAGGGAGAGGGAGACATAGAACCCAAAGAAGCAGGTTGCAGGCTCTGAGGAATCAGCACAGAGCTCAATGCGGGGCTCAAACTCACGAACCATGAGATCATGACCTAAGCTGAAGTTGGCTGCTTAACAGACTGAGCCACCCAGACAACCCTAAGTGTTTTTTCAGTACATTTCCCCATCAGCCTAGCTATATGAAGTCAGGAATGTGATTATCCTAAAGCTTTTTACAGATGGGTGACCAAATAATTTGTTGTGGAAACCAAGGTGATTGTGAAGATGAAAGAGATATCATTTACGTGGATGCAAGCCCAGCAGGAAGAAACTGTGATGGCATCAGGCAGGGAGAAATATAGTCACCCTGTATAGCATGTTTCATTCCCCCAGTTCCTCAGGATGAAGTTGAAATTCCTACATACAGCCGATACGGTGTGTTGTGTTTTGTTTTTGTGTCAGGCTGATTTATCTATTTCTGTGTCCAGAATTGCACTCTGCAGTTGCCCAGACTTAGGCAATCAAAACAGATTTTCATTTGTTGGGTTTTTCCTTCATCCTAGAAGGTGTTGCCTCTTACCCTCTCTCTACACAAGTACATGGGGAACAGGTACTCACCTTTCATTTCACATCTTAAGATGTATTTATGTACTCTGCAATGCATTTTTGTGATACTTTCTTAGCAGACTTAACCACTTTCCCTTCTCTTCTACCCCCGGAATAAAGGGAGAAAGTACACAAATGTACAAAGTTACATATTTAGAGGCATAGACTGTTTCTTTATATCTGGGTTTTCATTCATTATCTCAGTGCTAATGGCAAAGATGGAAGGGGAGTGTCCCATTTACCCCTTTTTATCTTTAAAATTATATTACAGGTGAATTAAAACCTTCTGCAAATGAGCGTTTTAAAAACATTGGAGAAAGGCTCAAGATATTTACAAGAGAGCTTAAAATTTTCATAGATTTAACCAACTAGTAAAACTTCATGACCCAGATCTAATTAGTTTGTGTATATATATCTTGGTTTGAACTGCCAACAATTTACTTAACATTTTTGCCTCTATGTTCATGAGTGGTAACTTTCTGTAACATTCTTCGGAATGTCTTTGTCAGGGTTTGATACTGAGATTATACTGAACTCAGTATGGGACTGTATTTCTTCTCATTGAATCATGTGGAGGAGTTGTTATTAACATTGTTATTCTTTCTTGCCTAAATGTTGGTTGTAGTCAAGTGTGTCCTAGGTAGTGTGGTCCAGAAGCAGATCCCTGGACAAAGAGACATGTGCCAGTAATTTTTTAAGAAAATGCTCTCAGAGGAATCTGTAAGATAACATTGGAAGTAGGGAAGGGAAGGTGATGAAGCCATGTAAGTATATGGTGGCAAGGTAGCACCCTCAGAACGTAGCCTGATTCCCCACAAACACTCTGGAGTGTAGGCTACACCACAGTCTTCCTGTCTGGACTCCAAGAAGTAAATCTTGGCTTCCATGTTACCTTATTTGATACAATACATCTAAGGCATGAGTGGTGCTTGTTGTGGTATGAAATCTGAGAAACTCTGTTTAGATTTGATGTGTGACGAAGTGTACTGGGTTAGCATCCTGAGGAAGTTCTTCAAAATGAGTCACAAGAGGATGTCTGAAACAGAGCATCCTCAGACCAGGACACACAAAAATAGTTTAAAAAGTATCTAAGAAGATGTGAGTGGCTCACCTGCATGATCTATTTCCACATACTGCACTGCACAGATCACTTGAATCTCATTAAATTTTTTTCTGCAGTTATGGATTATTCAAGATAGTAGCATGTTTTGTATGATTCCTCTTTTAAGTTTGTTAAGGTGTTTTATGGCCCACATTGAGATCTATCTCATTCCATATGAGCTTGTGAAGAATGTGTGTTTTGCTGCTCTTGGATGAAATATTCTATAAATATCAACAAGATTCATTTGTTTGACACTGTTCAGTTCAACTATATCTTTACTGATTTTGTGCCTGCTAGATCTGTCAATGACTAACAGAGAGATGTTAAAAGCTTTAGTTATAACCATTGTTTTGTCTATTTCATCTTACATTTCTATCATTTTTGGCATCACATATTTTTGTTCTCTGTTGTTAGGTCCTTATGTGTTCAGGATTCTGATGTCTTTTCGGAAACTGATTCATTTATTATTATGTAATGCTTCTCACCCTGATAAATTTCCTTGTTCTGAAACCTGCTGTGTCTAAAACTATCATAATAAATCCTTGTTTCTTTTGATCAGCGATAGCATGGTGTATCCCTATCTCTTTACTTTGAATCATTTGTGTCTATATAATTAAAATGAGTTTCTTATAGACAGCAAAAACATTGAATATTGTTTATTTATCTACTCTGCCAGCTCTTACGTTATTTAGACTATTGATAATTTTTTTTAATTTTTTTTTTTTAATTTATTTCTAGGAGACAGAGAGAGACAGCGTGAGCAGGGGAGGGTCAGAGAGAGAGCGAGACACAGACTCTGAAATAGGCTCCAGGCTCTGAGCTGGCAGTCAGCACAGAGCCCGACGCGGGGCTCGAACCCACGAACTGCGAGATCATGACCTAAGCGAAAGTCGGATGCTTAACTGACTAAGCCACCCAGGCGCCCCTAGACTATTGATAAAGTGACTATTGGTAAAGTGGTATTAGTATCTGTCCATTGTATATGTAGACCACATCTCCTTTATCCATTCATCCATCGATGGGCATCTTAGCTCTTTCCATACTTTGGCTATTGTTCATAGTGCTGCTATAAACATTGAAGTGCATGTGCTTCTTCGAAACAGCATGCCTGTATCCCTTGGACAAATACCCAGTAGTGCAAATGCTGAGTTGTAGGGTAGTTCTATTTTAATTTTTTGAGGGACCTCCATACTGTTTTCCAGAGTGGCTGCACGAGTTGCCTGCCATTCCCGCCAGCAGTACAAAATAGATTCTCTTTCTCCCCATCTCACCAGCATCTGTTGTCGCATGAGTAATGTTAGCCATTCTGACTGGTATGAGGTGGTATCTCATTGTGCTTTTGATTTGTATTTCCCTGATGACGAGTGATGTTGACCATTTTTTCATGTGTCTGTTGGCCATCAGGATGTCTTCTTTAGAGAAATGACTATTCATGTCTTTTGCACATTTCTTCACTGGATCATTTGTTTTGGGGTGTACAGTTTGATAAGCTCTTGATAGATTTTGGATACTAACCCTTTATCTGATAGGTCATTTGCAAATATCTTCTCCCATTCCGTCAGTTGCCTTTTAGTTTTGCTGATTGTTTCTTTCACTGTGAAGCTTTTTATCTTGATGAGGTCCCAGTAGTTCATTCTTGCTTTGGTTTCTCTTGCCTCTGGAGATGTGTTGATTAAGAAGTTGCTGTGGCCAAGGTCAAAGAGGTGTTTGCCTACTTTCTCCTCTAGGATTTTGATGGCTTTCTGTCTTACATTTGGTCTTTGATCCATTTTGAGTTTATTTTTGTGTATGGTGTAAGAAAGTGGTCCAGGTTCATTTTTCTGCATGTCACTGTCCAGTTTTCCCCAGCACCATTTGCTGAAGAGACTGTCTTTATTCCATTGGATATTCTTTCCTGCTTTGTCAAAGTTAGTTGACCATATGTTTGTGGGTCAGCTTCTTGGTTCTCTATTCTGTCCCATTGATCTGAGTGTCTGTTTTTGTGCCAGTACCATACTGTTGTTAGGATTACAGCTTTGTAATACAGCTTTGAGTTTGGGATTGTGATACCTCCAGCATTGGTTTTGTTTTTCAAGATTGCTTTGGCTGTTCTGGGTCTTTTCTGGTTCCATACAAATTTTGGGATTGTTTGTTTTAGCTCTGTGAAGAATGCTTATGTTATTTTGATAAGGATTGCATTGAATATGTAGATTTGCTTTGGGTAGAGTTGACACTTTCTTTTTTCTTTTCTCTTTCATAGTTTATTGTGAACTTGGTTTCCATATAACACCCCATGCTCATCCCAACAAGTGCCCTCAGAATTGGCATTTTAACAATATTTGTTCTTCCTACCCAGGAGCATGAAACATTTTTCCAATTTTTTGGTATCTTCTTCAATTTCTTTCATAAGCTTTCTATAGTTTTCAGTTTATCTCTTTGGTTAGATGTATTCCTAGGTATTTTATGGTTTTTGGTGCAATTGTAAATGGGATCGATTCCTTGATTTCTCTATCTGTTGCTTCATTGTTGGTGTTTGGGAATGCAACCAATTTCTGTGCATTGATATTTTTATCCTGTGACTTTGCCGAATTCATGGATCAGTTCTAGCAGTTTTTTTGGTGGAATCTTTTGGATTTTCCATATAGAGTATTGTGTCATCTGCAAAGAGTGAAAGTTTGACCTCCTCCTGGCCGATTTGGATGACTTTTATTTCTTTGTGTTGTCTGATTGCTGAGGTTAGGACTTCCAATACTAGGTTGAATAACAGTGGCAAGAGTGGACATCCCTGTCTTGTTCCTGACCTTATGGAGAAAGCTCTCAGTGTTTCTCAATGCGGATAATATTAGCGTTGGGTCTTTTATATATGGCTTTTAGGATCTCGAGGAATGATCCATCTATCCCTACCTTTTTGAGGGTTTTTATCAAGAAAGGATGCTGTAATTTGTCAAATGCTTTCTCTGAATCTATTGAGAGGATTATGTGGTTCTTGTCCTTTATTTTATTGATTTGATGAGTCACATCGATTTTGCGGATATTGAACTAGCCCTATGTCCCAGGTATAAGTCCCACTTGGTCATGGTGAATATATTTTTTTTAATGTGTTGTTGGGTCCAGTTGGCTAATACCTTGTTGAGAATTTTTGCATCCATGTTCATCAGAGAAATTCATCTATAGTTCTCCTTTTAGTGAGGTCTTTATCTGGTTTTGGAATCAAGGTAATTCTGGCTTCATAGAAAGAGTTTGGAAGTTTTNTGGAGAAAGCTCTCAGTGTTTCTCAATGCGGATAATATTAGCGTTGGGTCTTTTATATATGGCTTTTAGGATCTCGAGGAATGATCCATCTATCCCTACCTTTTTGAGGGTTTTTATCAAGAAAGGATGCTGTAATTTGTCAAATGCTTTCTCTGAATCTATTGAGAGGATTATGTGGTTCTTGTCCTTTATTTTATTGATTTGATGAGTCACATCGATTTTGCGGATATTGAACTAGCCCTATGTCCCAGGTATAAGTCCCACTTGGTCATGGTGAATATATTTTTTTTAATGTGTTGTTGGGTCCAGTTGGCTAATACCTTGTTGAGAATTTTTGCATCCATGTTCATCAGAGAAATTCATCTATAGTTCTCCTTTTAGTGAGGTCTTTATCTGGTTTTGGAATCAAGGTAATTCTGGCTTCATAGAAAGAGTTTGGAAGTTTTCTTTCCATTTCTATTTTTTGGAACAATTTCAAGAGAATAGGTTTTAGCTCCTCCTTAAATGTTTGGTAGAATACCCCTGGAAAGCCATCTGGCCCTGGACTCTTGTTTTTTGGGAGATTTTTGATTACTAGTTATATTTCTTTGCTGGTTATGGGTCTGTTCAAATTTTCTATTTCTTCCTGTTTTAGTTTTGGTAGTTTATATGTTCCTAGGAATTTGTCCATTTCTTTGTCATNGATTGTCCATTTTATTGGCATATAATTGCTCATAATATTTTCTTATTACTGTTTTCATATCTGCTCTGTTGGTTGTGATCTCTACTCTTTCATTCCTGATTTTATTTATTGTGCCCTGTCCTTTTTCTTTTTGATCAAAGTGACTATGGATTTATCAATTTTATTAATTCTTCCAAAGAACCAGCTACTGGTTTCATTTATCTGTTCTACTATTTGTTTGTTTGTTTGTTTTTGGTTTTGATACCATTGATTTCTACTCTAATCTTTATTATGTCCTGTCTTCTGCTGTTTTGGGGTTTTATTTGCTGTTCTTTTTTCAGCTCTTTGAGGTGTAAGGTTAGGTTGTGTACCTGAGACCTTTCTTCATTCTTTAAGAAGGCCTGGATTGCTAAATATTTCCCTCTTATGACCACCTTTGCTGCATCTCAGAGGTTTTGGGCTGTGGTGTTATCATTTTTATTGGCTTCCATGTACTTCTTAATTTCCTCTTTAACTTCTTGGTTAGTCCATTCATTCTTTAGTAGGATGTTCTTCAGTCTCCAAGTATTTATCTTTCTAAATTTTTTCTTGTGGTGGATTTCGAGTTTCGTAGCATTGTAGATTGAAAATATGCATAGTATGATCTCAATCTTTTTGTACTTGTTGAGGGCTGATTTGTGTCCCAGTATGTGATCTATCCTGGAGAATGTTCCATGTGCACTGGAGAAGAATGTATATTCCAGTGCTTTACGATGAAATGTTCTGCATTTCAGATGTGGATGTTCTGCTGTGACCTAGTTCCAGCGCCAGCAAATGTGGTTGTTCTCTGGGGTCTGCTGGGACCCGGTCACTGGACAGCTTCTACCAGATGTCCTTCCAGCAGTGGAACTGCTTTTCCCCATGTGGCCTGAGAACCTCTTGGACCCCACTCTGTTTCTGGGGATTCACCCTTCCCAACAGAGCTTCACCATGTATCAAGCTGCAATTTCAGACTCTGCACTCCTCTTGTTTATAGAGTCTCAGTGGAATTTAAATCTTCTCCTTTCTCTGTTCTCCCTTTTTAGTTCAGTCCCTGGGGCTGTTTCCACTTTTCCACTTTCTCTCCAGCTGCTTTGAGGGCAAGGAGTGTGTTTCCTGTACTCTCCTCCCACCACCATCCTCTCTTTGCAAGCAAAATGAGCTCCCTGCCCTCCACAGCTTCTCTTTCCACACTGTGTACCTGCTGAGTTCTGTAGTTCAGGTTGTGCAGATTGTTAGTCCTCAGATCAGTTTTCCAGGTGTGCAGGATGGCTTAGTGTTGATCTGGATGTATTTCATGGATGTGAGATGAAAAAACAAACTTCTTTGCTATTCCACCATCTTGGCTCCTCTTTCTTCCTTTCTTTATGTAAACCTGAATTCTATATAATTTTCCTTATATTTGGAGAACTTTGAATATTTCTTTCAAGGACAATCTACAGATGATAAATTCTCTGGTACTAATTTTAGAAAATTCTCAGCCATTATTACTTCAAACTTTGTTTTTTTCTCTCCTTTTCCTTTTCTTTTATTTCTTTGTATTCTCATTACGTACATANTTGTCCCACAGTCCTTAGATATTCTTTCAGTTTTTAATTTAGTTCTCTTTACTTTTTATTTCAGGAACTTTTTATCACCATATCTTCAAGCTTACTGATTCTTTCTTTGCCCTTGTGCAGTCTTCCAGCGAGCCTTGAATGCCCTCTTCATTTCTTTTACATAGTTTTTTTATTTCTTGAATTTCCTTTTAATTCTTAGTGCTGCCATTTCTCTGCTGCCATCTGTTTTTGCATATTGTCTACTTTTCCTTTGGATTCCTAAATATATTGA
>NW_027530356.1:5281360-5348209 GCF_008692635.1 Crocuta crocuta
TAAAAATAATGATCAATATATTTATAATTAAATATAGTTACCAATTATTTTCTGATAATTCCAAAATCGGTGTAATATCTGAATCAGGTTCTGATGCTTGCTTTGTCTCTTTAGACTTTGGTGTCGGGATTTTTGTCTTTTTGGGTTTTTTGTTTGTTTGTTTGTTTTAGTGGCTCTGAGTCTGTGAAGTGTGATCTTTTAAAATACTTCTTAGTCTTACATTTTTTCTCCCTTTATACTTCATTTATTTACTTTTAAATTTATTTATTTAAAGTCAAGCTAGTTAATGTCCTGTGTAGTATTGATTTGAGGACTAGAACCCAGTGATTCATCCCTTTATACTTTAAATAAGACAGGAAGATTAAAGAGGAATAAAGTTGGCTAATTAGTCTTTTCCAGGCGAGATCAATCTTTTTCACTGGAGATGAGGCCTTTCCTAGAATAATCTGAGATAATGCCAGAATGTTTTCTTTCCCTCTCCTCCTACTCAAGGTAGAAAGGATTTTTCTCCATTCTTCACCGTGACAACCTACTGAGTGGAGGTCCCAGGTGTAACACCCATGAAAGGTGGTGAGCTTCTTATGTCTGAGTCCCCAGGAGTTTTTAAGTCCCCAGATTTTCTGCACTTAGCATCCAGCAATTTGTCAAAATTACCATTTGAGTCTTTCTACCAGTTCCTGGCTTCAGTGGTTTCTGCTTCAGATAATCTGATCTTGGCTGTGATTCTTTGTACTTGCATGTCTGTCCAGATTTGGAGAGATTCTTTGTCCTCTGACCTCATTTCTTTGTTCGATCTAGGAAAAAGTTTATTGGTTTTATGATTGTTCAGATTTTGTCTTTTAGTGAAGATTGTGTGATGGTTTACAAGCTCTTTACATGTTGGAGTTTACTCTAGAAAAAATGTTTTCAAGAGTTCATCTTGATAAATTGATAAAGTTTTTGAGTGTATCTTCCAGGTTGCTGTGTAAGAGTTTGAAAAGGTGCTTTGTGATCACCTGTTCCACAGGTGAAACAGGACAGGGAAAAAGTGGGCCATGAATTGAATGGAACCTGCAGAGAACAGACCAACCTGTACCCTCTCCTTGCTGGGTGAACTGGGGACTTCCACCCCTCAGAACTGGTTGGAAGATTCACTTTATACACGGGGAAATCCAACCAACTCCCAGAGCACAGCTGGGAAGATTGACGCTCCATCCCAGGAAATTCAATTTCTTCTACATTTATAAAAATACATTTTCAGATATTTTTCTGAGTTATAGAAGTATTCCTTACAGAAAAGAGGAAGAAAGGAAAGGAAGGGAAGGGAAAAAGGAAGGGAAAAGGAAAGGGAAGGGAGAGGGTGTTAATAGGGTGTATTGTCTGAGCTGGGGCTGGAATGAACCTACCTACTTCACTTTCTGTTGCTTTGCTGCTATGCTTTTTTTCTAGTCTTGGGTCCCCAAATCTGTTCACTCTCTGCTCTCCAACTTGTAGAGTTTTCTAATGTTTACCTCTTGCATTGTTTCCAGAGTTTATAGTTGTACTTAGAATAAGCAAGGAATAAATGATTCTATGCCATTTTGTTTAGACTGGAAGGTCAGTTTGGCTCATTTTTGTATCTTCCGTGTTTCTATATAGCCTATAGCGTATTTTCATGCTAGGTTATTTTTTTGTTGGGTGTTAGAAATTATAAATTTTATCTTTCTGGGTGCTGCATATTGTTCTTTTAATAATTTGACTCTTTCACTTCTTGCTTTTAAGATTTGCTAGTCAGAACCAGAGCAGTGTTCAGTGTGGGGCTGAGGATTCCCCACTCCTGAGGTAAGGCCCTTCTGTGTGGTCGACCCAGTGCCCCATGAATCTTTAGATTTTCCAATATGATTCTTAGAACAGATATGATTCCTGGCCTTCTGTGAGTACTAATCACTGATCACTCTAATTTTTTCAAGTACCTTTGCCCTATCTGTTCTTCCCATATGCATGTGCCGGTCAGTAATCAAGGAGGCCCTGCTGCAGATTTCAGAAATTCTTTTCTGTGCAGCAATCAGCTATAGTCTTCTGTGTTGTGAACTGGAGGCACAGTGGTGTCTAATGCCTTGCTCTGTTCCTGCATCTTAGGGAATCACCAGGCTTCTGGTCTCCCTTCTCTGTGCCTCAGGAAACTCTCCCAAGGCAGTAAGCTAGGGGAATAATTAAACTTACTTTGCTTATTTCTCATCTTGCAGGAATTACACTCTTTTCCTGATGTTTGGTGTCTTGAAAACTATTGCTTCATATATTTTCAATTATTCTTTGTGGTTTGTTTTTCTGTCCATAGGTGTTAGGAGAGGTAGAGCGGCTCTGTTACTCTATTTTAGCCAGAAACTAATAGATTTCTAAATGTTTGCTTTTAAAATTTATATTCTACTTTTTTTTTAACTAGCATGTGAACATATAGTGGATTTGTAATATCTATATTTTATTCAGCAATGTTGCTAAATTTACATTTCACTTCTAATGGTTGGTTTAGACTCCTAGATTTTCTGTGTGTATTAGTGTATCACCTGAGAGCAAAAAAGATTGATTGTTTTCAGACTTGAGGCACCATAGTACTCTTTCTAGACTTACTTCACGGGATTAAGTGAATAAATAACCGATAGAAGGTAGAAAAGAAGTGATAGGAATGAATATACTTACCATGTTTCAAACGTGTTTTGCTTTCTTCTTGCCAGCTGGTATTATTTTTGTTTTTAGCTGGTATTGTTTTGTTTTTTTACTTTTATCAGTATTTCTTGGAATGTGAATCTGCTCGTGACAAATTAGCTCTAATAATCAATTTTCCTCCATTGAAGGATATTTTTTACATGTATAGTATTTTATATGGGCAGTTGCTTTTTCTTCCTTCAGTATTTTACAGATATCATTTTATTGTCTTCTCATGTCTGTTGGTTGGTATGTAATATCATCCATCTTTCTTACTGTTGTTTTCTTTAATAATATGATGTCCCTTCTCCATTACTTTCTTTTACCTTTTGTAGGAAAGAAGGCATGCAAAATGAGACTGACATTTTAAAATGTTGACTTTTTTTTGTTATGCACATGCTGGATTGGTCATATTTACCTTATTGTTAGCCTTCTTATACCCTAACACCCATGTGGTTCTTATTCCTCAACATAGAAAATGTTTTAGAAAAATGACCTTTTTTCCTGTCATTCTGAGGCTTAGATATATAATGAAGCAGAGTTACAATAAGAAATTATTTGGGATAATACAGCAATTGTTACAATAATAGTAACAACTTCTGTTGCAAAATGTGTTCCAAATAAATTACTCTATAATAGAATTTCCAAGAATGGAAATTCTATTTCCATTCTTAGAATTCTTAGGATCTTAGGAAAGATAAATCAGAAAGATAGAGAAAGCTCTGCAGAGGAAAGGAAAAATACCACCTTTACTCAATTCTATACTCATTTTGCCTAATACTGAATTTGGTATTTGTAAGGCATGAAATAAATATTTGTTTAATGAATAACTTTTCCATGATTATACAATGATATGGATTGAAATTTTTAGGTATAATGTTAGGTAAATACTTTATAAGTATTTTTGGGCTCCACGAATTAATTTAACATAGGTAAACACTCCATAAGTATTTCTCTACTGGATGAATTAATTATGGAACTTGAACAAGAACTCAGTTCTTCTCTTCTTGTGTAATGCTCAGTTTCTCACCTTGAG
This sequence comes from Crocuta crocuta, assembly GCF_008692635.1. Classification (NCBI taxonomy): domain Eukaryota; kingdom Metazoa; phylum Chordata; class Mammalia; order Carnivora; family Hyaenidae; genus Crocuta; species Crocuta crocuta. The sequence goes on from NW_027530356.1 coordinate 5,285,058, forward strand.
TTTTAGTTTGGTTAATGATCTATGCCATGGGGTTAGCCCTGAGGTTGGCTCAATATTACTTTGTTATTGTTTTGTTTTTTTTTTAACTCCTCACTGATCCTTGGGAAAAGTCTAATGGGAGAAACAGACTTCATGGCTTATCTTACAGGCTGCAAAGACACTCAGTAAAATTTATTGTGCCTGGTGATTATGGTGTCACAGGGTGAAAGAACTTCGGCCAGCATTTGAAATTGTTTTCTATTCTGTGAGGCTATTTGATGGGACATATTGTGGACTGTGTTTCAGATACAGTGGGCAGTTGTTAAACCAGTTGCTATTGTCATTGTTATTATTGGAACTGAATGTTAGGTCAATGTTGCTGAAATGGTGATATTACTTGAGAGAATTTGCATCTCCCTTTGTCCTACTACTTAGCATTCAGTATATATGGAGTGGCATTAAATTGTTGCCATACAGCGTGGTGACAAGAATATCATGGGGTGCAAAACTCTATGCTTTGGACTGACTTGCATTCTCTTTGCTTATTATATTTATACACCGTTACCAGAAAACATTGAAGAACCTTGGAAAATACAGGTCATCGATGCTCTTATAAAAACTACTTCACTTACGGTAATGTCCCTCCCACCCCCAGGGGACTGGGATGCCTTGTTATGAGTACATGTAAACTTTCTTTCAATTAGTATTTTGAGACTTTGGCTTTCTTTTAGAACAAACTAGCCAAATATTAATTTGTTTAATTAGTTATTAACAAAGCAATTTAATCAGTAGTACAAAGCAGAAGGAGATAAAATTCTGGCTGACAAGAGTCGATATCTAAAGATAAATCCACCATATGTTGTGATAAGAACAAAAGAAATGGTATCGTCTAAGTGGAAAATATGGGAGGGCTGTTAAATAACTTGATTATATATGACATTTCTGAGGGAAACTGAACCTGGTCTCATCCATTCGCTTAAAACTTATGTGTATATATTGATTATGTTTATATTTGTATGTATATTTAGTACCTTTACTGTTGTAATGTCTTTCTCTTTCTTAGTGGTTATCAAACTTTTTTGTCGCAGGAACTCTGTGAGTTATTGAGGACCCTAAAGAGCTTTTTAATATTTATAATATTAATCAATATTTACTGAATTAGAAACTGACCTTATTAAACATTTTCTTAATAATGATAATGGTGAGAATAAGCTCATTAAAGGTTAACATAGATAATAATTTTATTAAAATTCAATATATTTTTAAGACAAGAAAAATTAGGTATGATAGTGACATTGTTTTCCATTTTTGCAAATCTTTTTAATGTCTCTCTTTATGGATTATAGCTGGATGATCGTATCTGCTTTTGTATTTAGTCTATTGCAACATCACATGTTGTGTAGCTTCTGGGAATCTCCACTGCTTACTCATGAGGGGATTAGACTGGAAAGAAAAGGCAGGAAACATCAGTATTATGTGCACATCCTGAACATGTTTTAGACAACCACAGGGATTCTAAGACCACACCTTGAAAACCACTTCTTTTGTCTACCCTTTATCCTCAACTGCTGGAGTTTGGATTTTTTGTGACAGTGACAGAATTTGAACTCAGATCTACCTCATTAAAAATATTTTGCTCCCCTGTTGATCATGCTGCTGTCCTGAGGCCTATGGATGATAGTGACAATAGGAAGTTTTAGAGAGAATGCTTCAACAGACAATAAATGATCAGAGGAGAGCAGTGCATGGTATATGGGGGGAGGCCGCCCAGTGTGCTTCACAGAAGAGATGAGAGATCTGTCAAACTAGATAGCAGTGATATTTCCTGCTCAAAATCCAAAGTATACTGAATTGCCCATGCCCCCATTTTTTTCCCTCTTTATTGCTAATGCTTCACCTTTTCATTCACTGGATAATAGATGACAAGTGCCAGCCCTATAGAGAAACTATTATGTTATATTCCCGAATAGTTCAAATATCCTTAAACTTTAGAATAAACCAGAGCTTATTTCCTCATCAATGTTAGCACATTCTGAAAGTATGCAGCTATAGAATTCAACTTTTACTTTATCAAATGCAAAATATAATTAATGTCTAATGTCTTCATCTAAAGTAGAACTGACTACAAGTAGCATACATAGAGACATATGGTTTATACAAGTAATTGATCAGCTTCTACTTGTTAAAGGGATAACCATTTTGTCACTGTCATTTCTGAATTATAGTAACCCAAGTGATTCCTAGAGAGAAGCTTAATTTTTTTAAAAATGCTTACCAGGAAGCAAACATCACAGTTCTTAATAAAATGGTGTGGAGTAAGTATAAAACTATGCAATTACACATTCAAATTAGAGACAGCCAAAAGTAGAAGAAAGCATGAGCGTTAAAGATGGTTAGATTTTAGAGAGTCTGCTATTGCTTTTTGTGACTCCGTTTCCTCCATTGCAAAATAAGAAATGTAATCAACTTGTTGCAGCTTGGCTATGACAATAAAGGGATGTGTGTTTTAAGCATTACTTAGTAATGTCTAAATGGTAGATGGTGATTGTTCAGAAGAGAGGCAGGATCTATTCATTCGAGTTATGAGAGATGAGGAGCCAAAACTCTATGAAATTTAAAGTAACATATTTACTAAGTGAAAAAGCTTCTCACTATAATTATTTTCAACTAGTGGTGAAAATGTTTAAGAATGTTTTCAATATAAATAAATAATGAAAAAAGCTAAGATGTATTGACCATTTTATAGTGTACCCTGACCAACTTTAATCTGCTTAAAAGTATTACTTAACATTTACAACTGTACTTTGAAGAAGTCGTTATTATTATCCTCATTTTAAAGATGACGAAAATGAGGTACAGGGAATAAGTAAGCCAAAGACTTAGAGTTGATAATTTGAGGAATTGGGAATCGAATCCAGACAGTCTTGATTCAGACTCTGAATTTTTTTTATCATTGTGCCAAGTTTTACATATAATTTTAACTTTGTATATAGTAAAATTTGTTCCTTTGGTTATACAGTTTTATGAGGTTTAACATATGTTTAGATTCAAGTAACCACCACAACAATCAAGATAAAGAAATATAATCCTTCAAACTCACCTTTGTGCTGCTGGTTTCAGTAAAGCTTCCCCATCTTAAAACACCTGGCCATCAAGGCTCCTTGTATGTTCTTATATGTTGCCATTTCCATAGTATCATATAAATGGATTCATACTGCAGGTGGTCTTTTGAGTCTGGCTTAACATATGTCACCAGTTAAATGTATTCGAGAGTAATCCAAATGTTGAGAGTATCAAAAGTTAAATCCTTTTTAAAGCTGTGTAGTATTCCACAGGAAACTAACAATAGACCTCCCCTATGACCCAGCAATAGCACTGCTAGGAATTTACCCAAGGGATACAGAAATTGTTCCAATTTGTTGAAACATCTTCCTTTCTTCCTTGAATTGTCCTATACAGTATGTCAAAAATAAATTGGACAAATTGGATTTGGTTTATTTCTGGACTGATACTCTTCTCCTCCCTGCATCTGTGAGTGCAGCATTTCCCAACACTACACTGTATTGACTATCATAGCTTTTTAGTAATCTTGAAACCAGGTTGTATGAGTCTTCCAACTTTGTTCTTCATTTTCAAAATCTCTCTGGCTATTATAATTAATCTTCCTTTCCATAAAAATTTAAATTTATCTTTTGGGGACCAGAAATTCTGATGAGATTTCGACTGGGATTAGGTTGACTCTAAAAACCAATTTAGAAGGAATTGACATTTTAACAGTATTAAGTCTTCTGGTCCGTTAACTTAATTCTCAATTTAATTAGGACTTTCATTTCTTCCATCATTTTTCTGTGGTTTTCAGTGTATGAATACTGGATGTATTTTGTTTTATTTATAACTAAGTATTTTAATTTTTGGTACTGTTGCAGTTGGTATTTTTAAATTTTGGTTTTGATTTGGTCATTGCTAAATTTGAAATAAAATTTATTGTTTATGTTAACTTTGTATCCTTTGGTTTAGCTAAACCTGCTTATTCATTTTAAGGGCTTTCTTATGGATTCCATAATATTTTGTACTAAGATAATTATGTTTACTGAAAGCAGAGAGAGATTGTTATTCGCTTCTTTCTGATCTGTATAACATTTTCTTCCTCTCCTTTATCACACTGACTAGGACTTAAAGAATTAGGTTGAATGAAAAGCAGACAGTCTTACCTTTTTCTAGCTCTTAGGAACAAGCATTTAGTCTTTCACTATTAAATATGATCTTGTTCTAGTTGTTGTAGGTGCTCTTTATCAAATTAAGGAAGTTCTTTTTACAATAAGTTTGTGGAGAATTTTACCATGAAGAGGTGTTGAGTTTAGCCAAATTCTATTTTCTTCATCTGTTAAGATGACATATAACTTTCATCTCTTCTCAGTATCATGAATAACATTGATTTTCAAATATTGTACTAATCCTGCACCCTTGAGATAAAACTCAATTGATTATGATAGACTATCCTTTCTTTATACTGTTGATTTGATTTAATATTTTGTTGAGAATTTTTGCTTCTATATTGTTCTGTGGTTTTTTCTTGTAATGTATTTCTGATTTAGGTAACAGGTTAATGGCAACTCCATAATATGAGTTGGAAAGCATTCTCTTGTGTTTTATTTTTGGATAACTATTGTGTAAGATTGGTATTTCCCCTGAATATTTAGCATTATTTGCCAGTGAAACAAACCGGGCCTTAAGTTTTAATTTTGGAAATTTTTCAATACCAAATTCAATTTTTTAAATAGTTATAGACTATTCAAATTATCTATTTTGTTGTTATAAGTTGTAGAAGATTGTGTCCTTTGAGAAATTTATAGATTCCATCTAAGTTGTAATGTCTATGAGCATAAATAATTTTTAAAGTATTTATTTTTTATGTCTATAAAGTCTGTAGTGATTTCCCTTTTCAGTAGTCATTTTGATAATTTGAGTCTTCTCTATTGTTTTAGTCAGTCTGCGTATAGAATTGATTAATTTTATTCTTTGAAAAGAACTAGATTTTGTGTCACTTATTTCTCTATTTTTGTTTTAATTTTATTGAACTCAGCTCCCCTTACATTTATTATTTTCTCTCTTTTTCTTTTGGTATATTTTTTCTAGCTTATTAGATGGAAGTTTGATTTAAGACTTAATTTCTAGTATGATAATTTAATACATTTCTCTAGAAGTTGTTCTTCAGCCACATGCAACAAATTTGAGTATGTTGTATTTTTATTTGGTTCAGATCCAAATATTTTTCAATTTCCGCAGAGAATTTATGACACATGAGGTAGTTTTATTTACACTGAAAACCATAAAACATTGATGAAATAAGTCAAAGAAGACACAAATAAAAAGATATGCCATGTTAATGGAGCAGAAAATTAGCATTGTTAAAATCTCCATACCACCCAAAGCAATGTATAGATTCAGTGTAATTCTTATCAAAATTCCAATGAAATTGTTCACAGAGATAGAAGAAACAATTCTAAAATTCACTGAACCACAAAAGGTCCTAAATAGTCAAAGCAATCTTGAGAAGGATGAATGGAGTTGGAGGCATCATAGTACTCAATTTCAAATGGTATTACAAAGTTATAGTAATCAAGGGTGCCTGGGTGGCTCAGTCAGTTAAGCATCCGACTTCAGCTCAGGTCATGATCTCACGGTTTGTGGGTTCGAGCCCCACTTCGGGCTCTGTGCTGACAGCTAGCTCAGAGCCTGGAGCCTACATTGCATTCTGCGTCTCCCTCTCTCTCTGACCCTCCCCTGCTCATGCTGTCTCTCTCTCAGAAACAGATAAAACATTATTAAAAAGTTATAGTGATCAAAACAATATAGTATTGGCATAAAAATACACACACACTAAAGGAAAAGAATAGAAAGTTCAGAAATAAACCAAAGCATATACAGTCTATTAATCTTTGATAAAGGCACCAAGAATACACAATGGGAAAAGGGTAATCTATCTGTTCAATAGTGTTGAGAAAACTGGATATCCATATGCAAAAAAAAGAAAAAAAGAAAAAGAAACTGGACTCTAGTTTTTTACCATAAACAAAAATCAATTCAAAATGATGAATGACTTCAGACCTGAATCTGAAGCCATAAAAAATCCTGGAAGAAAACATAAGGCAAAAACTCCTTGACATTGGCATTGGCAATGACATTTTGAGATGACACCAAAAGGGCAAGTAACAAAAAGCAAAAATAAACAAGTGGCATTACATCAAACAAAAAAGTGTCTTTACAGCAGAAGAAACTGCAAAATGAAAATGTGATCTGCAGAACGGGAGAAAATATTTGCAAACTACATTTCTGATAAGAGCTAGTAGCTAAAATACATAGGGAACTCATACAACTCAATAGCCAAAAAAAACTAAAAATAGGAAAAGAGCCTGAATAAACCTTTTTTCCCCCAAAGAAGACATATAAATGGCCAAAAGGTATATGAAAATGTGCTTGACATTGACATCACTAATCATTGGAGAAATGCAAATCAAAATCAGAGACATCACCTCATACCTGTTCAGATGGCTGTTATCAAAAGAAAAAACAAGTGTTGGCAAGGATGTAGGAAAAAGGGAACACTTGTGCTTTGTCAGTGGCAATGTAAATTGGTAGAGCCACAGTGGAAAACAATATGGAGGTTCCTCAAGAAACTAAAAATAGAACTATCATATGATCCAGAAATCCCTGTTCCAAATCCTTCTTACAAAGAAAATGAGAGAGATGTGCTCTTTTAAGTTGATTCCACCATTACTTACAATAGTCGGAATATGGAAACAAATGTCCATCAGTGGATGAATGAATAAAAAAATGTACATATGTACAATGGAGTGTTATTGAACCTTAAAAAAGAAGGAGGTCTTGCCATTTGTAACAATATAGATGAACCCAGGGGGTATTATGCTAAGTAAAATAAGCCAGACATATAAGTGCTAAGTGCTCTCACCACACACACACACACACACACACACACACACACACACACACACACACAAAAGATAATTGTAAGGAGATAGATATGTTAGTTAGCTTGACTATGGTAATAATTTCACTATATGAATATAAAATCAGTATGTAGTACACCTTAAATATATACAGTTTTTATTAAAATAATTTTCTATTTTGTAACATGGCAATTTTTCTGTCTTCTGTTTTTGATTCCTAGTTTAATTCTATTAGTCAGAGAATATAGTTTCTGTGAATTCGATTTCTTCCAGTTTGTTTTATGGCTCAGAATGTCGTATATTTTAATGAAAATTCCATATGCATTCAAAAAACTTCTATATTCTGCCATTTTTGTGCATACTGTAAATGTCAAATAAAGTCATTAAGGCTTTTTATATCTTTAATAATTTTTTTTCCATAAATTACCAAGTGAGAAGTGTTGACATTTAAAATTATGTGGATTATCTATGTCTCTTTGCAAGTGGATCAGTTTTGTTTCATGTATTTTGGAGTTCTGTTAATAAGTGTTTATTCACTTTGCATTATTGCCTTGATAAATTGATTTTTATAATGATGGAAGCATGTCCTTAACCCTAGTAACTTTTCTTGGACCGAAGTCTACTTTTTCTGATACATATCATAACTACTACAGTTTTCTCTTAATTATTGCTTGCATGCTATATATATATATCCCTTTACAACTATCTATGCCATTATATTTATGAGTTTCTTATACATAACATATATTTGAATTTTTAAAAATTTTATTCAAAAATTCTTAATTGATGGGTTTGTATTTGATATAATCTTTGGCATGTTGGGATTAGATCTAAAGTTGTATCACTGTTTCCTGATTAATTCCATTCTATGTACATACCACCTCTTCCTTATCCATTCGTCAATCAATGGACATTTGAGTTCTTTCTATAATTTGGCTATTGTTGATAGCACTGCTATACACCTTGGGGTGTATGTACCCCTTCAAATAAGCAATTTTGTATTCTTTAGATAAATACCAAGTAGTTCAATTGCTGGCTTGTAAGGTAGTTCTATTTTTAATTTTTTGAGGAACCTCCTCACTGTTTTCTAGAGTGGCTGTATCAGTTTGCATTCCCACTAGCAGTGTGAAAGAGGTCCTCTTTCTCCAATCCTTGCCAACATCTGTTTTTGCCTGAGTTATTAATGCCATTCTGACAGGTGTGAGGTGGTATCTCGTTGTGGTTTTGATTTGTATTTCCCTGATGAAGAATGATGTTGAGCATCTTTTTATGTATCTGTTAGCCATCTGGATGTCTTTTTTGGAAAAGTGTCTGTTCATGTCTTCTGCCCATTTCTTCACTGGATTATTTGTTTTTTTGGGTGTTGAGTTTGATAAGTTTTGGATACTAACCCTTTATCTGATAATGTCATTTGCACATATCTTCTCCCTTTCTGTTGGTTGCCTTTTAGTTTTGTTGATTGTTTCCTTCACTGTGCAGAAGCTTTTTACCTAGTTGAGGTCCCAGTCATTCATTTTTGCTTTATTTCCTTTATATCCAGAGACCTGGCTAGTAAGAAGTCTAGTAAGACCCTCTTCATGTGTAAGGGTGACATTATGGGAACAATTCATCTATGATTGTTCTCATTCTTTTGGTCTCTCTGCTTAAGATTGAGTTTTCAAGGATAGAGCACTAAATCTACTTTGAATTTACTTTCTCACCACTTAACTAGTGAGTGGTTATCCTTGATCAGCTGGCTCATCTGTTACCAAAATAATGGATATTTATGTCTATTGAGATAATAAAGGCAAAAGGTGTCTGCAACATGGAATTTGAAATTTAGTATTATCTCTCTGACCCAGCCTATTTCCAGTCCCCAAAGGTAAGTATATATTAGGGATTGGATATGGCTGTCTACTCTACAAATGTTTAACGTATAAATATACATTTTATAAACAATGTTATATCTTGTATAAATATTATATGTAAACACTTTATACAGATACATACTATAAATTTATATTATAGTAATAAATATTTCTAATATATAATAAGATTCATATTTCTAATATATAATGTATATATTTCTAATATATAAGATATAACATATTTATTTCTATATATGTGAATCTATGTGTTTTAAGTTGAGAGCCTAAGAGTATTTATTTTAAAGCCTCTTAAAGTATCAATGTCAAAATGACTGCTTCAAGGCCATACCGTGTCAACTAGTTATTTATTATTCCTCATACAACTATCATCTTTAAAATTCAAAGTCAAGTTCTTCCTATTATACAATCTTTTCCAATTGTTCTAGTATTTAATGACTTCTTTCCTTCCATTCTTATAGGCTGTTTTAAAAAACATAAAATTGTATTGTACTTCTATGTAGAGAAGTAGCTGCCTTGTGTAACACTGGCCTAGAAAAATGCTAATTACTGGTTATCTAAGTTTGGTCAGTAAACTGGATTTACCAGGTCTCACTATTCCCAATGTTAAAGCCAATGAGTTAGATGATCTTTAACACCTAGTAAAATTATAGCAACCTCAGATAGCTATTATAAATACTCTGTAATGTTTTTTGCCCCCAAAGTATTTCCGGATTCTTTATATGTTAGCTATTCATTGAAAAGTTACAAAGATGTTACAGAAGTTACCAAAAATACTAAAGACAGTTTTATCTAAACTAGCACTGATTTCTTCAAGTGTTTTTAAAATTTTTTTAATGTTTTTTATTTATTTCTGAGAGAGAGAGACAGCGTGAGCAGGGAGGGTCAGAGAGGGAGATACAGAATCTGAAGCATGCTCCAGGCTCTGAGCTAGCTGTCAGCACAGAGCCCAATGTGAACTCGAACCCACAAATCGTGAGACCATGACCTGAGCCAAAGTCGGATGCTTAACCGACTGAACCACCCAGGCGCTCCTCTTCAAGTTTTTTTTTTGTTTTTTTTTTTAACAAAAAGGAACCTACTTGTAGTTGAAAATATTGACATAGCTTTATTAGCAATGTGATAACCAGATGCTTCTAAAATTTTAAATAAAATTGAATAGCAATGAAATAACATGTAAATATTGAGATTATATATAAAAAGAAGAATAAGATCTGGGGTACCTGGCTGCTCAATCAGTTGAGCGTCTGACTTCAGCTCAGGTCATGATCTCACAGTTCATGGGTTCGAGTCCTGTATCAGGCAACCTGCTTGGGATTCTCTCTCTCTCTGCCCCTTCCCTACTTATGCTTTCTCTCTTTCTCTCAAAATAAGCTTTAAAAAAAAGGAATATTTTTTTCTAAACAACTATAAAATCTATTATTTCTCAGATAATTTTTCAGATAAAAGTTTACAATTAAAAAACAAGTAGCCTCTAGTACCTTGATGGCATTTAAATGAGATTACCACTTATTCTAAAATGCTACATATGTAAGATTTATCTAGAAGCAACAATAGTATATGTGTTAGGATGTGCAATAAGGTCTTTATGGTGTTAGTATTATTTCTTCTCCCTTTTTTGTTGAATCTTTCTATGCATTTGATACTACTTAAAAATCAAAATATTCAATGTTTGAAATTTTTTTAACAGGCTATATTATTGGAAAATATGGGTCTTATTAGATATGAGGAACTTTTTTCCCTATTGCTGAAACTGGACTATACAGCACCAATTTCAGATGAAAACATTACAGTGATGGATACAAACTTTACCGACATTCCAGTGCGTTTGTACTTGCCAAAGAGGAAGTCAAAAAGCCAGAGACGGGCTGTAATTTTTATTCATGGTGGTGCCTTTATTTTGGGAAGCTGCAGTAAGTGTATTTTATATAAGCAAATGTGTGTGTGTGTGTGTGTGTGTGTGTGTGTGTTGCACATTATGTAGATTTATATTCAACTATATTTGTGTAATTGGCAAAACTTTTATTTCTATGTTATTTACGTTTGTGACTATGTGTATGTATCTTAGAGAGACTTTATCAATCATGGTTTGAACATATTTTTTATAAACTTCATAGAAAATAAATATATTAGATGAGGTGTTTGTTTTTCCAAACAAGTAAAGTTACTTAGATGTTGTCAAATGGGAAGTTCAAGTAGTAACCTTAAAACCTAAGTTTGAAATTACCAGATGACCTGACTTTAGGTTCAGAAAGATAGAAGTGAACAAGATATTTTAAATGTTGAATCAGAAGCGATATTATTTACAACTTCCAAGTAGCAAATAAATGTTCATATTGTAGACTGTGATACAACAATACTTGTGTCGGGGCTTAGAATTCAATTCATAATTCTGAACATAAAATAAAACATAAAATAGAAATGTGAAATCAGCTCTTCCATAAAGGCTATCCCCATCTAATGTTGGAGCTGATTTCAAGAAGTGCCAATGGAGTAGCTAAAATACTCCTTAAACATTTACACAGAAACAAACTCAAACACACTCAAATATACACACACTGACTTATACATGTAAACATAGAGTCACTTGTAGACTGTCAGTATTATGGAGTCACCACACAGCAGAAAACACAGAGAATGTTGTACAAGGCACTCCAAAGATAGAAGAAACTAATGGACTCCTTTCCTTGAAGAACCCACAACATGAGTCATTAAACCCAGAATGACTCCATAATCTGTTAATGTTTCAAAACTATTACACATACTACTGTAATCAGGTGGGTGGTCAACTTTTATTTTCCTAGGAAAACACATTCTTATGATAGGTATTATTGTTACAGTCTTAGAGATAAAGAAATAGAGAATGATAAAGTAACTTGTTGAAAGTCCTACTATTAGTAAGTAGTAGAACCAGTAGTCAAAACTTAGCTTATCATCAGGACCCACAGCATTCACCTTCACACCACTGGTGAGCTGCCCCATCATGTGGCTTTATTAAGGTGCTGTGTCTTATATGTACTTAGTTCCTTTCCTTCATGCCAATGACTCTTCTGAACCTTCAGCACTTTTTCCAAACCTCAGCTTATCCTTCCTGAGCTATCAAGGACGTATTTCCATAATCCAGCACTGCTGGATGTTCCTCCTCCCGCCTAAGGACATTGAAATGTCCTTAAAAATGACCAGCACCATCTTAACCCTCAGCTTCACTTCTTTCTAATTATATCCCAGAAAAAGAGATTTTTATCTTGGGGCACAGTTGAATCTCTTTCCTTCTCTTGGTCTATTTCCTCCTATTAATTGGTTTTATCAGCATTTCTCTTTCACTTTTCTACCTACAAACATGTCCTCCCAATTGACTCCTAAGTGTTACTACCTCTTCTACTTCATTCCCAAATCCCTCTCTTTAGATAGTCCTCTTTTCTTTCTCAGACTCATTTCTGTACACTGTGGACTTCGTTTTCCTCTTTTGAATCATTCTTTAAACTGTGTAATTTGAGAATGGCCATTCCCCTCTGTTTCACTGAAATGGCCATTTCACCCTCTGCTCCCTTAGTTCTGTGAAACAAAGTTCTTTGAACTTCCTTTTGCCTCTCGCCTTTCCCTTCATCTGTACCTCCTTTACCAAAACAATACATAAACAAATTTACAAAACCAGGTTCTCCATTTTTATACGTTATAAGTGTTCATGTTTCCTCCATATTCCTTTCTGTAGCTTTTGACTCTACATGTTCTTTTATTTAGTCCTTTAAACTTTTCAACCTTACCCACCCCTACCCACCTGCCGACTTCCCAAGGACTTGTATCACCAATTATTTTCCTTTGTGGTTTTAGTTTGTGCCTCCACTCCTCTCCAAATTCTTACTTCACTTGTACTTAACATTTATTTCTCTGAGGTCTTTATGCATTCTCACGACTCTGTCTTTAAGTGTATTTTCTTCTGCAATGACAGTCTCCATTTGATGACAGTCATCACATCTTTTATCTTTGCATTCCTCTACATGGGAACAGATAAGGTGACAAAAGAGGGATTTTCCAGTTAATCATATTTCAACCACATATCCACAAATATAGTTGGTTTTCCATTGTTCTTTATTGACAGGGTACACTTATTATTATTGTTGTTATTTTTCATTTCAGAACAAATGTCTTGGGACTTCCTGAATAGATGGACAGCAAATAAACTTGGTGCTGTTGTTGTGGCAGTAGAGTAAGACAATCTTTTTTTTTTTTTTTTATGTTGGGACCATCTCAGAATTTTAAGGCATTGTCAGAATGAGAGATCGTTGTCACTCATGATTTTTGTCTGAATTTCCAAAAATTTACCAGAAAGATTAGCAAATGTCACATACTCTCTAGGTTCTTACTTACCAAGAAACTCTATCATGTTTTGGGCTTGAAGTCTCTAGGTATATATCTGCACTATGTAATTGATAGGAGACATGGGAAATGAAGATTCTTTATACTAAGGATGAAATAGACTACGCCCAAATTTACAAATGACTTTCCAACCATTGAGCCAAATACCTTCCTGTACTTAAATGTTTGTATTTCAAAGCCTTTGCATTTTTTTGCATTTAGAATTAAAGTTTATGTTTTCTCAAATATAAAGATTTTATTTTGAATCAAGTTTCTAAGTAGTACGCGTGATATAAAACATGGCATACCATCTTGAAGAATTTTAACCTAAATAGATGTCAAAATAAGATACTTTTAGATCATTTACTGTGATTTGCTACTTTTAAAATCTTTTGTGCCCTCTCAGCAATGGTTCTGAAAAAAATTTGAGTCACCAGTTACATTGAGAATCTGATGAACACTACAGAACATCTCCCCTACTAATTGCTATTTTGCGGAAAATTTTACACACAGTTTTGCAAGGATAAAGACACAATCCTTATCTCTCTCGTCTCCCCAAAGAGTCAACATTTTAAAACCTTTATACTGAAATGTACTTTTAATTTTAAAAATGGAAGTTGGTAGTAAATTGGGTTTGATTGGTGAGATTCAAGTTTCAAAGTAGGGCCAATTTGGTTTACTGGACCTGTTGGTTAAACTGAGAGATACTTGGATACCTGCAACTAAAGTTTAATTGTATATGCTTTGTTGCTTTCTCTTTTTTCCTTCAGCTATAGGCTAGCTCCTCAATATCAATTTCCTGTTTCCCATGAAGACGTCAGTTCTGTGGTCAAATTCTTTCTACAGGATAAAATTCTTGCAAAATATGGAGTGGATCCTTCTCGAATCTGTATTTCAGGTGACAGTTCTGGAGGTGTACTGGCAGCAGAAGTTACTCAACTGGTATGTTTTATGTATTATATATGTTTATAGTACACATACTTTATAATTCTAACACAAAAGAATCATTTCATTTATTGTTAGGATATTTTTCTTGGCCTTGTGTGTATGTGTTTTTAAAATTTAAATCCACATTAGTCAACATAGTGTAATAATGATTTCAGGAATAGGATTTAGTGATTCATCACTTATGCATAACATCCAGTGCTCATCCCAACAAGTTCCTTCCTAGTGCCCATCACTTTAGTCCATCCCCCCACCCAGCACCGTACCAGCAACCCTCAGTTTGTTCTCTGTGTTTATGAGTCTCTTAGGTTTGCCTCCCTCTCTGTTTTATATTATTTTTGATTCCCTTCCTTTATGTTCATCTGTTTTGTTTCTTAAATTCCATGTACAGGTGAAATCATGTGGAATTTGTCTTTCTCTGACTAACTTATTTCACTTAGCATAACATACTCTAATTCCATCCATGTTGTTGCAAATGGTAAGATTTCATTCCTTTTGATTGCTCATGAGTATTTCTTTGTATGTATATACCTCATCTTCTTTATTCATCAGTTGGTGAATGTTTGGGCTCTTTCCATAACTTGGCTGTTACTGATAGTGCTGTTATAAACATTGGGGTGCATGTACCCCTTCGAGTCAGCATTTTGGTATTTTTTGGAAAAACAGTTAGTAGTCCAGTTACTCTATTTTTAATTTTTGGAGGAATCTCTACACTGTTTTCCAGAGTTGGTCTTGTGTTTTACACTGTGAAATGGCAAATATATAAAACCAACCTACTGTCCTTTTGCATAATTTTTCCTTGAGACACATGTGGCTTTAGAGGCATTAAGGAGAGACTAAATATAGTGCTAAATAAAGCTTCTATTCAACCACCAATTTTCAGAAAAATAGGACAATGTCTAGGAACTACTATTGAATACGACAAGGGGTCTGTTGTTCCACTGAGGTAAAATGTAGAGTCTGCCAAGCATCTGGCATTATTGTAATCCATGTGTTAAATCCAGTAGAATGTTGGGACACCTGGGTGGCTCAGTGGGTTAAGCGTCTGACTTTGGCTCAGGTCATGATCTCAGTTCATGGGTTTGAGCCCTGCATCGGGCTCTGTGCTGACAGCTAACTCAGAGCCTAGAGCCTGCTTCAGATACTTTGTCTTCCTCTCTCTCTCTGTGACCTTTCCCTGCTCATGCGCGCTCTCTCTCTCTGCCTCTCTCTCTCTCTCTCAGAAATAATTTTTTAAAAAAATATTAAAAAACATTCAAAATTTTAAAAAAATCTGGTAGAACGTCATCANGTGACCTTTCCCTGCTCATGCGCGCTCTCTCTCTGCGCCTCTCTCTCTCTCTCTCTCAGAAATAATTTTTTAAAAAAATATTAAAAAACATTCAAAATTTTAAAAAAATCTGGTAGAACGTCATCAGATAACATTTGGGGCATGTGCCATGCTTGTGTGGAAGAATAACTACTGTGATAAAGAACAGTGGCCTAGGCTAAACTCTTGCTTTGTACAGTTAAGTAAAAACCAACCAAACAATTAATATATTTGAAAAATGAATTCAGCCCCGCACATAATTCCTAATCCCAAAGCCACTTTTATGGAACCAAATTATCATAAGAAAAGGGACACATACATTTAGAATCAGCAGATTCTATTAACTCATTTTGTAGGATCACTTCCTCTAGCTTGAGAAAGTATCCGTTGAATCTCTCTGCTTCATTTTTGTTTATACGGTCACTGTAGTTTCCACTTATATGGTCTGTTTCATTTATATGGTCACTGTCCGTGGAGCTTATGAGATGATCTATTTTTTTTTTTCTAGCAAATTATCTGCCTGAGGGTGCTAGAAAGGGATCAAGGCCATAGGAGATATTCTGTTAGGGAAATTGGTCTTAGTTTCTTTTTGAACACGTGGCACCGACTATACATTGAGTGTACATTTTAGAGTTGGCTGGATATCATTTCCTCTTGTCAGGTACCACTGAGATTTCAGTTAATTCTCTCATTTGGCATGTCACTTATTTTGGTGAGGGGGTTGGCTTTGCAAACCAGTCTTCAGATATCTAGACTTTCATGTGGTGTGGCAGCAGGTATAGCCATTTGCCCAGATGTCATAGTTGTAGAATCTAGTCTGTGGCTCAGGTAATTTTTCCTGAGAGGTTAACTATAGATACTCTCCTATAGAGTTTAGGGCTAAGAGAGAAGGAACTGGAATGCATGGTGGCTTTTCTCACCCCGTCACGGGGGTCTTAGGATACCTCTTACCTCTGATAAGAAAGAGAAACTCCAAATACAATGCTCCATGTCTTTTCCCGCCCTTAAAATTTCATAAATTCCTCTGCTTACTTACCATCACACTACATTACATTATCCAGAAGGCAACTTGTATGTTAGGAATATTTCCTTTAACTTAGCCCAACTCCTTCTGAATTTAGTTAGTATGTGAGCTTGAGCATCAATATCTTATTATTGTTATTATTAATTATTATTATTATTATTAAATGTTTATTTTTGAGGCAGGGAGGAGCAGAGAGAGAGCACACGCACACAGAATCCAAAGCAGGTTGCAGGCTCTGGGCTGTCAGCACAGAGCCCAACGTGAGGCTCAAACTCAAAAACTTGCAAGGTCATGACCTGACCCAAAGTCGGATGCTTTACCGACTGAGCCACCCAGGCACCGCAATATGTTATTATTATAGTCTATCTTCTCAGGTTACTTGAGGCCAAAAAATGATTTTTAAACATAGGTTGTCATCTCCCCTAAGAATCTCATAATCATATTTTTATTGTATGTGTGTATCGTAACTTAACTGCTGAAAGCAGGCTGCCACATTGTAATACCCTTAAAGTCTACATATTATAAAAAGAAATAACCATTAGGTCCTGTACTGGTTTTGTAACTATTTACATCATAACTGCTCATATTATTGGAATAAAACCTCCCAATTCTATAGTTTGGAATCCTTTGATTCTTCACATTATCAATTTTTTCAGGTACAAAATGATCCAGGATTCAAAAATAAAGTTAAAGCACAAGCTTTAATTTACCCTGGCTTACAGTTGGTGGACACTTTAATGCCATCTCACCGAGAACATGAGCATGGCCCGATTCTGTCAAGGGATATGGCAATTAAAATGGGATGCCTGTACTTGACCAAGGATAAAGCACTGCCCGAGGCACTGAGAGAAAATCAACATATGCCCCATGGATCAAGACACCTGTTCACGTTGGTTAACTGGAGTACTCTCCTTCCTGAAAAATATAAAAGGAATCACATATATACTGAACCAATTATTGGAAGACTTAACTTTTCATATCCAGGACTTTTGGATAGCAGGTTATCACCCCTGTTAGTCAATGATTCCCAATTACAAAATTTGCCACTAACGTATATCCTCACCTGTGAACATGATATCCTAAGAGATGATGGACTTATATATGTCTCACGACTTCGAAATGTTGCAGTTAACGTTTCTCATGACCACATAGAGGATGGGGTCCATGGAGCAATTTCATTCATGACAATACCATTTTATTTACGTGTAGGCATTAGAATAAGAGATAAATACATTAGTTGGCTAGACAAAAACCTATAAATAGTACATGTAGATAGCTAATTGTTTATTTAGTAATATAATCCAAAGGTTATATGTGAGAGTTTGTGAGTTTAAGAGATAGAACAATGATATTCTTTTTGAAAAAATGTAAGTTTAAATCAAAGCAGAGGTTACTGTGTACCTTTGAACAAGTTAATCTCCCTAAATTTTGATCTTAATAAATGAAGAGATTCACTGTATTAATCCCACTAAATACAATTTATTCTGCTTGATAGGTTTTAAATATGCACATATAATAGTGAAATTTTTAAAAAGTATGATTATAAACAAAACAAGCAGAGTAGTATTCACGTAGTGATAGGAATGGTATTGGTAAGTGAGGAGAAATTTTAAGGAAGAAAAATTACAATGGCATTTGTGTGTAGGAGGAAAACTACATTATATTGAAAAGATGTTTTTCAATTAATGGTTCATACATTGATTTTATCCACCAAATTAGGGTTTTTTCCCCTCACTTACTTAATACAAACAAAATCTGCTTTCGAATATATTGCTCAGTTTCTTACAGAAGGAAAGGATTACCACGTAGATTATAAATCCTTTCAAAAGCCCATATATTTGGCTTTCAGTCATGCTTTAAAATTTTTTTTAAGTGTATTTATTTATTTTGAGAGAGCAAGCACAGGTGGGGGAGGAGCAGAGAGGAGGAGAGACAGAATCCCAAGCATGCTTCATGCCATCAGTGCAGATCCCAATGCAGGACTTGAACTCATGAACTGTCACAAGCTGTGAGATCATGACCTGAGCTGAAATCAAGAGTCAGACACTTAAGCAACTGTGCCACTGACTCCACACCCTCAAAATTTAAAAACCTCAGCTTTGAAGGTAAATGAAGTTACTGCGTTGATTGCTGTATTATCAGACCAAGAAATTTTCTAGTCACATCTTGAACTTTGAGTAAATAAAGGAGTAGACTGTGGTTCTAATGCCCTGAAGAGTCTAGCATGAAATAAAACCTTGGGTAATGTGCTCTGTGTAATGTGGAGGACACACAGGTTGTATCATGAAATTATAGGTATAACTGTGATAGTTTATTTATAAACTCGATTTTACTACATATTAACACATAACATAGTTATTAAGAAAGTTTTGCAATCCTTTAATTCTGTTGGAACCATTGTATAATATGATGTCACATAAATGGATATTGGTTCAGTGTGGGAGAAGACAAAGATGAGCAGTAAAGCAGACTAGAGAACACAGAATCCCAATATTGATGAATTATTAGAAATATTGTGTAGATTCAACTAAATTTCTACATGGAAGAACAAAAGTGGAACACAATAGAGGGTTAAGATGGTAAAGTATTAACGGACCCTAAACTTGCCTTGTCCCTTGAACATAGATTAACATCAAATCATTTTGAACACTTAGAAAATTGATCTGAGGATTAAGAGAACAATTTGCACAATTAGAGGGAGAGAACTTGGCAGGTATGAGTTGCAGAGATGTGAACTGGGGGAGAGAAACCCACTGTGGCACAGGGAGAGGAGAGAGTGAGGCTGGGAGAAAGAGCAGCACATAGGGATCCTTCTAGGAAAACACATCCTCCCAAATGATTGGAGAATCAGGAGGAACTGACTATCACAAGTTTTTACAAACAGAGGAGCTCAAATTCTGAGATTTGAGGACTCCACAACATATGCTGTAGTCAAGCCAAATGGGCAGCGGTGCTCCTGGGGAGAAGGAAGGTGGAGGCCAGGGAGTGGGTGGTGTGGAGGAGGGATGCCCTGGGTCGCACTGGGAGAAAACATTCCCCTTCCTGGAGTGCCTCTGGAGGAGGGGATATCGCCTCTCCAAGGGCCTAAGACCCAAGGGCATCATTGAATAGCCATCATCAGCAGGGGACAGAACTGCCCGGAGAGGGCATGTAACCTGGTCACTGTTTTTCACTGCACTTCAACATAAGCTCCAAGCATCTGTGAGGTCATGCAACTGCTTTTCTGGGACAAAATGGCAGCAGACACAGCACAGTGAGGTCTCCTCCAGAGGAAAGGAGCGGGCCCACACCTTGCCAGGCTCTTTAAGATTTGGTGTTTTGAATCCCAGCCATGCCACTGATAAAACACAGGAGACTGTGGTGGCAGGTGTTCGAGGGCCTGGGCACAGGCAGGTATCTGGCGGAACCCTGAAACACAGGAGAGGAGATTGTTCGCTTGTCTGAGGGTTTCCTGAACAGAGGTAGGCAAGAGCTCCCCTCTCCAAGGAAGAAAAAGTGGGGTAATGTCATCTTCACCCCACCCACCAGCACGGTTGGACTTCAGTGAGCAAAAAACATGCCCCCAGTGGAGGCTGGAGCCACTTAAACCAAACCCCACTTACCTGCATATCGCAGGTGCATCTGAAGGCAGGTCTGACTGTGAACCAGTGCAGAAAGCCTGTCCCGCAGAGGACAAATGCGGGCACCAAGTCTACAGATTACAGACAGCTCAGAGCGGGGCTTCCAGGTCTGATGGAGATAGGACCAGGATTTCTCTGTCTCTTTTTTATTATTCTTGAGAGTCAGGCTTACAGTTTTTGATTGTTTCGTTGTTTTTATATTTCCCTTTCTCTTTCTCTCTCTTGGTTCAGGCTCATTTTTTTTTTTTTCCTTTCTCTCTGTTTCCTTTTCTTTAAAATCAGGCTTATGGTTTTTTGGTTTGGTGTTTTTTATTTTAATGAGGTTTATTTTAACAAAGCACACCTCGTTAAAGGTCCCAACACTCCCCCATGAAAGAAAGGAGGAACTCTAAAGATGACTGACCTGTGGAAAAGAGCAACAAAAACCCAACAGCAAAGTGTTCAAAGCATACACCAGGCAGTGTGTGACCCCTTCTTAATACAGCATTATGCTCAGGAGCAGGAAACACAACAAGCTATATACACGAAAAGACAGAAACCTAGACAAAATGACAAAATGGAGGAATTCTACCCAAAATACAGATCAAGAAATCACATCCAGCAGTTTGATCAAAACAGACAGAAGCAGTATATCTGAACAAGAATTTAGAACAACAGTCATAATAATGGTAGCTGGACTCAGGAAAAGAATAGAAGACACCAGATAATTTACTTAAAAACTAGTCAGGTCAAAATAAAAAATGCCAGTATAACTGAAATACAAAAATGGATGTAATCATAATGAAGATGGAAGAAGCAGAGAAATGAATAGTGATATAGAAGATAAAAATATGGAAAATAATGAAGCTGAAAAGAGGGAAAGGAAACTATTAGATCATGAATATACACTTAAGGAACTCCGTGATCTGTAAAGTACAATAATATCTGTATCATAGGAGTCCTAGAAGAAGAATGAGAAAAAGAAACAGAAGGTTTATTTGAACAAATTATTGCTGAGGACTTCACTAATCTGAGGAAGGAAAGAGGCATTAAAGTCCAAGAGGCAGAGAACTCCCCTCAAAATCAACAAAAACAGGACAACATCAAGACATATCATAGTGAAACTTGCAAAATACAAAGAGAATTCTGAAAGCAGCTGGGGACAAAATGTCCTTAACCTGCAAGGGTAGGTACATAAGGTTAACAGCAGACCTGTCCACAGAAACCTGCCAGGCCATAAGGCAGGGGCATGTGACATGTAATGTGCTAAATGGGGAAAACATGCAGCCAAGAATACTTTATCCAGCAAGGCTGTTATTCAGGATAGAGGAGATAGAGTTTCCAAAACAAACAAACACTAATGGAGTTTATGAACACTAAACCAGCTCTGCAAGAATTATTGAAGGAGACACTTTGAGTGGGAAAGAGAGACCAAAGGTAACAAAGACTAGTAGCAACAGAGACAATGTACAGAAACAGTGACTTTACAGGTAGTCCAATGGCACTAAATTTATATCTGTAATTACTCTGAATGTAAATGGACTAAATCTATTGGGACTTCATCAAGATGAAAATCTTCTGTACAGTGAAGGAAACAATTTACAAAACTAAAAGGCAACATATGAAATGAGAGAAGATATTTACCACTGACATATCAGGCAAAAGGCTAGTGTCCAAAATCTATAAAGAACTTATTTAACACAACATCCAAAAAATAATCAAGTTAAGAAATGGGCAGAGGACATGAACAGAGGACATGAACAGACATTTCTTCAAAGAAGACATACAAATGGCCAACATATACATGAAAAAATGCTCACATTATTGATCATCAGGGAAGTACAAATCAGACTGCAATGAGATACCACCTCACACCTATCAGAATGGCTAAAATTAATATCAGGAAGCAAAAGATAGTGGCGAGAATGCACAGAAAGGAGAATCCTCTTACACTGTTGGTGGGAATGCAAACTGATGGAAAACAGTATGGAGGTTCCTCAAAAAGTTAAAGATAGAACTACCCTGTGACTCAGCAATTGCACTACTAGGTATTTATCCAAAGGATACAAAAATTCGAGGGGTGCAATGTTTACAGCAGCACTATCAACAATAGCCAAATTACAGAAAGAGCCCAAATGTCCGTCAACTGATGAATGGATAAAGAAAATGTGGTATAAACATATACACGGAAATATTATTCAGCCATCAGAAAGATTGAAATCTTCCCATTTGCAATGATAAGGAGGGAGAAGGAATGTATTATGGAAACAAATCAGAGAAAGAAAAATAGTGTATGATTTCACTCATATGTGGAGTTTAAGAAACAAAACACATGCACATAGGGGAAGGGAAGGAAAAATAAGATAAAAACAGGGAGGGAAACCAGAAGAGACTTAGCTACAGAGAGCAAACTGAGGGTTGCCTGAGGGGAAGTGGGTGAGGGTTTGGGGTAAATAGGTGATGGGCATTAAGGAAAGCAGTTGTGGTGAGCACTGGGTACTATATGTAGGTGATGAGTCACTAAATATTACTCCTGAAATCAGTACTACAAGTATATTTTAGCTAACTTGAATTTAAATAAAAACTTGGAAGAAAATAAAGTGGAACACAGTATTATATGATGAATAAAAATAAGCTGTAAAAATTCTAAGGATATACATAATAAGTCAAGAATGAAAATATTAAAAGAAATTTTAGGAGTAAGCAATCTGTCTCACTTGCTCTGTAGCAAAAACCAGGTACTGTTTTCCATTGCTACCCAGAAAACAGGCTCTTCCCAGGGAAGAAAATGTTCCAGAGAATGAACAGTTTTTACAGAGAATGGTTTATACATTTTGTAAAAGTTCAAAAGATTTCGACTAACATATAGACAGGAGTCCTGAGTTTTAACATCAAAGAATGCAGGGAGTAGAAGTGTTGATGGATATCTTAAAGACAACGTGGTTTTCTTTCAGGCTGCTCTTTTTAAAAAGCAGAGAGACAACATACGTTTGGTGGGCCATAAATCGGGCTTTCGGTTTCAACAGAGTTTACGTATACTCCTGCTGACTTGGAAAGAAATCTAAAGCGGCTCCTCTTAAAGGTCAGGCCTTTAGAGAGTTTTTCTCTCATCAGGCTTTAGCTTGTATCGTTTCTCCTCCTTGCCAAAATATCGGGGTATGGTGTTACAGTTCCAAAGTTAAGGTCATGACTCCAGGGGTTTAGTTTGTTAATTTCTGCTTTCTGGTTTCAAGTTTATGAAGCAACATGAGGTAGAGTGTTGCACTCTCTATAGGTGTTCGCGTTATACACACTTCATAGTTATCAGCTCTTCTGTGGGTGTTTGGGTGTTTCTTCCAGTACTTTTCCCTGATCAGCCTAACTATACCAGGTCACACTTGTGTTTACTCTGAACACCTTTACAGATGGATGCCCAAATACCATATGGCGTAAACCAAGGTAATCGGGAAGGGGATGACCAAGTGAGAGGAACATAAGATCACCCTCTACAGCCTGGAGCATTTCCCCAGTTCCTTCAGGATAAAGCTCCAGTGCCCACACTGGGCTCATGAAGGAAGCCTGTCTTGTCTCCAGGCTTAACTATCCCTGTGTCTTTAGCTGCTGTATTTACTTAGGCCACCAAACCAACATCTTCCATACACCTGAGCCTTTCTTCTGCCAGGAAGATGCTACCTCTTACCCTTCCCAAACACCAGAGAAGCACGTATGCAGCTTTGAGTTCTCTTCTTAAGAGATATTTAACTGCTCTATGATACATTTTTGTGACCCTTTCTTGATAGAAATCACAACTGAAATAAAGCCAAAAAGTGTGTACAAATGCACACGTACATCCATTCATATGCATAGACTATGTCTCTTTATAGTTCCTTCATCTACTGGTGAGAGCTAGGAAAAATGGAGAATGGAGAATTTACCATGTGTGCATAATTCATGAATTTTAAGATTTTTTCATTTTGATAAGAATTTAGCATAGCTTTTACCCTGTTGTTTAAAAGGCTTTCTATCCTTGCTAATGTCTACCTAGTTTTAAATATTTTCAACTTCAGTTGTGTCTTATTTGCTATAGTTGTTTATAGAGATTTTTTTTTCTTTTAGTTTTTAACGTAATTGTGATGTGACCTGAGAATATGGTCACTATGTTACAGTCCTACAGAATTTCTTGAGATTAGGGTTATTGTTTAGCATGTGATCAGTTTGTGTATATGTTCATATGCATTTCTAAAGAATATTAATCTTTAATTGTTGGATGAAACAGTCTACTTATACCATTAGATTGAGCTTATTAGTGTACTGTATAAATCTTCCACATCTTTCTGAAAACTTTTCTCTACTTCATCTCTTAATTATAAGAAAGATGTGTTAACTCTACACATTCAATGCAATCCCAATCAAAATTGCACCAGCATACTTCTCAAAACTAGAACAAGNGTGTTAAAATTCTCTTATTAATGCAATAAATTTATCAGTTTCTTTTTGAGTTTTGTTTATTTTTTTTCTTTCCTAGTTTGAGGTTAGCTTATTAGAGTAGGGAATTGATCTGTCACCTAGGGACATGCAAATTTTTTGTCATTATGTAGTGACTTTGTTTACCTATAGAAAAGATTCTTGCCTCGAGTCTATTTTCATTAATAGCAATGTATCTATACCAGCTGTACCTATAAGACAATATGTTTCTTGAAATGCCTTTTGTAATATATTGAATGCCTATCTTTCTGCATAGTATATTTTAGATTTGTTTTTGTGTTAATATAATAGATATTTACTATCAGACTATATTTTATTTTTAAGCTATATTAAAGCAACTTTTATTTATGGCTATATTCATGAGAACTACTTTCCATTTTTTTAAATGTGGTTTAAAAAACCCATAACATTGAATTTACCACCATAACCATTTTTTAAAAAATTTTCTTTTTAATACTTATTTTTGAGAGAGAGAGAGAGAGAGCCCGCGTTGAGCACAAGACTGATCATGAGGAGGGGAAGGACAGAGAGAGAGGGAGACACAGAATCCAAAGCAGGCTGAATAGAGAACCCAATACAGGGCTCAGACTCACCAACCAAGAGATCACAACCTGAGGTGAAGTCAGACTTTTAACCAACTGAGCCACCCAGGCGCCCCACCACCTTAAACATTTGTAAGTGTACAGTTCAGTAGTAGTGTTAATATCTCAACATTGTTGTACAACTGGTCACCAGAACTTTATTTTATCTTGGATCACTGAAATTTTTTACCAGCTGAACACTAATCCTCTCTTTCCTCCCCTGAGCCCTTGGCAGTAGCTTTCTACTTTCTGTTTCTATGATTTTGACTGTCTTGGATACTTCATATGAGTAAAATCTGACAATACTTGTTCTTTTGTGGCTGACTTTGCTTAGCATAATGTCCTCAAGTTTCATCCATGTTGTAGAACATGACATGATTTCCCTCTTTATAAAAGCTGCATAGTAGTCTAATATATGTATATGCTCCATTTTCATTATCCAGATATCTGTTGTTGGACATCTGGGTTGCTTCCACCTTATGGTTATTGGGAATGATGCTGCAGTGAACATGGGTGTGCAAATCTCTCTTGGAGACCAGGCTTTTCATTCTTTTGGATATACTCAGAAGTGAGATTGCTGGATCACATGATAATTCTATTTTTAATTTTATGAGTAGTCTTCATACTGTTTTCCATAATGGCTGCACCATCTTACATTTACATTAACAGTACACATGGGTTCCAATTTCTCCACATCCTCAAACACACTTGTTACTTTTTCCTCTTCTGAATAATAGCCATGCTAATGGGGTAAGGTGGTACCTCACTGTGGTTTTGGTTGGCATTTGTCTTAGGGATAGAGACATTGAACATCTTTTTGTGTGCTTTGTGGACATTTGTAAATCTTATTTGGGGGAACTGTATATTCAAGTGCTTTGCTCAGTTTTTATTGAGGTTGTTTGTCTTTTGTTGTTGAGTGGTAGAAATTATCTATAAGTTCTATATATTAATCTCTTATTAGATACATGATTTGAAAATATTTTCTCCCGTTGGTTTCCTTTTCACTCTGTTTTTTTTTTAAGTTTATTTACTTTGAGAGAGAAAGAAATTGCATTCACAAGTATGAGCAGGGGTGTAGCAGAGAGAGACAGAGAAAGAATCCCAAGCAGGCTCTGCACTGTGAGCATAGAGCCGAAGTCAGGGCTTGATTTCATGAATCATGACATCATGACCTGAGCCAAAACCAAGGGTCAGATACTTAACTAACTGAGCCACCCAGGCATCCCCTTTTCACTCTGATGACTGTCACCTTTCATTCCCAGAAATCTTTAAATTTGATATAGTCTCATTACATTTAGGATTTTGAGTTAATTTTTGTATACAGAATTAAACTGTTTATTAAAAAAAAACTTTTTACTGTAAAATCAAACACAAAGATGGTAAAACCACATTAAACAAGTGTATAGCTAATGAACTATGATACTGTGAAGACCCATATCAGCCACCACACTGGTTAAGAAATCCAACTTTGTTGGGGCGCCTGGGTGGCTCAGTCGGTTAAGCGTCCGACTTTCGCTTAGGTCATGATCTCGCGGTTGTGGGTTCGAGCCCCGCGTCTGGCTCTGTGCCCACTGCCAGCTCAGAGCCTGGAGCCTCTTTCGGTCTGCGACTCCCTCTCTCTCTGACCCTCCCCTGCTCACGCTGTCTCTCTCTCTCCTAGAAATAAATAAAACATAAAAAAAATTAAAAAAAAAAAAAAAATAAATCCAACTTTGTGAAGTCACCCATGTGCCCATCCTTGTGTCACAGTTAAATCAAAGCTCTCCCCCTCTTTTGAAATAGAACCACTGTCCTGGATTTTACAGTTAGAGCTACAACTGTATTTCTTTATAATATTATCACCCGACTATGAATCCCTAGAAACCCTAGTTTATTCTTTTCCAATTTGAAACATGGCATGCCTTTTTAAATCTCCTTTAATCTATAAGTACACTTTATACCTTTTTTCTTTCTTGTTTTTCTTTCTTTCTTTTCTTTTTTTATTTTTGCCACTGGTCTCTCCTAAAGTACACTTGAGTCCTAATTTATCTGTTGAAGAATCTCAGCCTGTACAGTTTCCTACAGTCTAGATTTTGCTGATTGCACACTTCCTTACAGTTTACCATGTTTCTCTGTCTTCTGTGTTTCCTGTGAATTCTCAGTTGGAATCCAGAGGTTTGGTCAGACTTAAGTTCAGTCTGTTAGGCAAGAATATACATGATGGGGCTTTATTTCATCAGTAAACAAATATTTTCACTATATGTTAGGTTAAAAGCCATTGAGGCTGAAAATACAGATTCATTAATTCAGTGGAGATTGCAAAATGATATTTTAATTTGATTTTTTGCTTTTATATATTACCTTGAAAATTTTACACATGATGGTTTCCTTCATTTTTATTTAAACAGTGGCATACTTCATATAAGAAAGGCAAGATAAAATATTTTTTATTTCATTCTATTTATTTCCACTTTTCAAGATAAGGAATTGATTCCATGTTATCTTTAGAATGTAATTAACTGATTAATTAAAATAACTTATCAGTGCAGACTTGAGAACTCAAGCTTATTTTATTGATTAATTTCTCTTTTTTGAACAATTTTTAATGTTTATTTAATTTGAGAGAAAGAGAGAGAGGGAGTGAGCAGGGAAGGGACAGAGAGGGTGAGAGAAAACTCCCATGTAAGGCTCTGTCCCACCAAATGTGAGATTATGACCTGAGCCAAAAATCAAGAGTTGGACGTTTAACTGACTGAGCCACATAGGGGCCCCATTTTGATTAATTTCTTTTTAAAGTAGTTCAGTATTCCCACCTGGGCCAGTGGAAGCTCCTTTCAGTCCTCTTGATACGACTCTGAAAGTCATTGAGATCTTCTTTTCAATCTGATTTGTAATATTTTCCAGGCTCGTCTTACACATTCTCTGAAAGAGCTCTGGGATTAGCCATTCGTTGCTGATCCCTGGTTTTCCTTTAATATATGATTATTTTTAATGGTGTGATGTTTCAATACCATAATCTGTGCACCAGTTTTCTTTAGTGAACAAAATGAGGAATTTTATACAAATTCCCATTTTTAAAGAAAAAATAGTTCTTATTATCCTTGATAATAATTGCAGTCTGTTATTTGCATCTCAAATTCAAGACCACAGGGTTTTTACTTGATCTCTTTTGTATCACTTTCCTTTTCTCCACACTGACACTCCAAGAATCTAGGCACTTGAGGAAACATATATATGAGGAAATAAAAACATCCCACAATGTGTTTTTTTAATGTTTGTTTATTTTGAGAGAGAGAGAGAGAGAGAAAGAGTTTGAGTGAAGGAGGGCAGAGTGAGAAGGAGAGAGAGAATCCTAAGCAGGCTCAGTGCTATCAGTACTATCTCAGTACTATCTCAGTGCTATCAGTACATGGGACTTGAACTTAAGAACTGTGATATCACAACCTGACCTGAAATCAAGAGTCTGGTGCCTAACCAACTGAGCCATCCAGATGCCCCTGTCCCACAATTTCTTGTTTTTACTCATCTTACATATTTAGTGGTCTTAGAATAATAATATAAACATCACCACCATTAATTTTGATGACTAAAAACAGTGCATTTCTTTCTCTTTTTCTTTCCTTCCTTACTTGATCTAGGTATATCTTATCTGTGCTGTTAGACTACAGTGCCTTTATCTGCTACATCCTCCCCCTTTTAACCATAATTGAATATTGATTCTACAATAACAATATATTTAATAATGTTAAGCAGTATTTAAGTTGTCTCCCTATTAATTTTGATTGCATGAAGCTCATTCTCTACTAGATTCCATAGGAAGCACTCTTGGTACAATACACTGAATTATTATATGTTGAAAAATTCCAGATATTATTTAGTAACATTACTTCTATTCAGTATGTTATATATGTATTGTATTTTCTCCTGACATGAAGAATGATCAAGTTCTCATGATAGTCTAATTATTTCTCTCTTAAGCCAAATGACTTTTTGCCTGAACATATAATTTTCTTCCTGTGTTCTTTTCAGTACAGTAACTTAGAGGAATATATCTTGCTGTTAGCTATTCTGTTTCAATATTCTCAGGTATACAGAGCAGTCTCTCATTATGTATTTTCAAGTTTTTCTTTATTTTAGGGAAGTTTCTTCAATTACAGTGTTTAATATTTTTCCTCCTGTTTTAATGTGAGAGCATGAGTGGGAGAGAGGCAGATAGAAGGTGAGAGAGAATCGCAAGCAGGCTCCACACTGTCAGCACAGAGCCCAGTAAGGGATTTGATCTCACAAACCTTGAGATCGTGACCTGAGCTAAAATCAAGAGTCAGATGCTGAATCGACTGAGCCACACAGATGCCTCCTTCTTTTCCTTTTAATATCTAAATTTTATTCTTTTCCACATTGCATTTCTTTATATAAATGGTTAGTTGTGTTTATTTTTTTCTGTTTCTTCTATTTTAGTTTTCTTGTCTATGTTGTATATTTTGTATGAGACTTGGACCTTGATGTTTTTCTTCTTCACCATTTTTACTTAGTTTCTTGAACTTGTAGAAAGAGACAGTTCAGATATTTTCTTCTCATATCAAGAGTGCCTGCTTCAGTTTTATAAAGTGGTAAAAAATAGAGTGTCTTGTTTTCAAATATATTCTGATTCAGTACTAATTTCCACTGGCCCAAAATGGGAATATGGAACTCTTTTATTATTTTTCAAGATTGTTTTGTCTATTTGGAGCCCCTTGCAATTCCATACAAATTGAAATATTGGCTTTTCCTTTTTTCTGGAAAAGGCTGTTGGAATTTTGATGGGAATTGCATTAAATCTATAGATTACTTTGGGTTGTATTGACATCTTAACAATATTAAGTCTACCTATCCACGAGCATTATTTTAATTGTTTTAATGTCTTTTAAAATTTTTTTCAGCAATGTGTTTTAGTTTTCAGAAGCAAACTTCTCCTTCTCCTTGGTTAGATTTATTCCTAAGTATGTAAGTCTTTTCATTGCTATTGTAAATGGAATTACTTTCCTAACTTGCTTTGTAATTGCTAGTGAACAGAAACACAACTTATTTTATATGTTGATCTTGTACTCTGCAGCTTTGCTGAATTATTTTGTTAGCTCTGGAATCTTTCTGGTGGGCTTATTGGGTTTTATATACCTCCGATCATGTCAATTGCAGGGGCGCCTGGGTGGCTCAGTCAGTTGAGAGTCTGACTCTTGACTTCAGCTCAGAGCATGATCTCATGGTTTGGGAGTTTGAGCCCCACATCAGGCTCTGCACTGACAGTGTGTGGGTCCTGCTTTGGATTCTCTCTCTGTGACTCTCTACTGCTTGCTCTCTCTGTGTCTTTCAATCTCAAAATAAATAAATAAACAATTTGAAAAATGACCAGGTAAGTTGCAAATCATGATAGCTTTGCCTCTTCCTTTCCTATTTGGATGGACTTTTCTTATCTGGTAGGTCCTCCTAGAACTTCCAGTACAATGTTAAGTATTAGATGTGAAGCAGCACCCTGGTCTTGTCCCTGATCTATTTATGTTTTATTGTAATGCCTAACTGGCATAATACGTTAATGTTAATTTTGTTGGGGGTTTGTCTTGGTCTTTTATAAAAATAAAAACAAAACTATAGACTGAATAGCTTAAATGACAAACATGTATTTCCCACAATTCTGGAGTTAGAAAAGTCCAAATTCAAGGTTCAGCAGATTTGCTCTTTGGTGAGGGCCTGCTTCCTGGTTCACAGACAGCCATCTCCTTATTGTGTTCTCACGGGCAGAAGGGGCAAAGGAGATGTTGGACTTCTCTTTTATAAGGGCGCCATCCCACTCAAGAGGATCTACTCTCATGATCTAATCACCTCCCCAGAGCACACTTCCTAATGCCATCAGTTTAATCATTAAGTTTTCAGCATATCAATTTTGGGGGAACACAGATACTCAGTCTATAACAGAGTTTAAAGAAATATTTGTATTCCAAATCCAGACAGAGACCCAGCAAAAAAGAGAACTACAGGCCAATATCCTTGATGAATACAGTGCAAAATCCTCAACAAGATACTTACAAATTGATTCAACAACACATAAGAATTATTATCCACCAGATCAAGTGGGATTCATTCCTGGGTTACAGGGATGGTTCAATATTCACAAATTAATCAATGTGATACATCACATTAACAAAAGAAAATAAAAACCATATGATCCTGTCAATAGATGCTGAAAAAGCATTTGACAAAATACAGCATCCCTTCTTAATAAAGACCCTAGAGAAAGTCGTGATAGAAGGAATTTAAACATCATAAAAGCCATCTAGCCTTTATGAGAAGCTATGAGAAGCCCTCAGCTAACATCATCCTCAAAGGGGAAAAACTGAGAACTTTCCCCCTGAAATCAGGAACAGGGCAGGGATGTCCACTCTCACCACTCTTCTTTTAACATAGTGCAGGAAGTCCTAGCAAGAGCAATTAGACAACAAAGGGAAATAAAAGGCATCAGAATTGGCAAAGAAGGAGTCAAACTTTCACTTTTCGCAGACGACATGATACTCTACATAGAAAATCTGACAGACTCCACCAGAAGCCTACTAGAACTGATCCATGAATTCAGCAATGTTGCAGGTACAAAATCAACATACAGAAATCGGTTGCATTTTTATACACCAATAATGAAGCAACAGAAAGAGAAATCAAGAAACTGATCCCATTCACAATTGCGCAAAAACCCATAAAATACCTAGGAATAAACCTAAACAAAGACATAGGAGATCTGTATGATGAAAACTATAGAAAACTTATGAAGGAATTTGAAGGAGACACAAAGAAATGCAAAAACATTCCATGCTCATGGATCAGAAGAATAAATATTGTTAAAATGTCANACCTGAATGTGAGACAGGAAGCCATCAAAACCCTAGAGGAGAAAGCAGGAAACAACCTCCTTGACGGCAACCACAACAATTTCTTACTTGGCACATCCCAAAAGGCAACAGAATCAAGCAAAAGTGAAATATTGGGACCTCATCAAGATTAAGAGCTTCTGCACGGCAAAGGAAANAACTCTAGATGCTGGCGAGGTTGTGGAGAAACGGTCACCCTCTTACACCGTTGGTGGGAATGCCCCTCTGGAAAACAGTGTGGAGGTTCCTCAAAAAATTAACAATAGANAAAAATAAAAAAAATAACAAACAAACTCGTTGATAGTAATACGATTATAGAAGTGGACTTAAAACCCCACTTACAGGAATGGACAATCTAAGCAGATGATCAGCAAGGAAATAATGGCTTTAAATGACACACTGGACTCAATGGACTTGACAGGTATATTCAGAGTACCACCATAAAGCAGGAGAATGCATGTTCTTCTCAAGTGCACATGAAGCATTCTCTAAAATAGATCACATGTTAGTCACAAATCAGGATTCAAACAGCACAAAAAGATTTAAGATCATACCATGCATATTTTCAGACCACAGTGTTTTGAGCCTTGAAGTCAACCACAAGAAAAAAATTGAAAATATAACCAATATTTGGAGGCTAAAACATCTACTAAAGAATGAAATTTCTACCAGGAAATTACAGAAGACATTAAAAAGTACATGGAAACAAATGAAATGAAAACACAATAGTCCTTGACCCTTGAGATGAAGCAAAAGCAATCATAAGGAAAATATATAGCAAGGAAGGCCTTCATCAAGAAGCAAGAAAGTTCTCAAATACACAACCTAACCTTAAACCTAAATAAGTTGTAAAAATAACAGCAAATAAAGCCCAAACCAGAAAAAGAAGGGGAATGCTAAAGATTAGAGCAGAAATAAATGATAGAGGAATCAAAGAAATAGTAGAGCAGGTCAATTAAAGAGCTTGTTCTTTGAAAGAATTAACAAAATTGATAAACCCTTAGCCAGACTTATCAAAAAGGAAAGGGATCCAATAAATAAAATAATGAAAGAAGAGAGATCACAGCCACACCACAAAAATACAAAAACTTAGAACATTATAAGCAATCATATGCCCACAAGAAACATATAAACCATTAAAAATGAAAGAGGAAGAAATAGAAAAATTCGACTGATGCATAACCAGCAAATAAATTCAATTAGTACTCAAATCTTCGAACAAACAGGAGTCCAGGGCCAAATGGCTTCCCAGGAGAATTTTACCAAATATTTAAAGAACAGTTAATACCTATTTTTCTGAGACTGTTCCGAAACATAGAAATGGAAGGAAAACTTCCGAATTCCTTTTATGAAGCCAGCATTATCTCAATTCCAAAACCAGACAAAGACCCAAGGAGAAAATATAATTACAGACTAAATCCCCAAGGAACATGTATGCAAAAATTCTTAACAGGCTACCAGAAAATGAAATCCAACAGTACATTAAAAGAATTACTCACCATGATCAAGTGGGATTTATTCCAGGACAGCAGAGGTGGTTCAAGATCACAAATCAGTCAATGTGATACGCCACATTAATAGAAGAAAGGAAGAGAAACATCATCTTCCTGATGAATGCAAAAAAAGCATTGGACAAAGTGCAGTATCTTTCCTTGATAAAAACACACATGAAAGTGGGACATACCTCAACATCAAAAAGGCTGTATATGACAGACCTACAGCTAATATCATTCTCAATGGAGAAAAACCGGGAGAAAAGGTCAGAAACATGACAGGGATGTCCACTCTCAACATGTTCAATATAATACTGGAAGCCCTAGCCTCAGCAGTCAGACAACGAGAAGAATAAAAAGTATCCAAATCAACAAGGACAAAGTCAAACTTTAACTCTTTGCGGAGGACATGATGCTCTATGTAGAAAACCTAAAAGACTTCACTTAAAAATTGCTAGAACTGACACAGGAATTCAGTACCGTTCCAGGATATAAAATCAATAGGCAGAAATCTGTTTTATTTCCGTACACCAATAATGAGTTAGCAGCAAGATAAATCAAATATTCACTCCCATTTACAAGTGCACCAAAACCAGAAGATACCTAGGAATCAACTTAACCAAAGAATAAAAGATCTGTACTCTTAAAACTATAGAACATTTTTGAAAGAAATTGAAGAAGACCCAAGAAAAAGGATAAACCATGATCATGGTTTGGAACAACAAATATTATTAAAATGTCTATAGTCATCAAGACAGGATGGTACTGGCACAAAAACAGACACATAGACCAATGGAACAGAAGAGAGAACACAGAAATGGATCCACAACTATATGGTCACCCCATCTTTGACAAAGCAGGAAAGACCATCCAATGAAAAAAAAGTCTCTCCAGGAAATGGTGTTAGGAAAACTGGACAGCGGCATGCAGAAGAATGAAACTCTACCACTTTCTTACACCATACACAAAAACAAATTCAAAATGGATGAAAGGCCTAAATGTGAGACAGGAAGATCTCAAAATCCTAGAGAACACAAACTGCAGCCTCTTTGACCACAACCATAGCAATTCTTTACTACCCAGATCTCTAGAGGCAAGCAAAAGAAAGAAAAATCAACTATTAGGATTTCATAAATGTAAAAAGCTTCTGCACAGAGAAGAAAACAATAAAAGTAAAAGGCAACCTACAGTATAGGAGAAGATATTTGTAAATGCTATATCAGATTGAAGGCTAGTATCCAAAATCTGTAAAGAACTTATCAATTCAACACTCAAAAAATAAATAATCTAGTTAAGAAATGGGCCAATGAACAGATATTTCTCCAAAGAAGACATCCAAATTGCTAATAGACAGATGAAAAAAATTTCACCATCACTCATCATCAAGGAAATACAACTGAAAACCACAGTGAGATACCATTTCACCCCTGTCAGAATGGCTAAAATTAAAAACCCAGGAAATAAGAGATTTTGGTGAGGATCCAGGGGACAGGGGAGCCCTCTTACACTGTTGGTGGGAATGCAAACTGGTGTGGCCACTCTGCAAAATGATATGGAGGTTCGTAAAAAAGTTAAAAAAAGAACTACCCTACCACCCAGCAATTGTACTACTACGTATTTATCCAAAGGATACAAAAATACTGATTTTTAGGCATACATGCATCAAAATGTTTATAGTAGCACTGTCAACAATAGCCAAATTATGGAAAGAGTCCAATTGTTCATCAACTGATAAATGGATAAAGAAAATGTGAGATGTGTGTGTGTGTGTGTATTTGTACACTAGAATATTAAGCCATATCAAAAAGAATGAAATCTTGCCTTTTGCAGCAATGTGAATATAGACAGAGTGCATATGCTAAGCAAAATAAGTCAGGCAGAGAAAGACAAATACCATATGATTTCAGTCATATGTGGACTTTAAGAAACAAAGTGGATGAGCATAGGGGTGGAGAAAGAAAATGAAACAAGATAAAAACAGAGAGGGAGACAAACCCTGAGAGACACTTAACTATTATAAGAGAGCAAACAGGATTGCTGGAAAGGTGGCAGGAAAGGAGATAAGCTAAATGAGTAATGGGCTTCAAGGTGACCCTCATTGGGTTGAGCACTGGGTGTTGTATGTAATTGGTAAATCCCTAAATTCTACTCCTATAACCAATACTACACTATATGTTAACTAAATCGAAATTAATTAAAATTGTGGCAAACAAACACTCAACAATGTAGCCCCAGTAAGCATGGAGTAAACAAGGTTTTTAAAAAAAAACTTTTTCATTTCAAAATACTCAAATTACAAGTCACTTCTACAAGCATTTTGTTGAGTGAAATCATAAACTAAAACTAAAGGTTTATTTCTGTGAAAAAAAATCTCTGGTAAGTAAGTGGTAGAATCTTGGATATTAAGCATAACCAGTTGAATCAAGTTAAGAAGTTTAAAATGTTGCAATAAATTTGTGTGCATGCCTGTGCGTGTGGTGGGGGTAGTGAAAATTTACAAGCTAGTTGACTCAAGAGTGAAATACCTAACTTGTGTAGTCAAGATCAGATATTATGTCAAACCTAAATTTGTGAGAAGACAATTAAAAATGACAATTTCAACAGTCCATAAACTCATTCCTTTTTTCATACTTAAAAAATGTATTTATTTAAATTCAAGTTAACATACAGTGTGTTATTGGTTTCAGGAATAGAATGCAGTGATTCATCACGTATGCTACCCAGTGCCCATCACAACAAGTGACTTCCTTAATACCCATCAATCATCTAGCTCATCCCCTCACCCACCTCCCCTCCAGCAACCTTCAGTTCTTTTAATGTAGAAAGAAATTAACTATGTGCAAAGAACTGTTTTCTTCAGCTCACTTTTGGCACCCGAAAAATGAAAAGAATATCTAACACTATCACAAATGAAAACAAAATGAATGTCATTGGAATTAGTTACATTTCCCCATTGAGGTTTATAAAATCTATATCGAAAGTTGATCTCAAATTATAACAAATTATGTGTCATAGTTCTGATTTAACTTCTTTTAAAATCTTTAAGTTGTAAAAAATTTTATCATACTGAACTTGGTTCCAGTTTTTTTTTTCATCATTTAGTATACTGGCCACCCTTTCCACCTGGGGGAAAAATAACCTGTTAGAAACCCAAATCAAAAGGTGAAGCTCTCCAGAAAGCACATTTTGTTGATTGTCCTTTCTCAGAATATTCTTCACAGGGATTCTAGATGAAAGACGGTTTCAGTCTTGTGAGCAGGAATGTGTAGTCTCACTGGCATGTAGTTTCATGTCCTTGGATAAGAAGGCTGGTTCACAGCTAGAGAAAAGGTCAAGTTTAACTCCTGAAATACCTTCTGTTCCACAGAGCAGGAAAGCACTTTTCCTTTATTTGTTTCAATTTAATTTTTATGATCATTGTTATTTTTTTGATGCTTACAAATACAGCAGGAAAGTATGCTAAGGTAGCCCAGTCAATTCTCATTTATTAATTTGGTAAACCTGTTCTATGAATGTTTCTGGTGGAGGAGAGAGATTTTGAAAGAGCCACTGCTAGACAGGCTTCCTTTGCAATGTCTGACACTGGGCTCTCAGCTATCCGGTGGCTTTATCCAGCATTCAATACTGTTGACATGTTACAAGGTGAGTTTCACTGGGCCATACCCCCAAAGTTCATTGTCTTTTATATGGTGGTATTTGAGCATGGAGATCAAACCATCAAGTTTGGAAGCATGCAAGTGAAACTCATGTATTCTAATTTCTTTTTTTCTTTCTACAATTTATTTTTTAAAATTTACATGCAAGTTAGGTAGCACATGGTGCAACAATGATTTCAGGAGTAACTTTCTTAAGCCCCTTACCCACTTAACCCATCCACCCTCCCCCAACCCCTCCTACAACCTTCTGTTCTCTATTTTTAAGAGTCTCTTATGTTTTGTAGGCCTCCCTATCTTTATATTATT
This sequence comes from Crocuta crocuta, assembly GCF_008692635.1. Lineage (NCBI taxonomy): Eukaryota > Metazoa > Chordata > Mammalia > Carnivora > Hyaenidae > Crocuta > Crocuta crocuta. The sequence goes on from NW_027530356.1 coordinate 5,322,475, forward strand.
TTTGCTTCCCTTCCCTTAGGCTCATCTGTTTTATATCTTAAAGTCCTCATATGAGTGAAGTCATATAATATTTGTCTTTCTCTGACTCATTTCACTTAGATTAATACCTTCCAGTTCTATCTACGTAGTTGCAAGTGGCAAGATTTCACTCTTTTTGATTACTACGTAATAATCCATCGTATGTATATACCACATCATCTTTATCCATCAGTGGACATTTGGGCTCTTTCCATACTTTGACTATTGTTGATAGCGCTGCTATAAACATTGGGGTGTGTGTATCCCTTCGAAACAGCACACCTGTATCTCTTGAATAGATACCCAGTAGTGCAATTGCTGGCTCTTGGGTAGTTCTATTTTTAATTTTTTGAGGAACCTCCATATTGTTTTCCAGAGCAGCTGAAACAATTTGCATTCCCACCAGCAATGCAAATGAGATCCTCTTCTCCACATCCTCACTGACATCTATTGTTGCCTGGGTTGTTAATGTTAGCCATTCTGACAGGTATGAGGTGGTATCTCATTGTGTTTGATTTGCATTTCTCTGATGATAAGTGATGTTGGGCATTTTTTCATGTATCGGTTGACCATCTGGATGTCTTCTTTGGAGAAGTGTCTTTTCATGTCATTTGCCCATTTCTTCACTGGATTATTTGTTTTTTGGCTGTTGAGTTCCTTACAGATTTTGGATACTAACCCTTTATCTGATATGTCATTTGCAAATACCTTCTCCCATTCTGTTTGTTGCCTTTTAATTTTGCTGATCATTTCCTTCACTGTGCAGAAGGTTTTTATTTTGATGAGGTCCCAATAGTTTGTTTTTGCTTTAGTTTCCCTTGCCTCTGGAGACGTGTTGATTAAGAAGTTTCTGCAGCCAAGGTTAAAGAGGTTTTGCCTGCTTTCTCCTCTAGGATTTTGATGACTTTCTGTCTTACATTTAGGTCATTGATCCCTTTTGAGTTTGTTTTTGTGTATGGTGTAAAAAAGCGGTCCAGGTTTATTTTTTCTACATGTCGTCATCTGGTTTTCCCAGCACCATTTGCTTGGAAATAAATAAAGAACTGTCTTTATTCCATTGACTATTCTTTCTTGCTTTGTCAAAGATGAGTTAGCCAAACATTTCTGGATCCATTTCTGCATTTTCTATTCTGTTCCATTGAACTGAATATTTATGTACCAGTACCATACTGTCTTGAGGATTACAGCTTTGTAATGCAGCTTGAAGTTGGGATTTTGAGACCACCAGCTTTGGTTTTCTTTTTCTTTTTTAAACGTTTTATTTATTTCTTAGAGAGAGAGAGAGAGCATGAGCAGGGGAGGATCAGAGAGAGAGGGAGACACAGAATCTGAAACAGGCTCCAGGCTCTGAGCTAGCTGTCAGCACAGAGCCCAACGCAGGGCTCGAACCCACAAACTGTGAGATCATGACCTGAGCTGAAGTCAAACGCTTAACTGATTGAGCCACCCAGGCACACCTGGTTTTCTTTTTCAAGGTTAGTTTGGCTATTTGGGGTCTTTTCTGGTTCCATACAAATTTTAGGATTATTTATTCTAGCTCTGTGAAGAATGCTGGTGATACTTTGATAGGAATTGCACTGAAAATGTAGATTGCTCTGGGTAGTATTTGACATTTTAATAATATTTGTTCTTTCTATCCAGGAGTATGAAATATTTTTTCCATTTTTTAATATCTTCTTCAATTTCTTTAATAAGCTTTATATAGTTTTCAGTGTACAGATTTCTCACCTCTTTGGTTAGATTTATTCCTAGGTATTTTATAGTTTTTGGTGCAATTGTAAATGGAATTAGTTCCTTGATTTCTCTTTCTCTTGCTTCATTACTGGTGTATAGGAATGCAACCGATTTCTGTGCATTGATTTTACATCCTGCAACTTTGCTGAACTCATGGGTCAATTCTAGCAGGTTTCTTTGGTGGAATCTTTTGGGTTTTCCATATAGAGTATCATGTCATCTTCAAAGAGGGAAGTTTGACTTCCTCCTGGCTGATTTTGAGGCCTTTTATTCCTTTATGTTGTCTAATTGCTGAGGCTAGGATTTCCAATACTATGTTGAATAACAGTGGCAAAAGTGAATATCCCTGTATTGTTCCTGACCTAAGAGGGAAAGCTCTCAGTTTTTCCTCATTGAGGATGATATTAGCAGTAGGTCTTTCATATATGGCTTTTATGAATTTCAGGTATAATCTTTTTACCCTTACTTTCTTGAGGATTTTTATCAAGAAAGGATGCTGTATTTTGTCAAATGCTTTTTCTGCATGTATTGAAAGGGTTATGTGATTCTTATCCTTTCTTTTATTGATGTGATGAATCACACTGACTGTTTTTGCGGATATTCAACCAGCTCTGCGTCCCAGATATAAATCCCACTGGGTCATTGTGAATAATTCTTTTTAAGGTATTGTTGGATCCAGTTGGCTAGTATCTTGTTGAAGATTTTTTGCATCCATGTTCATCAGGGAAATTGGTCTATGGTTCTCCTTTTTAGTGGAATTCTGTCTGGTTTTAGAGTCAAGGTAATGCTGACTTCATAGAAAGGGTTTGGAAGTTTTCCTTCCATTTCTCTTTTTTGGGACAACTTCAGGAGAATAGGTGTTAACTCTTAAATGTTTGGTAGAATACTTCTGGAAAGCCAACTGGCCCTGGACTCTTTGTTTTTGGGAGATTTTTTATTACTAATTCGATTTCTTTACTGGTTATGTGTCTGTTCAAATTTTCTATTTGTTTCTGTTTCAGTTTCAGTAGTTTATGTTTCTAGGAATTTTACAATTTCTTCCAGATTGCCCATTTTATTGGCATATAATTGCTCATAATAATCCTTATTATTGTTTCTATTTCTGCTGTGTTGATTGTGAACTCTCATCTTTGATTCTTGATTTCATTTATTTATTTGGGTCCTTTTCTTTTTCTTTTTGATCAGTCTGGCTAGTGGTTTATCAATTTTGTTAATTCTTTCAAAGAACCAGCTTCTGGTTTTATTGATCTGTTCTAGGTTTGTTGTTGTTGTTGTTGTTCTGTTTTGATAGCATTGATTTCTGCTCTAATCTCTTATTTCCTGTCTTCTCTTTGTTTGGGATTTTGTTTGCTTTTGCTTTTTCCAGCTCTTTAAGGCGTAAGGTTTGGTTGTACATCCGAGACCTTTCTTCCTTCTTTAGGAAGGGCTAGATTGGTATATACTTCCCTCTTATGACCACTTTTGCTGTGTCCCAGAGGTTTTGGGCTGTAGTGTTATCATTTTCATTGGCTTCTACGTACTTTTTAATTTCCTCTTTAACTTCCTGGTTAGCCCATTCATTCTTTAGTAGGATGGCCTTAGTCTCTAAGTATTGTTATCTGTCCACATTTTATTTTTGTGTGGTGGATTTCGAGTTTCAAAGTGTTGTGGTTTGAAAATATGCACAGTATGATTTCGATCTTTTCATACTTGTTGAGGGCTCATTTCTGTCCCAGTATGTGATCTATACTGGAGAACATTCCCTGTGCACTGGAGAAGAATCTGTATTCTGCTGCTGTAGGATGAAATGTTCTGCATATTTCTGTTAAGTCCATCTGGTCCAGTGTGTCATTCAAAGCCATTGTTTCCTTGTTGATTTTCTGTTTAGATTATCTGTCTATTGCTGTAAGTGGGGTATTGAAGTCCCCTATGATTATGGTATTATTATCAATGTGTTTCTTTATGTTTGTGATTAACTGATTTATATATTTGGGTGCTTCTACTTTTGGAGCATAAATGTTTACAATTGTTAGATCTTATTGATGGAAAGACCCCTGAATATGATATAATTTCCTTCCTCATCTCTTGTTACAGTCTTTATTTTAAAGTCTAGATTGTCTTATGTAAGTATGGCTACTCTGGCTTTCTTTTGGTGATTATTAGCATAATAGATGGTTTTCCATCCCCTTACTTTCAATCTGAAGGTGTCTTTAGGTCTAAAGTGAGTCTCTTGTAAACAGCATATAGATAGATTTTGTTTTCTTGCCCATTCCATTACCCTCTGTCTTTTGATTGGAGCATTTAATCCATTGATGCTTAGATTGAGTACTTAAAGATATGAATTTATTGCCACTATGTTGCCTGTAGAGTCGGAGCTTCTTATGGTGTCCTCTGGTCCTTTCTAGTCTTTGTAGATTTTGGTATTTTTTCCCCATCTTTTCTCCCCTTAGAGAGTCCCCTTTAAAATTTCTTGCAGGGCTAGTTTAGTGGTCATAAACTTCTTTAATTTTTGTTGAGAAACTTTTAATCTCTCCTTCTATTTTGAATGACAGCCTTGCTGGATAAAGAATTATTGGCTGCACTATTTTCCAATTCAGCACATTGAATATATCCTGCCACTCATTTCTGACCTGCTGAGTTTCTATGCAAAGGTCTGCTGTAAAACTGATCTGTCTTCCTTTATAGGTTAGGGACTTTTTTCCCCTTTCTACTTGCACGATTCTTTCCTTGCCTGAGTATTTTGTGAATTTGACTATGACATGCCTTGTTGATGGTCGGGCTTTGTTGAATCTAATGGGAGCCCTCTCTAACCTGGGGAAAGACACAGACTTTAAAAGCCAGGAAGCACTGTGCTTAGGAAAGTTTTTTGCTATAATTTGTTCACATAACCCTTCTACGCCTTCATCTCTCTCTTCATCTTTTGGGACTCCTATGATTCTGATGTTGATCCTTTTTAATGAGTCACTGATTTCTCTAATTCTTAAATCATGTTCTTTTGCCCTAGTCTCCCTCTTTGTGCCTACTTCATTGCTCTCCATAAGTTTGTCCTTTATATTGCTGATTCACTGATCTGCTTCATCCATCCCTGCTGCTGTGGCATTCATTCAAGATTGTAGCTCAGTTATAGCATTTTTTTTATTTCATCCTGACTAGTTTTTACCTATGCAGAAAGGGATTCTAATTTGTTTTCTACCCCAGCTAGTATTCTTATTATGTGATTCTAAATTCTGGTTCATACATCTTGCTTGCATCCTATTGATTAAGTCCCTGGCTCTCATTTCTTCCTGTTCTTTCTTTTGGGTTGAATTCCTTTGTTTTGTCATTTTGAAGGAAGAAAAGGAATTAACATAAAAACAATTAAAATTTAAAAATTGAAAACAACATAAAAATTAAATAAAGGATGATAGATCCTAGGTCTGTTCTGTTCTTGTTGTTGAAAGGAAATTGATAGAGTAGAGAAAAAGAGGGAAACAAGAAAAGGAAAGAAAAGAAAAGGAAAAGGAAAATGCTTCAAAATTTGAAAAAATAAATACAATAAAATAGAATAAAAGGAAGTTATGGAAGTAAAAAAAAAGCATTTGAAAACTTTGTGAAAAAGTAAAAAATATAGTAGAAAATATTTAAAAAAATTTTTAATAGATATGGAAAATAAAAATAATTTTTTCTTTTTCTCTATTCAAGATTGTGGGGAAAAATCTGAGTAGATGGACCAGCAAACATACTGAATGACTATTGAAATTATATCAGTTTCCTCTACAAGTTGAACTGTGAAGCACTTTATCGTCCGTAAACTAAGTAGGCAGAGAGAGTTGTATTGTTCCTGAAGAATAAGACCCCCCAGTTAGGAGGCACTTAATGTAATGGCTCTGTTCTCCACTTGATGGTGCTGTTTAACTTAATGGGATGGATTGTTGTAGTGCAAGTAGGCATGGATACGCATGTGCGGGAGTGGTGAAAATGGTGTCACCTGCCTACCCAGTATGTAGTATCAGAGCTCTGTGCTCTTCCCAACCAGCAATTGCCTACCCCTCCTTTGTCTCCAGCTTCTGTCCACTACCCGCTTTTATACTGTCCATGACCAAACCTTCAGTTTGCCAAGGCAGCACCTCCCTCCTGAGCCTCCTGAGTTTTATCTCTGATGAGGCTATATTTCCCAACCCCTCACTTCTGAGGGACTGGGGCTTTGACCTGCTTAGACCTTCTGGGGGAAGGTCTCACTGAGCAATGGCTGAGGGCCAGCCCGTCCTCAGGAATGTTCAAGAGACCATGTTGCTCTTATGCCCAGAGACTGTGGCTTGTGTCAGCCTGCCCCAGAATGAGTTCACACCATTGTGTATCAATAGTATTTCTGGGATTATGAAAAATCACAGAACACATTTGGTGCCTGGCTTCCCCATTAACGTCCTTGTTTCAACACCAGTAAATGTGGTTGTTCTCCAGGTTCCACTGGGAGCTTTACCTGCGGGGACACCGCATCGCCTCTATCAAATGTCCTCCCAGCAGGGGAACTGCCTCTCCCTATGTGGCTGGAGGACCCCGAGGACCTCACTCTGCTCCTGGGCTCCTGGGGATTCACCGTTCCCACCAGAGCACCACCAGGTATCAAGCTGTGGAGTTTCAGACTCTGCACTCCCCCTGTTCATAGAGTCTTAATAAAATTTAAACCCTCTCCTTTCCCTCTTTTCTCCCTTTTTTGTTCAGTGCCTTGCATACTCTTTCTTTTTTCTCCACCTGCTTTTGGGCAGGGGGGATGCTTTCCTTACTCTGACCCCCACCCGCACCATCTCTGTCTTTTCTCTGCAAGCATAAACAGCTCCCTGCCCTCTGTGGCTTTCCTCCCCAGGTTACTCCTCCTTGTTGCATACCTGCTAAGTTCTCTGGTTCAGGTTGTGCAGATTGTTGTGTTCATCCTCAAATCAGTTTTCCAGGTGTGCAGGATCGTTTAGCGTTGATCTGGGTGTATTTCAAGGATGAGAGATGCAAAAAAAAAACCCTCCATGCTATTCTGCCATCGTGGCCCCTTCCTCTCTAACTTCCTTATCGACTACGTGTAGGGGGACGACCTGATCATGTCCCAGATGATGTTAGCTAAAATCTCCTAACTTTTCATTTTCTTTTCTAACTTGGTATCTAGGCTTTGAATTGTGTCTATATTTTGTATCTGTCCCAAAGTAAAAAAGAAAAAAGTAAAATGTTGTGAAACTTAATAAGCAGGATAAATAGTCTCTAAGTACCAAGAAAAAGGTTTCTATCATGGTTTGTGTCTTAGGCCAAGTGTTATTGATATAGCTCTGTAATCTATCTTTGTTTTATCTATGGAAATTATATTGAAGAAATTCTTGACTTAATTTATGTAAGTTTGGCAAGTCATCTGTTACTTTGGAAAAACTTTCTTAATGTTTATTTATTTTTGAGAGAAAGACAACATGAAAGTTGGGGAGGGGCAGAGGGAGAGAGGGAGACACAGAATCTGAAGCAGGTTCCAGGCTCTGACCTGTCAGCACAGAGCCTGACTCGGGGCTTGAACTCAAGAATTGTGAGATTATGACCTGAGCTGAAGTTGGATTCTCAACCAACTGAGCCATCCATGCACTCCTCATCTGTTACTTTTATTGATAATCTGTCCTGCGCTCCTGGAAATATATAAGGTGTGTGTCTTCAAAGCACATATCTAACATGTAAGCAAGTAACAGTTTCTGAAGTATGTGGAATGTACAGTGCCCAATTATAAAGGAAATTTCTAGGTGTCCTCCTCAAATACTCATTTCAGCATTGTATTGGTTGCTCGGATTGCTGTAACAAAGTCTGACAAATTGAGTGGCTTAAATAACAGGAATGTATTGTCTCACAGTCTGGAGTCTAGGCATCTGAAATCAAGATATCTGAAGAATCATGTTACCTCTGAAGGTGCTCAGAATGGATCTGTCTCGGGCTTCTCTTGAGGTTCTGGTAATTCCTTGGCTTGTGGGAGCACAATGGCCATCATCACATGGCATTCTGTGCGTGCTTTTCTCTACAAATGTTCTATTATATAAGAACCAACCATATTGGATGAGGGCCTACTCTAGTGACTTCATTTTAATTTCACTGCCTCTATAAGGACCCTGTCTCTAAATAAAATCAGAACTTGAGGGACTGGGGTGTTGGGACCCCAACATGTTTTTTATGGGGAGACAAAATTCAACCAATAGCAAGCATCATCTATTCTAGTTTTCTAAAAGTAAGCTGTCTATTGAAAAAAGGCCTTCTGCCATTCATTGATGATGGTCTGATAGGAAGTCCCCCATCAACTTTCCTTCAGTCACTTTCTCTTTGAGGAACAGGTGTCAGCAAGAATTGAGCTTGCAGTTAAATCCACTGTAGGACACATCACAGTCTGCCACATCCTCAAAACTATGTGATTGTCAATGATCGCATCAATGGGAAGATATACTATTGTTCTCCTGCCATATTTGATCCAGACTAAGGGAGGTTTCATTCACCCCATGGGCACTCACACTAACATGCTGGTGTCATAGAAATTTACAAGTGTGTGTACGCATATACTCACACAAAATTTTGTATGTACATAGAAGTAAATATGAATAGAATGTTTCCCTAAGATTAAAATAGAGCTTATACTTTACCATTTGTAAAAAAACCCAAAATGATGCAAAAATTTGATCATTTTTCATGACCAGTAAGATAAATAAATCCCCCCTCCTAGGTTCATAGAATAAAAAATACAATATTAGGAATGAAAAAAGGACAGAGGATATATTAAAATCATGATAAGTTCATGATCACGAGGGCAAAGTATTTATAAACTTAGGGAAAATGGGTAAAAATAAGTAGGGGCAAAACCCTCCTTTAATTCATAAAGATAGAAAGAATTTGGGAAAATTGATTAATAATTAATAATCATTAGAATGCAAAGCAGGACCTGATGGGTTCATAGTATCATGAAGTTTATCATAGTAGCATGAGTTTATCTAAAACTAGTTAATTTCAGTGTTATTGATTGTTTCCTTTGCCGTGCAGAAGCTTTTTATCTTGATGAGGTCCCAGTAGTTCGGTTTTGCTCTTTTTTCCTTTGCTTTTGGGGATGTGTCAAGTAAGAAATTGCTGCAGTTGAGGTCAAGGAGGTTGTTTCCTGCTTTCTCCTCTAGGGTTTTGATGGTTTCCTGTCTCACGTTTAGGTCTTTTATCCACTTTGAGTTTATTTTTGCCTATGGTGTGAGAAAATGATCTAGTTTCATTCTTCTGCATGTTGCTGTCCAGTTCTCCCAGCACCAACTGTTAAAGAGGCTGTCTTTTTTCCATTGGATACTCTTTCCTGCTTTGTCAAAGATTAGTTGGCTGTATACTTTTGGGTCCACTTCTGAGTTCTCAATTCTGTTCCTTTGGTCAATATGTCTGTTTTTGTGCCAATACCATACTGTCTTCATGATTACAGCCGTGTAGTAGAGGCTAAAGTCTGGGATGGTGATGCCTCCTGTTTTGGTTTTCTTCTTCAATATTACTTTGGCTATTTGGGGTCTTTTGTGGTTCCATACAAATTTTTGGATGGTTTGTTCTAGTTTTGAGAAGTGTGCTTGTGCAATTTTGATTGGGATTGCATTGAATGTGTAGACTGCTTTGGGTAGTAATGACATTTTAACAATATTTATTCTTCTGATCCATGAGCATGGAATGTTTTTGCATTTCTTTGTGTCTTCAATTTTCTTCATAAGTTTTCTATAGTTTTCATCATACAGATCTCTTGTATCCTTGGTTAGATTTATTCCTAGGTATTTTAGGGTTTTTTTTGTGTAATTGTGAATGGGATCAGTTTCTTGATTTATTTTTCTGTTGCTTCATTTTTGATGTATAAGAATGCAACCAATTTCTGAATGCTGATTTTGTACCCTGCAACTTTGCTGAATTCTTGGATCAGTTCTAGTAGGCTTCTGGTGGAGTCTGTCGGGTTTTCTTTGTAGAGTATCATGTCGTCTGCGAAAGTGAAAGAAATCTTTGCCAATTCTGATGCCTTTGATTTCCTTTTGTTGTCTGATGGCTGATGCTAGGACTTCCTGCACTATGTTAAACAACAGTGGTGAGAGTGGACATCCCTGTCATGTTCCTGATCTCAGGGAGAAAGCTCTCGGTTTTTCCCCATTGAGGATGATGTTAGCTGAGAGTTTCTCATAGATGGCTTTTATGATGTTTAAGTAAGTTTCTTCTACCCCGACTTTCTTGAGGGTTTTTTAAGAAGGGATGCTGTATTTTGTCTAATGCTTTTTCTGCATCTACCGACAGGATCATATGGTTTTTATCTTTTCTTTTGTTAATGTGATGTATCACATTGATTGCTTTGCGAATGTTGAACCAGCCCTGTAACCCAGGAATGAATCCCACTTGATCTTGGTGGATAATTCTTTTTATGTGCTGTTGCTTTTGATTTGCAAGTATCTGGTTGAGGATTTTTGCTTCTGTATTCATCAAGGATATTGGCCTGTAGTTCTTTTTTTGCTGGGTCTCTGTCTGGCTTGGGAATCAAAGTGATGCTGGCTTTGTAGAAGGAGTCCGGAAGTTTTCCTTCCGGTTCTGTTTTTTTGGAATAGCCTGAGAAGAATGGGTATTAACTCTGTTTTGAATGTCTGGTAGAATTCCCTAGGGAAGCCATCTGGCCGAGGGCTCTAATTTGTCGGGAGATGTTTGATAACTGATTCGATTTCTTCACTCGTTATGGGTCTGTTCAGATTTTCTATCTCTTCTCATATGAATTTTGGTAGTGAGTGTGTGTTTAGGAATTTGTTCATTTCTTCTAAGCTGTCCAATTTGTTGACATATTATAATTTTTCATAGTTTTCCCTGATAATTGCTTGTATTTCTGAGGAGTTGGTTGTAATAAGTCCATTTTCATTCATGATTTTGTCTATTTGGGTTCTGTCTCTGTTCTTTTTGAGAAGCCTGGCTAGAGGTTTGTCAATTTTGTTTATTTTTTCAAAAAACCAACTTTTGGTTTCATTTATCAGTTCAACTGCTTTTTTGGTTTCTATATTGTTTATTTCTTCCCTGATTTTTATTATTTCTCTGCTCCTACTGGTTTTGAGGTACTCTTGTTGCTCTCCTTCTAGTTCCTTTAGGTGCGCTGTTAGATTTTGTACTTGTGCTTTTTCTAATTTCTTGAAATAGGCCTGGAGTGCAATACTTTCCTCTTAGGACTGCCTTTGCTGCATCCCATAGATTTCAAATTGTTGTATTTTCATTTTCATTTGGTTCTGTATATTTTTAAATTTCTTCTCTCGTTGCCTGATTGGTTCATTTGTTCTTTATTAGGCTGTTCTTTAACCTCCATGTTTTTGGAGATTTCCCAGACTTTTTGATGTGGTTGATTTCAAGTTTCATAGCATTGTGATCTGAAAGTGTGCATGGAATGATCTGAATTCTTTTATATTTATTGAGGGCTGCTTTATGTCCTAGTATGTTATCTATCTTGGAGAATGTGCCATGCACACTTGAGAAGAAAGTGAATTCCCTGACCTCAGGATGTAGAGTTCTAAATATATCTGTCAGATCCATTTGGTCCAATGTGTCTTTCAAGTCCATTGTTTCTTTAGTGATTTTCTGTCTAGTTGATCTATCCATTGCTGTAAGCGAAATATTAAAGTTCCTGCTATTAGCACATTCTTATCCATAAGATTGTTTCTGTTTGTGATTAATTGTTTTATGTATTTAGGTGTTCCTGTGTTTGGAAAACAGAGATCATGACTTGTAAGATGCAGGTGAAGCTGGTCTTAGAGGGGAATTTTTAACATACATGATCATTTCTAATACATACATTAGAATAGAAGTAAGTTCGATTATCAGTACACTAAGTGATCCATCTGATGAAGTCTTCAGCTTGTGTTTTACAGAATCCTTTCTGGTTTTCACTGTCTAGTCCTCAAAATACCGTAGAGCCCTATAGTCACATCAGAGCATCATACCTATGGACTTATGCTCATACAAACTCCTCTACTTAGAAGGCCTTTCTGGCCACCACTTTTGTCTAGTCTCCATTTTTGCTGTGTAGACTTTTATTAGCAGTTATAACACTTTTGTTGTTTGTGTAGAGAATATTAATCTCATTTAAGAAGTTACATTTTTAAAAATACTTCTGTTTCTTTTTCCTTAGGACCTGGTGGAACAGTTTACCTAAGCAGCACAGGCGTTTTGGGGTAAGGGTTTATGAACAGATGGAAGGCCTTAAATGATATATCTGTATTACACAAATTAATTAGAACAAAATATCATACACTCTCTGTGTGACTTACACTTATTACAGATTCCCTCTGCCATTCAAAAGTGAATTTATTTCCCTCTTTATCTTCTCTCTCTTTAGAAAGTCTTAATAATACAACACACACCATAAATTATTATGTTCACTTCAACTGAATATTACCAGTATGTTTTATCTACCTATTTGTTTTTCCTATCCAGTCTCTGCTTCCCTTCAGAAACAGCTGAAATTCTGATTTGGAGGTATGAAATTCTCTTCTTATTAAAAATATTTTTTAGATGTATGTAAGCTGGCCTAAACAATATGATTCATTTTGCTTGTGTTAGGGGAAAAATATGGAAGTATATTTTATGTAGTCTTTTCAGATATGACTTTCACTCAATCATATAGATACTAGCCACAGATGTTGCATGGAATGTAAGCTTATTCACTTTCACCAAAGCGTAAAAAGTTCTAGTATCAGAATATGCCACAATTTATTTAACCATTCTCTTGTTTTGGGGTATTTAGTTTTCCCCCAGGTGTGTGTTTGTTTGTTTTCTGTGTTCTTTTGCGTACAAAATATACTGTTATAAATATGGTTTTCTGGGCCTCCAGGTGCACATATGTAAGAGTTTTTCTCAGATTTACTGAGTCATAGAAAATTTAATGCTGCATTATTTTCTAAATAGAAGTACCAGTTTACATTCTCAAAAACAATGTATGAATTTCTATTTGGATCCCCATCTTTTCAGATAATTTGATCTGTAAACTTTTTTATTTTTGTCAATGAAATTTGTATAAGATAGTATTTCATTGTGGTTTTATTTGCATTACTTTAAATACTAATAAGTTGGTTATCTTCCTGCACTTAGTCGTCTTAAGTGTTTTCTTTCATGTAGTGCCTACTCAAGCGTTTGGCTTTCCATTGCTTATTTTGTTCTAATTAATTTGTGCAATACACATGTATCTATATACAAAGGCACATTCATACATAGAATTCTGGATCCTTTTGGTGGGTTAGGAGGTAGAGAGGATGTTTTCTCATGTAGTGTCTGGGGGTAGCTATGATTCAGCCAGGTGGAAGGCCTAGCACTCCAGTATGGAGCTCAGAAGCATTACGTTGATGAAAGCTGTTTGAACAGAACAGCAAACTAAAGGTGACTAGTACAGATTAGCCAGTGTTCTCTTTTTGATCCCAAGTTCAGAATATGCAGACACAGTCTGCCTTCATTCAGACAGGACTCCAATATACATTTATCATCTTCCCTCAAGGATACCTGACCCTGCTCAAATACTGTCAATACTCTCTTAGGGACAATTTTGATCTGGTGAATTTTAAGAGGAAGATAATTCATTCTGGTAATATAGCAGGAGAATTCCTCTCTGGGGAAAAAACCCAAAGACTGTGTTGATCCTCATGTGTCACTGAGGATAGTTAATCCAACTAGATAAAATATAGGAACTAACCTAATCAATAAATTTTATAAGAATAACTTGATCCAGGATCTCGAGATACATTTCATGGATGTATGGAACAAAATAGTCTCTGCTTGGTGAACAGTAAGAAATAAACACAGTCTTATTTCTTCTGTGTTACATTTACTGTTTTTTTTGTTTTACTATTTTCCTTCTTTTTTATTATTTCCGTATTTTTATGTTTTCTTCTCTTTGGGGTTATGAGATATACCTCTTGGTTTTATTCTTTTTAGTGGTTGCTTTAGATTTTACAGTATGCTTGTTTATGTTATCACATCCAGCTTCAAATAATGTACTATTTCATAGAAGTAGTAAGAAATTTCCAACAGTATACTGTCATTTTTTTCTCACATTTTTTGGCTATTATTGTCATGTATTTCAATGCTACTTATGTTATGAACCCAACATTATATTAATAATTAAAATTTTTTTATCTTTTCAAACATTTGTAAGATGTGAAAGAAAATCCACATTATTATATTTCTGTAGCTCTTCATTGTTTTGTATAGATCAAGGTTATCATTTTATTTGTTTCCTTCTGAATTGGTGCTGCTATCATTTTCTGTAGTGCATGTTTGGTGCAATGATTTCTCTCAGGCTTCTGTTTCTTGAATAAAATTTCATTTTGCTTGAATTTAAGAAAGTATTTTCACTTTGAATAGACTGATAGTGTGATTTTTCTCCAGAACTTTAAAGATGTTGATCTCTTCTAACAAGTTTTATAATGAGAAGTCTGTGGTTATCCTTATCCTTTTGCATGTAATACTTTTTATCTCTGGATAGTTTGAAAACTTTTTCTAATTAGTAATTTACAGCATTTTGATTAAAATATGATTTGCCCTGGATGACTGGGGGCCTCAGTCGGTTAAGCCTCTGACTCCGTTTTGGGTCAAGTCATGATCCTGTGGTTTTGTGAGTTCGAGCCCCACATAAGGCTCTGCGTTGGCAGCGTAGAGCTTGCTTGGGATTCTCTCTCTCTCCTTTTCTCTCTCTGCCCCTCCCCCACTGACACTATCTCTCTCCCCCAAATTAAAAAAAAATGTGACTTGCTGTGACTTATATGTTTATTCTCTTGGGATTTATTGATTTTCTTGTATCTTTGATTCATAGTTTTCTATAGATTTAGAAAAAAAATTGATCCTTTTACCTTCAAATAATTTATCCCCTCTCCTCCTGCCCCAACAATATATCTGCTACTTCTTTCTGGAACTCCAATTACACATATTCAGTTGCTTGATATTTTCCCAGTGGTTACTGGAACCCTTCATTTTTCCATGTTTCCTCCCCTGTGTACCTAATTTTGAATACTTTCTATTTCTGCTCATGTTCACTGATGTTTATATTAAATTTGAAATCTGGTTTGGTAAATTCTCCAACTTTGTTCTGCTTGAAAATTGTCTCAACTCTTCTATGCTGTTTGCATTAAAAAACTACAATCTGCTTGTCAGTTTTTTCCTCCAAAATTTCTGAGATTTTTCAATCAGATTTTGTTGAACCTGTGGATTAATTTTGAGTGAATTGGTAAATTAAAATTAGCACATTTTCCAGCACGAACATAGTGTACTTCTCAATTGATTTAAGTCTTTTCTAATTTCTCTTGACAATATTTTCATTGTCACAGTCTTACCAGTCTATTGTTAGAGTTAATTATGGGAATTTGATGGGTTTTGTTGCTATTATAAATGGTCCTGATGTTTTAATTTTATTTTCTTATTTTTGTTATAGTATATAGGACAGGTTTGATATTTTATTATTGACCTTTATATTAAGACTTTGCTAAATTACTTATTAATTGTGACTCTGCAAATTCCTTAGGAATTTCTTCTGCCATGGTCATGTCATCTTCCAAGAAAGGCAGTTTATTCCTCCTCTCTTTTTGGTATGTATGACTTAGGTTTCTTTCTGCTTTACTCCAATGTTGAGTTGAAGTAGTGAGAGTATCTTAACTTTTTTTCCTGATTTTAGGAATAAAGGATTTCATATTTCACTGCTAAATATGATAATATATTTGGCCTAGGTTTTTCAAGATACTCTTTTTTTTTTTTTCCAAGATACTCTTGAAGACGTTGAAGGAGATTTTTCTTTTTTCTTGTTCAGTGAAAGATGCATTTCATTACTATTTTATTATCATTTCATTATTTATATCATTTATTGCCATTTAAAATGCTAAACCAACATGTATAACTAAAATTAGTCCTATATGTGATATATAGATATGGAGAGATATAAATATTTCTATACATTTCTCTCTCCGTATATGTGTATATATACACATACATACACATATATACATACCATGTATATATGGTCACATATGGAGAGATATAAATATTTCTATACATTTCTCTCTCTGTATATATGTATATATATACATACATACACATATATACATACCATGTATATATGGTCACACATACATAGTCATTGTATTTGCTAACATTGTGTTAAGAATTGCAGTGTTCACTTCCATGAGAAATTTTCATCTGTTAATTCCTTCCTTCTTTTGTTCCCTTTCCTTCTTCCCTTTCTTTCTTTCCTGGCCTTGTCAGATTTGGGGTTCAACTTTAACTGGTCTCTTAAAATGATTTGTGAATTAGTCTATATTTTTTCTCTTCTTTTGAAAATTTGTGTAAGACTGGTATTCTTTCTTGTTTCAAAGTTTTGAAGTTTTAAAGATTTCAACAGTGAACCTATCTTGTCTATGATTTTCATTGTTGGAAGTTTTTTGTTTTTTAATTTTTAAATCACTTTTTAATGTTAATTTTTTGTTGGAAATTTTTTAAATTGCAGATTACATTTCTTTGATAGTTATATTGACATCCAGATTTAAATTTATTCTTGGATGACTTTATTAAATTGTTTTTCAAAGAATTTATTTAATCTAATATTTTAAATTTATTGGTAAGTTGTTTATAATATTTTATCTTTTCAAATGACAGTAGACTTTGTAGTGACGCTTTCTTTCTTATTTCTGTTATTTTCTTCTGGATGAGCCATTCAAGGATTTATCATTTTATGGCATTTCCAAAGGCATTAGGACTTTTTGTTGATCCTCTTTATTCATCTTTATTTTTGTTCATTAATTAATGCTCTATAGTAATCATTTTCTCTGCACACACTTTTTTATTTTTTATAAAGATATTTTTTTTACCTCTAAAGAATATCATTTAATACATTTGAGACAGCATCCATATATAAAGTTAGCGTTACTTTTAAAAATTAGAACCTTAACATAAACCAGTAAAAGATGGGTCTGACTGAGCCTTGAGCAACTCCTGGCAACCCACCCCAGATTGGGTAGGAGTGAATAGCCCAGCCTCCACCCCAACTTGGGCAGGAGGGAAGCAGAGTGGGTCAGGGCCGGCCTTCTCAGAGCCAGCCTCATGAGGCAAAACATTGACTTGAAGGGAGGGCCAGGAGAGACACAGAGGGGACAGCCTCTGTGTGCTCAGAACAAGCGGAGGCTCCTAGCTTCTATAGTAATAATTTTCTCTGCACACACTTTTTTATTTGCTATTTGTAATTCCTTGAAGTGGATGACTGGATCACTGATTTTCAGTTTGAGTGATACTATCAAATGAACACTTTAAACATATATCATATATTTATATTTGTAGAATCAGTGGAACAGCTTTTCAACTTTTAAAGTTTGACAGCAATGGGGATTAAAGAGGAATGCTTTCATGATATTATGTTTATTTCCTTACTGAGTGATTTCCAGATTTCATGATGAATATAGAAATGATTTGATAATTATAAGAATATAATGTTGCTGACATCCTTCAGTTTTACACACAAGAAATAATTGTAGCACAGTGTAACAGTATAACTGGCCTTCTTCAGAAAAGTAGAAAGATCAGGGCACCTGGGTGGCTCAGTTGGTTAAGCATCTGACTTCTGCTCAGGTCACTATATCTCAGTTCTTGAGTATGAGCCCAGATTGGGCTCTGTGCTAACAGCTCAGAACCTGGAGCCTGCTTCAGTTTCTCTCTCCCTCTCTCTCTCTCTGTCCATCCCCATCTTGCTGTCTGCCTGTGTCTCTCAAAAATAAATAAACATAACACAAATTAGAGGAAAAAGAAAGGTAGAAGGAGCATCAGTCTTGGAGCACCTGGGTAGCTCAGTTGGACTCTTGGTTTCAGCTTAGGTCATAATCTCAAGGTCATGGAATTGAGCACCTTCTCACCCTCTCTCTCTCTGACCCTCCCTTATCCATGCACGTATGCATGCTCTCTCTCTTGCAAATAAAAAACAAAAAGAAGAATCATTAGTCTTTAGTTAGGAACAAAATAAATGGTGTAATAAGAATGACTTGACAAGAATGTGTACAATAATTCAGATGAGACAAAGCAGTGGAAATTGCTTGTTAAATGGAACTTTGATGAAAGAAGTCCTTGGCATTGTATTTTGCAGATAGGAATACCATACCATGTTCTTACTTGCAACCAATTGTTATTTAAAGTGAAAATAACTTGTTTGCTAGAACTTGCTGAAGAAAGAAGAATTCTCATATGTCTATACTGTTCAAATAGTTTTACTTAGTACTTGTTGAAAAAACAGTTCTTTCATTCTACTCTGAAGTAGATGTCAAACTGGTGAGGACACAGTAAAAAGTATGTTTTTGTTTATTTGCTTGTTTAGATAATTTGTTATCTAAAAAAGCCCATTAGATACAAGCAATACTTAGAGAAATCTTATAGGGATTATGCTGAGTATAAGAAGGCAGTTTAATTTAACTCTGTGCCAAGAATCCTACCACTATTTAATAGCATAAACTATATTTTACAACTAACAATATGAAATTTACAATGTCTGTCATTACAATAAAATGAAGAAGCATCTAGAGAAGCAGAAAAATATGACTGAAATCAGAAGAAAAATTATACAATCGACCCATCAGATATCATGACAGATGATATAATTAGCAGACAAGTACTTTAAACAGCTATTATAAATATGCTTCATATGTTCCAGAAGTTAGAAAAAAATAAGAGCATGATGAAAAAAGAGATGGAAAAAGTATTTATTTAAAAGCCCAAAAGGAAATTCTCAGGTCAAAAAGTACAATATTTGTAATTAAAAATGTATGGATAGGATTAATTGCAGATTAATAGAAAGTCCATAACCTGGAAGTATGGAAATGGCAAATATCCAAAATAAAGTAGAGAGACAAAAATAATAGGAAAAACGAAGAAAGTATTAGTGACTTCAGGAGTAATGTCAAACTGTTTATATAAACATAATTGAATTCTCAAAAGTTGAAGTGAAAGGAGGGGTCAGGAGAAAAATATTTATAGACAAAAAATAAAAAATCTTCCCAAATGTAATGAAAACTAAACTCCATTTATCCAAAAATCTCACAGAACCCAAATTTGAATATAAAGAGCATCACAAGAAACTATATCAAAATCAATTTCAGGAAATCAGTGATAAAGAGTAAATCTTAAAACACACATAGAAAACAGCTCATGATGGAGATACAAAAATAAGAGTAACTGCAGACTGATCATCTGAAACTATGAAAGGAAAAGATGATATAGTGACATTACCAAAGAACTGAAAGGAAACAACAACTGTCAATGTAGGCTTTTTCACGGAGAAATACAATTATTTTTAAAATGAAGGCAAAAATAGCAAACTAAAGATATTTTCCAAATAAAAGGAGAGAGAATTTGTAGCCAACAAATCTGCACTATAAAAAGTATTAAAGACAGTTCTTCAGGTGGAAGAAACATGACAGCAGATGGAAATTTGGGTCTATGTGAAGAACTGAAGACTCCTGGAAATGGGAAATATGTGGACAAATTAAAAAAAATTTCTTCTTACTTATCATCTAATGAAAAGGTAATTGAGCACATAAAACAAAATGTGATTTATAGCATATGTAGAAGTAAGAATATGGCAAGTGCTATACTTGTAAACATTGTATGATGGAAGAAAATGGAAGCAGGTTGTTTTTTTGTGTTTACACACTATTTCAGGTGGTATAATATTTGAAAGGTGAGTCCTAAAATGCATATTGCAAAGCCTAACACATACACTAAAATATAAAACAAAGAGATATAGCTATTAAGCTAATAATGGAGGTAAAATGGAATCACTGAAAAAAAAAATCTCAGGTAAATCTGAAAGAAATGGCAAATGAAAATAAGATGACAGATTTGAACTCAGTCACATTAATAATTAGTGGGAACACTAATACAACATTAATTAAAAACTGTTTTTGTTAGTATCAGACAATATAGAGCTCACATTAAAAATTAGCAGAAATGTATAAATTTTATCATATAAAAGGATTAATTCTTTACAAGGGCATAACATAAATGTTTTTTCACTTAGGAAAGTTTCCAAATGGAAGAAAGAAAAATAATACACAACTATACATTGAAAACAAACATCCAAAGATATACTTGAACTGTAACAATACCGTATTGCATATTTGAAAGTTGCTGAGAGCAGATATTAAAAGTTCTTATCACCAAACAAAAAATTTTATAGATACGTTTGGTGATAATGTTAACAGCACATTGTTATGGTCATTTTGCAATATATACAAATACTGGATCATTATTTTGTACACCTGAAGCTAAAATATTATATGTCAATTATATCTCAATAAAATAATTATAGTTGGAAATTTCAATGCTCTGGTACTGGTGCAGACACATCTGGACGTGAATCTCGACTGTGTCCTTTTCTCACTGTAATAACAGTAAGATAATGATATAGATAAAAATAAAGATAATAATGATAATAAAATGAATAACAGTAATAACATTGACTATGATGGTACCATTTATTGATGACTACCTATGTGTCAAAACCTGTGCTAAGTTTTATAACTACCAATTTAACCTAAACAATAACCATGAAGGTTAAGTATTAGTATGCCTGTATTCGAGCTAATAAAAACTTGAATCAGGAATCTTCTTTATGATTACACAGGTAGCAGTTATGTAAATTGCAGTTACCTTATCCATAAAACGCTCAACATAATTTTACAAAGCAGTGTTTTATTGTAGAGTTTTGTATTAGAATGCCAAGCACACTTATATATATTTTTAAATTTATTTACTTTGAGAGAGAGATCAAGAGATAAAACATGTGAGCAAGCAGTGAAGGGGGCGGTGTGCAGAGAGAGAGGGGGAGAATTCCAAGCAGGCTCCACACTTGTCAGCATGCAGCCGGATAAAACGCTCAATCGTAAAACAAGAAATGGTAAAATCAGGACCTGAACTGAAATCAAGAGTCAAACACTTAACTGACTGAGCCACTCAGTCATCCCTAGAATGCCATGCACATTTATTACGTGTAATAGGATAGAATGGATGTTTTATATAGTTCTTTAAGTCTTGGCTTTCCTTAGATAGAAGTGAAGCTGTTCTGCTTCCTGATATACTCCTGTGGCTAGTTTGTATTGGCTTGGCCACAACTGACATTTCTAAAGAGTTTGCCTTCCTGGAGCTGCTTCGTAGGAGGATGCCAATCTTGGCATTCTTTCATCATGTTGCTTCTGAATTTATCTTCACAGATGTGGGTCAAAAGCCTCATGTTTCAAAGTTAGTAACATTGTTACAAAAAAAAAAAAACCCTTAAAGGTGAAGAGCTAAATTTTCATATATCCACTTTCCCTAAACAATGTATTCTTGATAGGGTTAAATGCATGGCTAACTAGGGATTTTTTTAAATTGTAGTACAATATGGATATTTTATTTTTTTTAAATTGAGTTTTGTTTATGATATACTTAAAACAGGTCAAAAAGAGGATAGAGAAAAATGGTGGTTTACATTTTATTCTACTTTTTTTTTTTGTATTTGAGTAATATTTAATTTGTTTCTTCAAAAACTATATCCTAATTTTTTTCCACAAGGGGATATGTGAGGAAAATACTTAAAAACAAATTAAGACATATTCATGACACTTTAGGTGATTAGAATATAAGAGATTGTCCAAGCTAGAGTTTCTGTTTTCTTGGTATCCAAACTCCTTTGGCAAGTTTAAGGAAGATTTTTAAAACTTTTTTCAGTAATAACATATTCTCAGTTAAAAACATTTGACTGATGATACAATTTCATATTTCATATTTCCCAATCACTTATCTAGATTTTCACTTTCTTCAACTGGAGTAAAATTTTCACCATCTTACTCCTATTAAATCTAAGTTAGAACTATTTAACTAGGAATCTTTTCACAGAGGTAGAACACTACCTCTTAATGATTCTTAATTTTTTTAACATTTATTCATTTTTGAGACACAGAGAGCACAAGCGGGGGTGTGACAGAGAGAGAGAGGGAGACACAGAATGCAAAGTAGATTCCAGGCTCTGAGCTGTCAGCATAGAACCCGATGCGGAACCCAAACCACAAACCATGAGATTATGATCTGAGCAGAAGTCAGACAGTTAACCGACTGAGCCACCCGGTGGTCCTGAAAACAGTGATCTTAACACTATAGGAGGAAGGATTGTGATAATTATTTAAGAGGGTTTTTAAAAGAATCTCCATGGTACTCCCCTACCAAAGCACTGTACCATTAAGGGTTTGATGCTTTGCTCAAGGGGTACTTGACTGTTTCAGTTGACTATAACCCCCATTGTGATTCATCATTACTAATGGAACAGTATTCCTTAATTCTTTTGATGGTAGAAGAGCATAGGAAACCACCAAAGTAAAAGAAAAAGCAGAGTCTTGTAGTCAGACATATCTAGTTTTAGATTCTCGTTCTTGGTAAGAGAGTCAAGAACTAGGAATCACTATCTTTGTTTGACAAACTCTTTATTATGTGATCATGGGCAAAGTCCTTATTCCTCCCTGATCTTCAGTTTCCTCAGCAGTAAGCACTGGTAAAATAATACACAATTCATAAAATATTTGTAGAAGTTGAACGAAGAAAATTTTTTAAAACTCATGCCACAGAACCTGGCACTCTGATAAACACTCTTCAAACATGACTTCTCTTTGAGATGGGTCTCAAATGGTCATTTAATCCTTTCTACCACTCTTCCCAAGGGAATACATAGAAGTAGAAAATTTTTCAAAAGATAACTTTATTGCCAGACAACACTACACATGGTAGAAAGAAATTGTACCATGTAGTTTTCTGAAGGGAAAAAATCAAAGTTTTTAAGTGCTAGAAAGGGAGAGAAGAATGGTTCATTGAGGTAACGGTTATTAACTATTCATGACTGAAAATGAGCTCAAAGGCTAAGGCAACTGAATCCACAAGTCTGTATATTATTGGTAAACCAAGTCTCATTGTTCTTTGGCCTGGAAGAAATCTCTACTTACATTCATTAAGAATCTAACTTCACAAGTTTATTCAGATCATGGTTCTTTCAGAGCACTAAAGCGAGAACAGTTGATGTGAAAGGCAGTATTTAATGAGGAATGCTATAAATCCAAAGTTTTCATTTATACTCCCCCTCTTTCTAGGTGGGAATCCTATTGGTAATGCAGAAGGAGGTGTTCATCCAACTTCTAGGCAGTAAACAAATGCATACACTCAAAGTCCAGCTGCTATGGACCAGTGCAGTTAATCAACAACAAATTGAACAAAATGCAATCAGCCATAGTTGCCTATTAACTAAGATAAAACTTGCATAAAGGAATAGTTACATGTTAAATTGAGAAATTTCTCTTAATTTTATTTACTAAATCTCCTTCAGGACTCTTTATTTGAAAATAATTTTATCTGGAAAGTTACTGTCTCTAACTTACCAACCCATCACCCTTACCCAAATGTGTGACTCAGTGTAAGCTTTGCCATAATCCTTTGTAATTTACATATTATGTAGCTCTTATATTTACTTGTTTCATAAAAGATTTCAAAATTTGTACAATTCCTTTAGCTCCTTGCTCTTTTCAAGGAGGTGGGTGTTGACGTGAATATATGTCCCCCATAAATATGAGCTCTTTGAAATCAGAAGATGCATTTTCATCTTGGCATTCCTAGCAACTAACACCACGTCAGTTACATTGAATGAAAACAGCTACATTGATGCTGAATGCTGGTGTAGAATTGGAATGGGTCTTGAGAGAATGGAACTTGTTTAGGATAATCAATGTGTAAATGGAAAAAGCTAATGATAAGCAAGTCAAAGAATCCCTGAGCAGTATTAGTTGATGTTTGGGACCCCTCTTAGATTTTCTTCCTAGGATTTCAATATAAATTGTAGAAATATAAAATTATCATGGAAGCTTTCTATGAAGAAAAAACTCAAATCACATGATTTGTTAATTCTCATTAATATTTTGATTTGGTCTTGTTTTATTTGAGCTCTTTAGATATGATCTGTCAAGACGGACAGTAGACAGACTTGATATGTTATAAAGTAATTGAAGTATTGATTATACTTTAGTCCACATGTACTGTATATCAAAATCCTCTCAGCTTTCTTGAAGGATTTATTATGTCCAAAAGAAATCTGTGTCCCAGATGAACTACATATAGAAAGAGAAGCTGAAGTCAATACCTTCCCTGGGCATGGTTAGAGAGAAAAGACAGATACAAGCAGGTAAAAGGGATCTAAGTCCTGGAAGTTCAAGAATTTTTTTTTTGAATAAAATTAACAGTGAGTCTACATGGAAGTGGCCAGCACATGTGGATTTCTACTTCTTGTTAATTGCAGAGAGTTAAGAATAAAGACCTCAGAGCCTGAGGATCGAGGCTAAAATGGTAGCTTTGGAAATATATAATGAAGTGACCTTGGGAAAAAAAACTTTTCAGTCTTAGTTCTATATTCCAGTGTTGATACGAGAACTGAGCAATATAATGTATTTAAAGTGATATGAGGATTAAATCACATGTTTTAAACTTGGCACGAAATTTACTTGCTCCACAAGAAAACTCTTCTGGAAGTTTGAGCACTTAATCTCTTGGGTCCCTTAGCAACCCAAACTACCTATATTTTGTGATACTACCATTTTAAAAGATGGTTTGAGAGAGGGAGGCAAACTACAAGGGACTCTTAACTATAGAGAGCAAACTGAGGGTTGCTAGAGGGAGTTTGGCATTAATGAGGGCACTTGTTGTGATGAGCACTGGGTGTCATATGTATGTGATAAATCACTGAATTCTACTCCTGAAACCAATACGTCACTATATGTTAACTAATTTGAATTTAAGTAAAATTTTAGAAGCAAAAGAAAAAAAAATTGGTTCCAGGTTTTTGGTTGTTACTTAACTACTTGTGTCTGGAAATGACACATGACTTTTCAGATCCCTTTTGCCAGCACTAGTCCCATAACGTCACTTAACCTCAAGAGAAGGGGTCTAAACATTACAGGGGTGTTTAGTTAATAATAAGTGTCTCTAACACTGCTACTTGGTTTTGTATGCCCTTGGCAAATTACTTAATCTTCTTAATTTCAGTTATTTATCTCTAATCTGATACTAATTGAAGACTGGGGCAAGTGAGGTGTTAATGTGCACTCTTAGAAGAGTGTACTGGCTTCACTCCATACTGTTGAATGAGCTTGTACAAGTTTCTGAACTTCCCTCTGTCAGTGTCTCTCTCTCTCTCATGTGAGAGTAATCTTCAATATTTTGAAGATTAAATAAGATTTAATTGTTTTCGTACACTTTGTTGGATCAGAATAATGTTTCAAATACTGTTAGCTCTCTCCATGATTATTATATAATTTTAACATAATTAGTATTATTCACTGATAATTTTACCTGTAGCAAGACGATAAAAGTAGTATACATATGACCATATCTATCTTTGTAAAAGCTCTCAATACTTTTAAAAGGTTTGTTTGTTCTCCCTGACTCTGAGAGTTGTTATCTGAAGCATATACTGAGTTTCATATAATTTATCATGGCCTTTTCTTTAGTAGTTAGAAGTATTCTACACCTACTAATTGTGCAACACGTTTGTTTACTGACTGACTAGCAACATAATAAGGCTTTTGGATATGAAAACATTTGCAACAGTAGAGTACTTTGTCCTTTTATTAAGTTTAATTAGTAAGCTTAGTAACAGGACAGCCAATGAAATGACAGGCTAAGCAGTGCAATTTGTGTTCAGAAAGATAACACTTGATGAGGGTGCCAAAAAGTGGGTGTAATTTTCAGCAGTTGAATATTTCAAGCATATTTGCTGTGTTGCCAAGTCAAAAGAGCAGAAGAGAACCATCATGGGAAGAAAGACTATTTTGCTTTTGATTATGGGGGTTCTTGGGGCATATTATGTTTATATACCTATCCCAGATAACATTGAGGAGCCATGGAAACTAATGTGGCTTAGCACATATATGAAAACTTTAACAGATTTGGTAAGTAGAGAGCTTTATTGTCTGAT
>NW_027530356.1:5348235-5355021 GCF_008692635.1 Crocuta crocuta
GACTGAATATTTAACAATTTAATCAGGAGAAAGAATAATAATAAAAATAAAATAATAAAATGAATAATTATTCATATTATTGTTATTTAAAAAACTGTCTTGGAAATTTTGTTCTTAAAAATTGATTGCTGATTTTAAAATCTTTTTTTTTAATTTTAACTATTCCTTAATGCAGATCCCTAACAGAATGAATATGAAGGAAGTAGTCAAGTAGTTTAACTTTAAATATTAAGAGACAAAACATAATTTTTTAAGTAGTAAAAGACAGGAAGACAAAAAGTCTTATTGTGAATTTCATGGCATGAATGGTGCCCAGATGAACCACTTTGAAGGGTGAATTTCAGAAATGGTAAGATTGATGAGTACTGTGATATAGTTACAGAATTCTATGCAATAATTTTGTGTTTAGACATGAAAATGCACCGTATTGAAGTATTTGTAAACAAGTCAGCTGGTAAAAAGCCAAGAGAAACTGGATGTATATGATTTCCCATCATAAAGCATGACCTGCTAAGGGGACAGGGCAGCTGGCTGTCCCACCCAGTGTCTACAGTTGCCCCTCAAAGACCTGTGGTTATTTTCTAATAAGGCTCATTATGTGAAATGGAAGCCATTTTGTATCTCCTTGTAGCAAACTGCCTTCTGGAGCAAAAAACAAAACTAAAATAATAATAATTTGAAGACAGTTAACCTGTATGTTAAACCTTTGGCTCATTATCTCTTTCCTTGCATTTTTAAAGGTGTTCTTAAATGTCTCTTAGGGCACTTAATGTAGCTCTGAATAAGTGCAATACTTGTCTTATTTTCATTTTATTAGTGGTTTGATCATTTGTAGTAGTTTTATGAGCCTGCATGTTGTTAGATTTGGGTCCGTTTCACTGGAATATAGCTTCAACTCTTTTGTAAGTTATTGTTGAATTATATTTAAAATATTTATTTTCATCCATAGTTTTGTTTTCTTTTATTATTTGGATTAATTATGTCTGTATATATGCTTATATATACACGTTTAAATAGATACATGATCCT
Source organism: Crocuta crocuta (assembly GCF_008692635.1). NCBI lineage: Eukaryota > Metazoa > Chordata > Mammalia > Carnivora > Hyaenidae > Crocuta > Crocuta crocuta. Next base: position 5,349,265 of record NW_027530356.1, read on the forward strand.
CTTTGCATGTCTACAAAAATGATGTCATTTTCCCTCCTAGTACTTTGTAATCTTTTCTACATTTTTTCTTCCTTTCGATTTTCTCATTTCTATCATATATAATACCTTGGCTACTTCAAACTTGGTGTTTATTTCTGAAATTATTTTGTCTTTTTTTAATATATTCCTTTTCTCATTTCTACCAGTACCAGTATTTAGTCACCTCTTCATTTGGACTAGTGATCACCACCAAATATCTGTCTGCATTTTCCATGAATATGTATATTTCTTCTTTGTGATGTTTCCTTTTACCATTCTTTTTAAAACCCATTCTGCAATACTGCATTGTATATCATCCACTTTGTAGAAAATTTTTTAATGTTTTATTTATTTCTGAGAGAGAGAGAGGGAGACTCCAGTCTCTGAGCTAGCTGTCAGCACAGAGCCTGATTCGGTGTTTGAACCCATGAACCTTGAGATCATGACCTGAGCCAAAGTCCTACGCTTAACCAACTGAGCCACCCAAGGACCCCTAGAAATTTTTTTTCTAATTTATTTTCTTCATGAGTTGGAAGCTGTTATTATTGTTCTTATGCATGAATGTTACATATACAACTTTTGTATTATTTCTATTTGACCGAGATGGCTTTTCTTGGACAGACTCTTACAAAAATGTCCTGGGGAATTAGAGGTAGGGCCAATACTTTTTTTCTTTCAGTATTTGTGCTAAGGCACAAAATTGTTACCATTTATACATATATATTTATTCTCTCAAGAATGGAAGTTTCACCACATCACAGACTCCCACAAGCAGAAACTTTGTTATGACAGAGCTTGACTCTGGGAGAAGCAGTTAAAGAAACTCAGAAATTATGGAAGGGTCAGAGGTAACCTGTATCTTTGTGATTACTGATTTGTCATTTTCTTTCTTTTTCTGTGTGGCTTTCTAAAGAAGAAAAATGTACATGTACCTTAAAGCCTTCACTCCTTATTTTTTTAAGAAAAAAATTGTATTTGCTAAATATATCATATTACCATATAATATGACATCCTTCCAAACCTCTTAAAGTCCATCACACATTGATGAAATAGCAGTTTTTCTCCAATCTTTCCCCTCAACCCCTAAAAGAAAAACCCCCAACAATTTCTTGCTTGAATTTTATGCCAGTCACCAATATATCTGAACATAAGATAAAAAATAGTAATTCAAACTTTTAATAATTCAACGATGAATGTAAATGGAAGTCACTGAATATATTCAACTGTAGGCTTGTCTGTGATGCAGCATTGTCTTCTAGAATAGAAATAGCAAATATAGTTAACCAAAATGCCAACTTTGATGGGTGTCTCAGCATCACCTTGAAAGGACTTGGAGGTTGCATCTAGTCTTGGTGAGAAATAACATTGTCATCAGATAACATAACACTGGCAGACTATGAGCATTTGTGGCTACAAGCATTTGTGACAAGTGTTTCCCATCATTATACCAGAATCCAAGGTTTTCCTTAGTTGTATTGGGACACTTTGAAGTTCTCTAGGTTTAAGGCCATTTTTAAAAACACTGGTGTTCTCATCTCTGTTCTTTCCCTACATTTGGCATTGATTCTTCTAGCCCTGCTTACTTCTTTTTGCTACTGCTTGGCCTAAAAAGGATGAATATTTTGAGACCCAATTATCTTTTTAGTCTTCAGATTGCTGAATACCTACACTTCATATGCAGATATGTAACTTGGATGCAGCCAATGTCCTCATACTATTTCTTAACTTTGGATCATCAGAAATTCAGTTTTACTATTTTTCCTTCAGGTGATAGATATTTCTATGATAGATTAAGGTGCAAGATATTACTTTGTCCATAAATTGAAAGATATAAATTCCAGAGTGGGTCAGAATTTTTTCTCTTTATAATTTGATATTTCAAATTTACATTAAAAAAATCCTTTTAGGGTATAGAGTTAGTGTAAAAAGAGTAAATGACTTGAGAAAATATATTTATTAAATTAATGCTCTAATTCATCAGGCTTCATGAAAGGGAAGACAAAGAAACTGTAAAGCCCTATTCCAGGAACATACTGATTTCTTAGTCTTTTGTTATATATTTTGTTATATATTTATTATACTCTAGTAGGATCCAAAACGATCCAAAATCGTGAGATTAAAATCGTGAGATTAAAAAGTCATCTTACAAAATTTTATACCCAGAACTGTCTTACACAACATGTTACAATTACTATTTCCATAACTAAATTCTTGTCTTTTACTTGCATAGCATAGACCATTTTCTATCATTAAAAAAAAGTGTATTTGACCTATACAGTCTCATTCTTTGCAGATAAAATACTTGAGTCCAGTAACTTATGTTTTGAAAGAGGGTCTTATTTTTCCTGTACTTAGCTTTGATTTAAAGCTAAATGCTAACTAATTATCTCTGTGAGGAAAAGGTTTTCACTGACTTTATGCTGTAGGTTGTAGAAAGTTTAAAATTTGTTTAAACAAAGTAAATCAATGCTTATGATCTATCACTTTTCTATGTTAACATTTAAAATCCACAGACCTGATATTTATGTGATTTCTTCAAACATTCTGTTAGTTGATTTTATACTTTATTTACTAATTTCTTTTGACTATAACTTCTTAACTTCAGGAAAATCAAATAACAACTCCTCAATGTATGTCCATATCATAACATTCTTGACTTGGGATCAAAGTAGCCTGAGACATTAGATTAAATAGCACAGAAGCAATAACCAGAAATGACCTTTCTTTTTTTGAAAAAAATTTAATGTTTATTTATGAGAGAGAGAGAGAAAGACAGAGCATGAGTTGGGGAGGGGCAGAGAGAGAGGAGACACAGAATCAGAAGCAGTCTCTAGACTCTGAGCTGACAGCTCCAACGCGGGCTGAATCCACAAACTGTGTGATCGTGGCCTGAGTTGAAGTCAGACCCTCAACCAGCTTAGTCACCCAAGCACCCCTGGATATGACTTTTCACTACATGAATTAAAAAATCACAAATGGATTATTGTCAGTTTAATTCCCAGATATTTCACTATGCCTACAATTTTAAATTTGGTGTTTTAATAAAGTATTTTCATTGCCTGGGTGGCTCAGTTAGTTAATAAAGTAATTTCTTTGATCATTATATTTAATGATACATATATATGATATAGATCATTTATTTTGTTAGCTAGTTAGAACATATCAAGCTCCTTGTTGATATTCTTATATAGAAAAAGGAGACCGCTGTGTCTGTAAATAGCTCTACACAATGCAGCCTCAGCAGAGCTTCCCAGTATAATTTCAAGCATAAAGCCTAGGAAAGTTAGTATCAAGATAAAATGGTTTTCATAAGCGCTTTTGGCATTCCTTTCCTTCAGGCTTTTGATCAAAATGTCTTGCTTTCCTACTAAAGTTAAAAATTTTTTAAACCAGATTTTCAGATGCAACAGACTGAAAGCACCAATCAGACCGTTTTCATATTGGTCAGTTAGAACTGATTCCCTTCTTCTCCCTATCTGAGCATCCCATCAAAGATTTTTCTTCATTCTGCCTTTTACTACAGTTTATTTATGTGAATGTCCATTTTTTTACCAATAGCCCAAGAAGGTTGAAAATGATATCACAGGCAGCTTGCATCAACCTACTTGCTAACACTGTGCTTTGAACACAGTGAACATGTGGAATATTTTGTGAAGTCATATCACATTCACTTGCACTGGAGAAACTTGCACTCCAGGGACTCCCCTGATATGGACTAGTGTGCCAGCTGAGACTTCATTGCTATCCTGATTCCTCTCTGATTTCTTCTCGAAGGTATCTCAGAGAGATTGTTGCTCCCAGAGCTTTTGACGGGAACTCTCCTCAGTGAATTTGTCAATCCAGTAAACCCTCAGGTTAGAATTTCATTGTATATTTTCCTTTAAAATCCAAGAAAGCTGCAGAAAGTTCAGTTTGAGAATTCAATTAGGAGTCTGTAAAAAAAAAATAGGAAACTTTAAAAATGAACAACAAAAAAGAATAAAGTGTTAGATTTTATAATAGCCAAAATGTGAAACTATGGCTATTTTAATGACTATATTGCTGATGTCAATTTTGTTTTGGGTGAATCTGGAGTCCTTGAAGATTACATAGACAGAAGCTATGCATAAAGGAAGAAACTTGAGATATAGTTGCTGCAACTGGATGAAAAGAGTAGGCGATGATAGAAAATCCCAGGTCTTAAACTAAATACGAGCAAAAAGGAAACATAGATTTAACTGTGTGTGTGTGTGTGTGTGTGTGTGTGTGTGTGGTGTTATATATGTGTTTGTGTGAAGTGTGTTTTTACTCACAGATATACTTGTGTATGTATTTTTACTTATATACTAGTCATATATATATGCTCATATATTAACACATACCATATATATGAATAAATACAAATATATTTCATTTTAATAATATATGCCTACTAACTAGAGACAAACATGAGAAAGTCATAGGAATAATTGGGGCATATGGCTTGTGAAGGAGCAATGCATTTTCACTGGGAATTTGTATCAAGTGTTACCAGTGTTTAAGAGCCAGCCAGATAGGCACTCCTAAGAGGAAAATACAGTGCACTCCAGGCCAATTTCAAGAAATTAGAAAAAGCACAAGTACAAAATCTAACAGCACACCTAAAGGAAATAGAAGAAGAGTAACAAGAGTACCTCAAAACTAGTAGGAGAAGAGGAATAATAAAAATCAGGGCAGAAGTAAACAATATAGAAACCAAGAAAAGAGTTGAACAGATCAATGAAAACAAGAGTTGTTTTTTTTTTTTTAAAATAAACAAAATTGACTAACGTCTAGCCAGGCTTCTCAAAAACAAACAGAGACCGAACCCAAATAGACAAAATCATGAATGAAAATGGATTTATTACAACCAACCCCTCAGAAATACAAGCAATTATCAGGGAATACTATGAAAAATTATAATATGCCAACAAACTGGACAACTTAGAAGAAATGGACAAATTCCTAAACACACACTCACTACCAAAATTCACATGGGAAGAGATAGAAAATCTAAACAGACCCAAAACTAGTGAAGAAATGGAATCAGTTATCAAAAATCTCCCAACAAATAAAAGCCCTGGGCCAGATGGCTTCCCTGGGTATCTCTACCAGAAATTTAAAACAGAGTTAATACCCATTCTTCTCAAGCTATTCCAAAAAATAGAAATCGAAGGAAAACTTCCAGACTCATTCTATGAAGCCTGCATCACTTTGATTCCCAAGCCAGACAGACCCAGCAAAAAAAGAAAACTACAGGCTAATATCCTTGATGAATATAGATGCAAAAATCCTCAACATGATACTTGCAAGTCGAATCCAACAGTACATAAAAAGAATTATCCATCATGATCAAATGTAATTCATTCCTGGGTTACAAAGCTGGTTTGCAAAGCAATCAAAGTGATACATCACATTAACCAAAAAAAAAAAAAAACCCACATAAAAACCATATGATCCTGTCGATAGATGCAGAAAAAGCATTTGACAAAATACAGCATCCCTTCTTAATAAAGACCCTCGAGAAAGTCGTGATAGAATGAACTTACTTAAATATCATAAAAGCCATCTATGAGAAGCCCTCAGCTAACATGATCCTCAAAGGGGAAAAACTGAGAGCTTTCCCCCTGAGATCAAGAACGTGACAGGGATGTCCCCTCTCACCACTGTTTTTTTTTTTTAATTCTATATCTTATGTTTTTCTTTTTTTAACAAATAGTTTATTGTCAAATTAGTTTCCAC
>NW_027530357.1:0-69590 GCF_008692635.1 Crocuta crocuta
GGGGGGTGAGACCTGTGCTTGGCTTTTAAAACGTGTTTCCATTGGGGGTTCAGGGAGCCCATGTGGAGGTTTTGTTGAGATTAGGAAAAGGCATCCCAGCTGGGCAGACTGATTAGGAAACATCACAATAATTATCAAAAGGCTGCATTTTCTCTAGGCTCTTGAAGGCGCTTGGAACAAGCCTCAGCTGGTGGACATCAAGCTGAATTTCAGATGCATTTCACCTGCAACCCCACCGCCTCAGCCAGGTGCCTCTGGGTAGAGTACACCCGAACAAGAGTATATGCAGACCTGTTCCTACCTTTGGACCCTCAGGGACCCTCAGTTCCCTGAGACACCATGAGAGAGCATGGGCTCCATGATCAACTAACACTGGGTCCGAACCCCTGCACCGCCTCTAGCTCTGTGTGTGCCCTTCCCCTCTCCTTTCTGGACCTCGGTTTATGTATCTCTAAAATGAGAATGGTAACAGCTCCTGTCCCACGACTTGGGGACGATTGAAGGGGATGTCATATGGGGCCCCTGAGGAGTGTTCCCTACATATTTGGGTCCAGATCCTGGCCTGCACCCTCCCGAGAGCCAGGTCTGGCCATCTCTCTTCCTGGGGCAGAGGAAGAACCCGGCTGAGGTCCGATGACTAGTGAGCCTGGCAGATGGCCTGAGGACTGGGGCTGGGGCAGCGTGTGACAGGAGCCCAGACCCAGCCTTCGGAGTCCTTGTTGTTTTGGAGGTCAGGGACCCCTTTGGGCATTTGATTGAAGCTATGGACTCTCTACCCAGAAAAAAATGCCTCTGCACACACACAGTTTTGGGTAGTATTTCAGGGGTTCATGAACACAGTAAATCCTATCCATGGACCCCCCAAAACTCCCACCCTACAGGCAGAGCCTCTGTTCTCCCTACCTCCAGAGGATGCATCAGGGCACTGGATTGTTCCACAGGACCAGAAGAGAAGAAGTAAGAAAACTGGCATCTAATTAGCTGACTTTACATGTATTAGCTCAACTAAGGCTCTCGGCAACCCTGAGGTATAGTAACTGATCCTCTATGACAGGTGAATAACCTGAGACTCAAAGAGACTAAGAGACTTGTCCAAGATCACACAGCTGGTGACAGGGCCAGGACTTGCTTCTGGTTTGTCTGATTTCAAAGCTATTCTACTAGTCAAGGCAGAGGCTTTTCCCTGTTGGGCAAATGACCTGGTTACACTTTTGCAGAGAGAAAGAAGGGCATCAAGGCCTGGTGTTTCTGCTCCTTCTGCATGCATGCATCCATCCACCTAGTCACCCTTCCACCTTCCAACCTGCTCATCCACCCATCCATCCATCCACCTACTAATCTAACTACCAACCTACTGATCCATCCTTCCATCCACTCATCCATCCATCCATCGACCTACCAACCTGCTCATTGATCCATCTACCAATTACAAATCCTCTGGACTCATGAATCCATCTCACTCACCCGTCTATCCATCTGTTCATCATTCATCCTTCCATTATACAACTACATTCTTTAGCACCTCCTCAGTGCTAATTTCTAGAGATAAAGATGAGAAGAAAGCATCATCTTTAAGCTTTTAAGAACTTCTGGTCTCCAAGGGAAGATGAGATACATAGTTGGATTATTTTCTCATCTGTGTCTTCCCCACCCTACCCCAGGGTGTCAGGAAAAGAAATGTGGGAAATGTGGCCTATTACATCCCCCTCTGGGTGATTCACTACTCGCATTATTAGCACATTAAAAGATCTGACAAGTCCTACAGTCAAGATCTCTTTTCAACCCTTTTCAACCACTATTACCCCAAATGACTTGTCTCTAGAACCTATTTTAAGAGGATTGCCTGTTAAAATCCCATGGAATGAGATTGTCTCAGAATAGAATTGGGGAAATGCTGATACACCAAGGAAGAAAGAACCAAGCGTCACTTAAAAAACAGAGTAGCATTGGATTATAACCCAAAGTATAAAATATATATTGAGTCCATACTGATATTAATAACTGACTGGATCAATAAACAAAAAGGGAGAATATACAAATCTCCTGTGCAGAAGAATCCCAAATAATTTATGTAGATACTCTGCCTTCAAGGAGGGGGAGCACAACTCCCCAGTGTTTCAGTCTAAAAATAAAATATGCAAAGAAGGGGAAAAGACACTTCACAGTGGAGGAGCCGGGCAAATGCTACCCTAGTCACGTTATCAAGATAAAGCTTGATAGTGACATCTCAAACTCATATAGTATGTACCCTTGATGGGATGAGAGTGGCACTTCACCTCTGTGGCTTCCTAAAATAATAACCTCAGTCCAGTTAAAAGAAAAATATCAGACAAATCCCAGTTAAGGTACATTCTACAAAATACCTGAACAGTACTCCTCAATATTGTCAAAGTCATCAAAAAAAAGAAAAAAAAAGAAAATCCGAGAAAGCATCGCAGCCAACAGGACGCTAAGAAGAAGTGATCACTGAATGCAATGGGGTATCCTGGGTGCGGTCCTGGAACAGAAAAAGGTTGTTAGGTAGAAACTAAAGAAATCAGAATAAAGAATGGGCTTTAGTGAATAAAAATGTATCGATATTAGTTCATTGGTGGTGACAAATCTAAGATGTTAATAACGGGGGAAACTGGGTGTGGGGCATATGGGAAATCTTTGTATTATGTGTGTAATCTTTCTGCAAGTCTTAAATTGTTCTGAGATGAAAAATTATTTAAAAAATAAGTAAATAGAGAAACAAGTGAAGAAACTTTAACAAGCGAAGTACAAGGCTTGGGGAATTCTGGTTAGGAGAAGAGGTCTGAAATCAGAGAAGGCTGAATTCTATACCTCACCTGCTGTGTGACTTTGAGCAAACTGGTTAAGCTTTCCGCGATTATTTCTTCATCTGTAAATGGGGATTTAAAAATGCCGTATTAGTTGATTTGGATTAAATGAGGCAGTGCATATAAAGTCCTAGGCACCCATCAACATCGTGGCACTGTTAGACTTACTACCTTGTTCTTTTTGGCAGGATCTAGGAAGGCTTCAGGGAATGGGAATACTGGCACCCACCGTTGGAGACCTGGTAAAATATGGGTTGGAAGCGGGAAATCAGTTTCCCCCAAAGCAGAGAGGTCCTTTCTTCCACCCTAGCTCCTACCCTTTGGTTCCAGAGCAGAGTTAAGGGGCCCGGGAGAGAGAGAGAGACCTCATAGATAGGCTCCTGACTTCTCACCCCAGATATGGCCCTGGCTTGCCCTTCCCTCTGCTAGGGTCTCAGGGCTAAGTAATCGCTAATTCCTCCCTGATGAAGCACCTGTATCTGTAAGCAAATGAGCTGGCAGGTGGCGGCCTGGATAAAATATGACCTGCTCAGCAGGGGATTTGCTTACCAGTCAGGAGGCAGCCCACCCTGCTGCCTGCAGCCTGGAGGCCTCCTGGATACAGCATAAATCACCGGTGCCCACAGGGCAGGCTAGAGGGCAGGGGGCACCAGGAAGAGTAAATGCCCCCTGCTCAGTCCCCAGCCTCAGGCTTATGGAGACGTTCTCAGTGGTTTATGGAAAAGAACTAGAACCAGAACTGGAAATCAGGAGACAAGGGTTCACTCTAGCTCCACTACAAACTTGCCGTGAAGCCTTGGGGGAGTCATTTTCCCCTTCCGGGCCTTAGTTCTCAACTCCAGTAAGAACTGTTCTTTCCCTGGGCACCTGGGTGGCTCAGTCAGTTAAGAGTCTGACTTCGGCTCAGGTCATGATCTCACGGTTCCTGGGTTTGAGTCCTGTGTCAGGCTCCGTGCTGACAGCTAGCTCAGAGCCTGGAGCCTGTTTTGGATTCTGTATCTCTCTCTCTGACCCTCCCCTGTTCATGCTGTCTCTGTCTCAGAAATAAATAAAACATTAAAAAATTGTTCTTTCCCTCATGGATTTGCTACAAAGACCATAGAAGAAACTGTAGGGAAATATACAATATTTGTTACAATCTTGATTATTATTATGTTGTCAGTACATTGCTCCCATGGAAACCCCTGGGTGCAGAGCTCAGGGGCTGATAAGTTTCCAGTGGGCTGGTAGCTTCAGGGAATTACCTTCAAGTCTATAGTATCTATGGACAGAAAACAGATCCGAGGCTTTTCCAAGGAGGCAGCATGATACATGGAAAACCAGAAGTTCCAGAGGCATCAGAACTTGGTTTGAATCCTACAGCTGTCACTCGTTAGCTGAAGGGACTTGGGGAAGTCACCTTTCCCCTTTGATCCTCAGTTACCTGATCTATAAAGCGGAATGAAGAATGTAATCTTTTAGGTTGCAGTTATAAGGTATAAACAAGATTGCATTCCACAGCGCCTGGCTCACACGTAGCTCCTTTATAGCTCCCTGATAAAGGCTAGTTCTTCGAGGCTGAGCCAGGCTTACAAATCAGATTTCCTAACTTTCTACTCAGCTCTTTGCTGAGACCTCAGAAAGCCTTGGGGGGAATCTCCAGGCCTCTGTGAGCTGCATCACTGCCCCTACCCCCAGCCCCCTGCCAGGAGACTTCGGCAACTTGGACCTGGACGACCCCTTGGGAAGTGCTCCAGCCCGGAGGCTGCGGGGACTGCATGATGAAGACAGAGCCGTTTGCTAATACCATGTGGCTGCTGTGACAGTCTGTTAATGCCATTTACAACGTGCTGTAATTATGTCTCACACATGCTGGCGGCCCAGCCAGCAGGAACATTCCCTGGGAGGGGCCTCGGAAAGATTCCTTTAGCGGGGTGGGGGGTTGGGCTTTCTCAGGAGACTGGGGGCTGGGGAGGGGGCGTTGGAAGCCACTCTGAAGGAACAGGAATTTCTCCCTTTGCCCAGACCTACTTGGCTGCCCTGGGCACCCGAGAAAGAGTTCACACCTGCTTGGACCGGTGGTTCCCATCCTGAATTGTTAGGGAAATTTGGGCAAGTCTCTGGGCCTCAGTATCCCCTTCTGTAAAAAAGGGGATGTGAGGAAAGATAAGAGCAGTTGTTCTTAACATTTTTTTGGTAGCATCTCCCTGGAAAAATGCACATACTCACATCCAATCACAATGCATCCTGCATTTTCATGGGGGTCATGGGCCACTGAAGTCATGATAAAGCACCGATGACCCCAGGCCTAGACTCTCAGTCTAAATCATTTCATGGACCTACTACCGATACATGTCAGCCTATTTCTCCACCCGGTTTGTGAGGTCACTATCTGCTGGACGTTGCTGCTTGCTGTTGGGGACACAGGTGTTCATGACAGTTAGCTGCCCACTCTAGACTGATCTCCTTATCATAAAGTGCCCAGAATTGTTTCTTAAGGGGTTCTGCCTTGAATTTAACGGGCCGGCTGGCTAATTTCTGTGCTGCCCAAACTGTGATATTCCAGGATCTTGCTAGCTGGCGGTCATTATCCTCGAAGTTTGGGAAAAAGAGCTCAGCTTTGGCGTTAGACAGGTCTGAGTTAGACTCCCTCCACACTTCTTTGCTGTCACACCACCAACTTCTCTGAGCCTCAGTTTCCCTTTCCAGGGAGTGGTCACGAGGGTTAAATGCATCAATGCCCCTCAGGTGCCTAGTGCAGAATAAGCACCCAACTCATGCCAGTACTGCTCCCACTGCTTCCCCCCCCACCCCCCCCACCCCCCACATACACACCACCACAGTGAGCTCAGATCTCCCTCTTCCTCTTTGGAGGGAGCTGAGAAGGAGTCTTGGGGAAAAGCTCTCGGGAACGGAGAAGCCTATTTCCAAGTCATTAGTCCCCCAGTGTCGGGCTGCAGGATGGATTTTGATCAAGAGCGGGGTGACATTTGGCAAAAGTTGCTGATGAGGGATTGAATGATTAATCGTCATGACAACCGGGCTGGAGTAATGACAGGGATGCGATGGCACCCGAGTTAAACACAAAGCGGCCCCGCGAGCCGGGGCGGTAAATTACTAGGCATGTCACCGCTGCGCTTTTGGAGAAAGCGGCCGTGCGTTCCTAATGAGAGGTTAACTGTGTCCCCAAAGTAATTACAGCCGATTGAAGAGGTGGCTGGTAATTAGAGGATTAGCGGTGATGAGGCTCACCTGCATGGTTGCCATGGTGATGGAGGGTGGGTGGGGTGGAGAGGGAAGGGGGGTCCAGACTCCTCCCCAAGGCAGGTGCCAGAGACCTCTCTAGTTGCTCCAGCCTTGGTGCCCACGACCAAGGGGACAGGCTCTGGAGAGCCTGTGGGCAAGCACCAAGGTTCTGCCTCTGGTGGCGGGGCCTCAGTCTTCCCAATCTGTAAAATGAGAGCTTGAACCCATTCAAGAGCATGCAATAACAAAGCTGGAATTCTGGAACATGCTGATCTAGTCAAGTGAGATCTCTTTCAAACTCCAAATAGTCTTCAATTTGCCACCCTCGTCCCAAGCCTGGCACTGCCGGGGCCCAGGAAACCACACACAAATTCTACTCCTTGGCTGAGTGACTCAAAGTCAAAGTCTGAGCATAAGCTTCCATTTCCTCATCTCTAAAATGGGGAGGATAATAATGGTACTTACTCCCAAGGGTTGTCTGGAGAATGCAGTGAAATCATAATTGCTGAGCCCTTATGAAAATGCCTGGCCACCACAAGAACTCTGTAAATGCTAGTGGTTATGGTCACCTTTACAAATACCCCTTCTTTCTGCAGAACTGGGGTAGCTGGGGGCAGGGAGGGGGCAGGGGCCTCAATGTTTGGCTGGGGGATGGGCTGAGTCCTCCCACACGTGATAGGAGACAGGAACTCCAGGTGAAGGCACTAGGCACCCACTTTGTGCTCACATGCTGTGTGTCCTTGGTCAAGTCTCTTTGCTTCTCTGAGCTTCCTGATTCCTGCCTGCCTGCCTGTTCTGTTGGAAAAATGAATGAAATGCTGGATTTGTGGTGCACTTAGTATATGCCAGACCTTCACATGGTACTACTTCATAACTATCATTTAATTCGATCCTCCCCATAATCCATAAAATGATTATTTTACCCCTTTTTAAAAATATTTTTTGGGGCACCTGGGTGGCTTAGTCGGTTAAGCGTCCGACTTTCGCTTAGGTCACGATCTCGCGGTTCGTGGGTTCGGGCCCCGCGTCGGGCTCTGTGCTGACTGCCGGCTCAGAGCCTGGAGCCTGTTTCAGTCTGTGACTCCCTCTCTCTCTGACCCTCCCCTGCTCACGCTGTCTCTCTCTCTCTCTCTCTCCTAGAAATAAATAAGACACTAAAAAAAATAAGAAAGTTTAAAAATAGTTTTTATTTGTAAGTAATCTCTATACCCAACGTGGGGCTAGAACTTAAAACCCCGAGATCAAGAGTCACATGCTCTACTGGCTGAGCCAGCCAGGCACCCCTATTTTGCCCAGTTTTTAAAAATGTGTATTTATTTATTCTTGAGAGAGAGCGAGCGAGCACACGTAGGGGTAGAAAGAGAGGGAGAGAGAAAATCCTAGGCAGGCTCTGCCCTGCCAGGACCCACCCCCACGCAGGGCTCAAACTCAGCAAGTGTGAGATCATAAACTGAGCCGACACCCGAGTGGAGGCTCAGCTCACCGAGCCATCCCTGCCCATTTTTGAGAGGAAAAAACAAAGGTCCAGGGAAGTGAAGTGACTAGCCCGGACACACACAGCTGGAGTGAAAAAGCCTCAATTTCTTCCGCTTTCTACCACACGAGAAAGCCTCTTTACATCCCAAGGCGAGGCCGGGAGCACCACCTCCATCTGAGGGGCTGGGCAGAGGCGGGCCTTGAAGAAAAGTCAGTCTGGGATTGGCCTGGGCTGTCATGACATCATGAGGGCGGGGCTATTGCCAAGCAGGGCCTGTGGGCGGCAGCTGTGGCTACTGGTGCTGTCTGCGCCCCAGGGTCTGGATTGAGATGCCGAGGGGTGAGGATGGTCCCCAAACTGGTCCCTGGGCACAGGCCTCAGTGAACCACTGAGCACAGTGGCTTAATTATTCCATCCATAAATGATAAGCCTCGTTCATTTCCAGGCCTTCATGACAAATTTATGGCCTTATTTAATGTGCTGGCTGCTGACCTTCCCTGGAATGGTAGAGACACCAGGGTAGGGTGGGGGTGGCTTCCTGGAGGGGGCGGTGGGAAACTTGCCCCACCTGCTGGCCTCATGTCCCCTCCTGTCACTGGCAGGAGCGACCGAGGCCTCTGGCCTGTTGCAGTTTGCAAACTCATTTTCCTCTGCGTTGCTTCTCTGGGGAGGAGCTGGAGTGTGAGCTGAGGGTAGGGCCTCTGAACTCAGACAGGTGCTGGTTCGAGTCCCATCTGCTCCTTTTGAGCTGTATGACTTTAAGCATGTAAGCGTCTTTGTCTCAGCCTCCTGGACGAGGTAAAACAGCTGCAAGTGTTTTAAATACTTTGTGTGTAGTAAATACTCAATATGGGCTAGTGGTTACTGCTGTCCTGGGGTTTTCACATCGGGTTTTATCTCTTTATCCTTTGGAGCCACTGCTTGGGCCCAAGGACCCTGGATCGGACCACATCCTAAAGTAGAAACATACGCAGATTTGGCCACTGGGCCCTGCTCTGAGCAGAGAAGGCTGCAGAGATGGCTGGCTGCGTGAGCCCAGCCCTGAACAACCACGAGCCTGGCTCGGGCCTTTGGTCTCACCTCCAACTCTGAGCTGGCCTCCCGAAGTTTAGACCTTTGTCACAGGGCTGGCCAGCATACTAGTCATACTTGCCACGGGCCAGACGCTCCAGTATGACCGAGGAATGGCAGAATCACCCTTTTTGGCCAGTTTCTGGAACCTGCACGAGGTCCTCCAGCCTAGATGGCTGACAGCCTCTGAGTGGGGCACGGGAGCAGCTCACAGAACCACAGGACCTATGTGCCAACCGGGAGCTCAGAGAGCACCTCCTCCGGTCTCACACTTCATAGATGAAGATGCTTATAACATGAACACCAGCTATTAAGTGCTTACTGTATACCAGGCACCGCGGTCATCGCCTGCCATCTATGTGTCTCATTTGGTCCTCACCACAACCAAATAGGGTCCGAGTATGACTTACTTCATTTACAAAGGAGGGATACAGAGGCCCAGAGAAGTATAGAGCTCGGAGGCGGCAACACAGTACCACCTGCCGTCAGGTCCAGAACCTTCCCGCGTGGACGCATCACGAGTATTTGTGTGTTCTTACATGGGTGGCCGTGCCAGTCTAAGGAGACGTGCATGCCACCTACATGCGCATATCATACCTGGGCATGTCATTCGTGGAGTGTGTGTCCTGACTCCCTGTCCAGTGCTCTTCCACCCCTAGCTGGTGCCATTCAACAAAGAGCTGGCTGAAATGGAACCTCTCAGCGTGGGTGTGCCTGGCTTCCCACAGTCTTAGGGAATGAGTCTAATTTGCATACTTATTTGCATGCCAGCGCAGTCACTCACGCAGCAGGGCCCATCTTGGGCAGGGAAGGCCTGTGTTATTGATTCCTACACTGCCTGTAACTCTGCTGTCAGCCATCCATCCAAGGTGCAGTTTCTACAAGCTCATTTCTATCGTTACCCCCATTGCATAGATCACGAAACTGAGGTTTAGAATTCCTGGGTCAAGGTCATGCTGCTGGCAAGTGGCAGAGCGGAGGTCTGATGCTTGGTTACAGGAGGTATATCCAGTGGTCCTTCCCCAGTCCCGCCCTGCCTGCAGGCTTGGGGTGGACATGGGGCAGTGAGCGGTCGGGAGGGCCTTCAGGGAGAAACTATGGAGCCCTGGAAGGTTCCCGTGTGTGTGTGTGTGTGTGTATTATGAGTGTATGGGTATAGAATGGTGCGTTTCATCATCCAGCAAGAAAATGCCTCAGTTTCTCATGTGACAGGTGCATAAATAACAGTAATAATAATGGCACGGCAAACACGTATTTAGTGCTTATGATGCACTATGCGTTCTATTAATTTGTCCTCACAATGATTCCAAGGGGTGGTAACATTATTGTTCCCGTTTTATATATGGGGAAACAGGAGCCTGGAGAGGTGATGTGACTTGCTCAAGGTCACACAGCTGGTAAGTGGCAGAGCTGGGATTCAAACCCAGGCCATTTGGGCCCCTGGTTCATGGATCCAACCATACCACTCTCAGGATGTGCTGCCCCCAGTGCGGCCGGACATGTGACGGTGCGCCTGTGTCCTGGCTTGGGCTGCCACGGTAACACACTGTAGACTGGGTGGCTTAAATGACAGAAATTTCTTTCCTCACCATTTAGAGTCCAGGAAGTTCAAGATCAAGGTGCTAGCTGATTCAGTGTCTGATGAGAGCTCTCTGCCTGGCCTGTAGACAACTGGCTTCTTACTGTGGACTCACATGGTCTTTCGTTGGCTCACATGCATGGAGACCTCTGATTCTGAGTCAGAGCTCTGATTCTGGTATGTCTTCTAATAAGGGCACATTCCCTTCATGACAGTCACACCTTTGTGACCACATTTAGCCCTTAATACCTCTCATAGGTACCATCTCTAAATACCATCACATTTGGAGTTAGAGCTCCAACATACGGATTTGGGGTGGGGGAGACACAAACATTCAGTCCATAGCAGTATGTATGCTGCACACAGGTGCACACGTGCATGCATGAGTGTGTGTACACATGGATGTGTTTGCGTTTCCATGTGCGTGTTCATATGAACACATACCTGTGGTATGTGAAGATGTAGACGGATGTACATGTGAATGTGTGGCCTGCACATACGTGTATCTGAGTGTGTGTACGTGGGTACACAGAGGTCGGGAGACTTCATCCCAGGTCAGTCCCTCTGCCCTTTAGTCCAACAGCCCTGTGAAAGCTGGAGTCACATAAAGGGGGCTAGGGTGGGGCTTCAGGTAGCTAGGGCCTCGGAGATTGCTCCCTGGATCAGTGGGGGAGGGAACTCCCCAGCTCCTCACGCTCATCGCCCTGGCCTCCAGGAGACATTAATAATAGATCAGCAAATTCCAAATGTAAATAGGGCAATCAGGCCCGAAAACACAGACATTCATCACCCAGATACAAATTACGCCGCCGGCCCTGATGTAATTACCGGAGTTCGGCTCGATTCATCGAGCCGCCCCACCCTGGGCCCCGGCGAGTTGCTTTGTGCTGGTGTTCTCCCCGCTGAAGCTGCTCACCCACCTGACCCCAGAGGGTCTCTCTGGCCACAGCCAAGCGTCTCCAGCTGTCTTAAGCAGGCATGAAGACAGAAAACCCCTGAGATTCTTGGGCTTTGATGTCAGAGCTCTATAGGTCGTGGGGCAAACACTAATATGTCAGAGGCCTGCTTCTGGCTCCCGTTTTGAAAAACCTTGCTGTGTGACCCCGGGCAAGTCAGTCACCCTTTCTGAGTCTCAGTTTCCTTTTCTATCCAAAGAAGCGAACAATACAAAACAATACCGCTTAGGGCTCTGGAGTCAGAAGGACCAGTTTCAGTCCCACCCCATAGGTTTTGAGTTGAGAGACCTTGGGCAAGTTTCTTCCCTACTCCAAACCTCAACTTCTTCATCTGTAAAATGGGTATAATAATGCCTATCGCATAGCATTATTCTGAGGAAAGAATGAAGTAAATTTTTCTTTTAACTGGTGAATTTAACTCATTCACATTTATTGTGATTATACTATAATATCACACATAAAATATATATCACCAATATATAAATACATTCAAAAATCTACATCTACATAGAGTGATCATATAATTACATGTTTTATGGTGGTTCTCTTTCTTGTCACATTTGTTGTGTTTCCTATTTATTAGTCTTCCTTATGTTTCCTTTTTCCCCATGGCTATTGTATTAGTTATCTATTACTCCCAAACTTAGTGGCTTACCACAAAAACCATTTAGATTTTTTTAAATGTTTATTTATATTTGAGAGAGAGAGAGAGAGACAGAGCATGAGAGAGGGAGGGGCAGAGAAAGACAGAGACAGAATCTGAAGCAGGCTCCAGGCTCCAAGCTGTCAGCACAGAGCCCGACGGGGGGGCTCAAACTCATGAACCGTGGGATCATGTCCTGAGTTGAAGTCGGGTGCTCAACCAACTGAGCATCCACAATAACCATTTAAGAATCTCATAGTTGGGGCACCTGGGTGGCTCAGTCGGTGAAGCGTCTGACTTCGGCTCAGGTCATGATCTCAGTCTGTGAGTTCGAGCCCCACGTCAGGCTCTATGCTAACAGCTCGGAGCCTGGAGCCTGCTTCGGATTCTGTGTTTCATTCTCTCTCTGCCTCTCCCCCACTGTGCTCTGTCTCTCAAAAATAAATAAATGTAAAAAATTAAAAAAAAAAAAGAATCTCATGGTTGCCGTGGAGTGGCTTAGGGTGGTTCAGGTTCAGGGTCTCTTCATGAGGTTGCAGCTGTGATGTTGGCCAAGGTTATGGTCTCATCCAAAGCCTTGATTGGACTGGAGTTTCCACTCCCCAAGGTAGGTCCTCAGTTCCTACCTGCACGGATCTCCCTGTAGGACTGCTCGAGTGTCCCCCTGACATGGGGACTGGCTTCCCCTGGAGCGAGTGAACTAAGAAAGCAAGGCAAAGGTTGTAATATCTTTAATGACTGAGCCTCAGAAGTCACTAGCTGTCACTTCAGCAATGTTGGTTACACAGGCCATTCCCTTCATGTGGGAGGGAACTGCAAACAGGTGGATACCAGGATGCAGGGATCACTGGGGGCCACCTTGCAGCCTGGGTACCGCACCTGCCTGTGTTGGATTGAACGACAGTGTATGCAAAGCTCTCAGTCTGTGTAGCGGGAGAAATTCATTAATCCCTATGATCCCAATGCCCAGCACAGTTCCTGGCATGGACTAGGCATCAACAAATAATGTGATGGCAAGGAAAAGGCTGTAGCAGAATCTGGTACCCTCTCCCCAGAGCCGTTTCCTAGAGGCCAGCAGGCCAGCAGCCACTTGAACCCACATCCATTCTTGCCACTGTCCAGGCTTTGGCTCAGGGCGTGCTGAGAGCTCCTGCCTTCTCTGAAGCAGGGAGGAGAGTCTAGACCAAAGGCAGTTTCCAGGCCCGTCTCGTCCCAACTTTACATTGATCAGTAATTAAACGCAGCCTCCAATTACTATAACGTTTGGCGAGGCACCAAGCTCGCGTGAAACCTTGCAATAAACATCTGCTTTATAAATTGCCTCTCAGTGCAGTGCACCAGCAGGGTTCTTGGGGGGTTGGGGAGAGAGCAGAGCTGGGAAAGGGAGGAGGAGAGGTTAGGGAGGGAGAAGCTGGCCTTCCAGGTGGGGGGAGTGAGGGCCCAATCATTCCTCTATGGAAGGCTCCCTCACCACCCTCCAAGGTGGGGGCCCTGAATTTAACCTGGAACTGGGGAATCCTTGTCTCCTGAGACTGTGTCAAAAGCTGCACACATATCTAATGCAAATTACTTTTCTGTTGCTTTTTCTTTTTCCAAAACCCATAACATCCCACTCACCTGTCATTTACATTTAGAGGGAGAAACATAGAGATTTATTAGCTCTACTAGCAGCCTCTGTCGGCGGTGAGATATTCTCTAGGCTCCAGAGAAAGAGGAGGGTCAATGGTTTCTTATCGCGGTCCTGGAGCCCCACCCCCACTATACACACTGTCCCCTGAGCTGGAAAGGGCTCTGTGCAGCCCCACTCTGTCTCCTTCAGGGTCTTGCTTACAGAGACGACAAGGGAGGGGGGGAAACCCAGGATCAGAGGTCCGATGGAACTGGGCCGAGCGCTGGCTCAGCTCACCTGAGCTTGGGGCAAATGACTTTGCCTCTTGGGGCCTCCGTTTCTGCCCCTGTGAAATGGTCATAAAACCCACGGATGTTTGGGAGGATAAAGGGAGCCTTGGAAGTGGGATAGGGCAGGAGCTCCCAGGCCAGACAGGCTTGCTCCTTGGGTGCGACCTTTTTGTTTTCAGCCTCTTCTGAAGATGGGAAGGGGAGCGTGTCAGCTCACAGAGGTGCTACGAGGCCTCAGTCGGGTTTGCAACACATTGGCACTTAATGCCAGCTCTTGTTGCAGGTGCTGTCGGTAGGCTCGATGGATAGAGATCTGCTCCTGTTTCAGAGAGAAAGGATTCCCTGGGCCCCCTGGGCTCCCCTCCCTTGCCTGTTCTCCACCCTCTCTTGCACCCCTTGGAGCCTATGCTCTGCCCGTTGCCTGATGCACCAGATGTGGGCTCTCCAGGGAAGATGATTTGATTGATCTGCTGTCCCCATCACTGGCACCCTATCTGCTCCCCAGCGAGCTTGTTTGCTCCCCCAGCACTGGAGGAAACGAGGACTTCCAGTAGGTGGGGATGAGGATGAAAGGGAGGACTGTCTGAGGCCAAACTGCCTGCCTGGGGAACCCTAATAAGCGCCCAGCGCAGCTGAAAGGAAATGAGACATCACATGTGCCCCACGCTTAGCTGCTCACATTATTACCATTATGATCTGAAACCCCACCTGGGAGGTGTGGCGTGTGCTCCTCTCCCTTACTCCGCCCACCTTGGCCAGGTAAGAATGAGGCAGGGTGAGTTGGGCCACCTCCCATCTCTCCACCCAGCAGAGCTGCCGAAACACCTGAGTCCACCTTTAGCGTTCTCACCAACGCCTGATCTTTTTCTCTTTCAATTTTCTTTAATGTTTATTTATTTTTGAGAGAGAGACAGAGTGTGAGTGGGCAAGGGACAGAGAGAGAGGGAGACATACAGAATCAGAAGCAGGCTCCAGGCTCCGAGCTGTCAGCACAGAGCACAACGCAGGGCTTGAACTCATGAAATAGGAGATCATGACCTGAGCTGAAGTCAGACACTTAATTGACTAAGCCACGCAGGCTCCCCTGACACTTGCTCTTTTTAAAAAATGAAAGGAGCCCCCAGAAGGCTAGCCGAAGGAGTCCCCTCTACCTTTAGCAAGAAATCATTTATGAAAAGACCTTAGAGTTAGTGGGGATGTTCGTCCTAAGGCTGGGGTCATGGTAAATATTTGATGAATGAATACATGAGTGAGTGAAGGCTCAGCTCCGTCTGGCACTGGCATTACTCTCTGGATGTTCACTGCACAGGAGTCCAGCCTCATTGCAAACTCTTTCCCGACATGCGAAGCTCATTGCGTAGAGGGCAGCCTGGTCCATCTCTAGACAGCTGCATGCACTGAAACATTCCGTAGGCTGAGCTCAAACTCACTTTGCTAAAACTTCTCTAGGGATCGCCCTGCTCTTGCAGTGTGGCTCGGAGGTCAAAATCCTAAATCACAGACAAGCAGTTGCCAATAGGTTTTGGAAAAGCTTGCCAGGCCATGTCAGGATATTTATCAATGAAACCGACATGGCAGAGGAAGTATCATTCCTGTAAAGCTGTCAGCCCAACTGCAGGTGCTCCTAAGAGTAGGAATGTAGCAGAATTGTAACAAGAGCTCACCCAAGCCAGGTGCCAGGCACTGTTTAAATGCTTTCCCGTGTATTGACTCATCTACTACTCATAGCGCTCCGGGGAGGTGGGTGCTAGGCAACAGAGACTCAGAGAGGTCAAGTGACTTGCCCCAGATCCCACAGCTGCAGAGCTATCAGAGCATCTTGCTCCAGAGTCTGGGCACCTAAGCGTCGCACAAAATTCCTGCGATATTTACCTGTGAATCAGGATTTTCTTGATATTGGGCAACCCAAACCAGCTGCAGAAATAAATTGGATGCAGGGTTGATACAAGACAGCGGCTGTCATCCCTCACTCCTGATTTCAAATGTTTATGTCTGTCAAAGCAGCTTCATTGTTCTTCCTAACTGGCTTTATGAATAAATATATTATATCATTTACCCCATTTGTGGTTGTGACAGAAAATCCAGCTAGCTGGAGCGTAACGGCTCCGGCAACGAAAAACTCCAGGGGTGGTGCTGGCTTCAGGCACAGCATGATTCAGGGGCTCCTGTGGTGTCACCAAGGCTCAAGTTTTTGCCATCTCTCAGACTTTCACAGTACTGGCTTTGTTCTTAGACTGACAGTGGGTGAGCTCTGGCGGCTCTACCCTTGCCCTGCCTCCACCTTAGGCTCAAAACCAGAAGAAAAAGGACCTTCTCTCCCTCTCCAGGCCACAAGCCTGATTGGCTCATACTGGTCACAGTCTGGTCCCTGAACCCTTCCTTGGGGCATTGGGTCCATGACTGCCTCTGGTGTGGGAGGCAGTCAAGGGGGTGGATACACAATCCCTTCAAAGCAAGATTGGGGTATTGTCACCAAAAGAAGGAGATAGGATGCTACAAACAACCGCTGGGTATACACGTCACACTTTGGATGCTGCTAAGATGTTCTGGCTCCCGTTTCGTACATACTGGGTTCCCGCTTGAGATTTTTTCAGTGAATTACATACCTAAAGACCATTTGAAGGACCACTGGCCTATAACATTTTAAATAGCTTCATAGGGTCTTTAACAAGGACGGGCATTAATTTACCAACTGGGACGGCGTGTGAGAGTTTACCACCTCTCTATGGGCTAATAACCATTATCATGATAAAGTTACTGTTCACTGCACCACGTACTCTGCGCATACTATTAATACCCAATATTGCTGCAGGAAGCTCACACTCAGGTTAAGTGACTTGCCTAATATCACTCAGCTGGTAAAGGAAAGATTGAGAACAAGAGCCAAGTCAGCCTGACACCAAAGCCCATATTTTTTTGGTTAAAAAATTTATAATTTTGTATGTATAGATATAGTGGTTGTTGTAGGGGAAAAAAAACCCAACTCAAACAATAGGGAAGGATATAAAGGAGATAATTAAACTAACTCCCTACACTGAACATTTTAAAAGATTTTAAACTGAGGGGCTGGGTGGCTCCCTCGGTTGTGCTCCGGCTTTGGTTCAGGTCATGATCTCGAGGTTCGTGAGTTCAAGCCCCATGTCGGGCTCCACGATGACTGCCCCTCCCCTGCTTGTGCACACGCGCACTCTCTTTCTCTCAAAGTAAATAAACTTCAAAAAAGATTTTAAACTTTTAAAATTGTAAGAGTCAGTGGTGCCTGGACGGCTTAGTTGGTTAGGCATCTGACTCTTGGTTTTGGCTCAGGTCATGATCTCATGGTTGGTGAGTTCGAGCCCCATGTTGGGCTCTATGCTGGCAGTGCGGAGCCTGTTTGGGATTCTCTCTCTCCCTCTCTCTCTCTGCCCCTCCCCTACTTGTGCTGTTTCTGTGTCTCTCAAAATAAATAATAAAAAATAAATAAAATTATGAGTCATACCACACACAGTACAAAGTAAATGAAACTGGCACATCAATATGTGAAATGAAACCCAAAAGCAGTCTCCATCTCCCATTCTTCAATCTCGCTTTCTGGAGAGAATCACTGTGAATCGATGCTTGTGTAGCTCTTTCCACATTTTTCATGCACATCAAACACATCTATGCTTCCCTTTACGTAAATGGCAGCACACTAGAAATTGTCCTGTGATTTGTTTTTTCCACTCTGTCATAGCTCACATACCTTCTTCTTTACTGGTCCACACAGAACTAGCTCATTCTTTTCCCCAGCTGTGTAGTACTCCACTTAAATGACTGCAGTATAATTTACATTTAACCAGTCCCCTGTTGATGGACACTTAAATTGTTTCCAGTTTTATGCTTTAAAAATTTTTTTAATGTCTATTTATTTTTGAGAGAGAGAGAGAGAGGAAGGGGCAAGAGAGACAGAGACACAGAATCCAAAGCAGGCTCCAGGCTCTGAGCTGTCAGCACAGAGCCTGATATGAGGCTCGAACCCATGAACCGTGAGATCATGGCATGAGCCAAAGTCAGACACTTAACTGACTGAGCCACTCAGGCGCCCCTTTAATTCTTTTAATGTTTATTTTTGAGAAAGAGAGAAAGAGAGTGCAAGCAGGGAAGGGACAGAGAGAGACAGAGACACAGAATCTGAAGCAGGCTCCAGGCTCTGAGCTGTCAGCATAGAGCCCGACGCGGGGCTCGAACTCATGAACCGTGAGATCATGACCTGAGTTGAAGTTGGACGCTCAACTGAATGAGCCGCCCAGGCACCCCAGGTTTGTTTGTTTAAGGGTCGCTGTGAACATCCCTGTGTTTCCTCTCCGCTTTGGGCGCAGAGTCAGCCCCTGGGCTCTAACCACCTCTACCCAGCCCTCAGCTCCGTGGGCACACTCCCTGTGCCCGCTCTGGCTTTGCCACCACCTCTGCTTTGGGAAGGGCCCTGGGCCGCCGGGGGAGCCCCTCCTCGTACTCCAGCCTGTCTCTGCTCGGTCTCCTTCGAAGGCGCAGCTCAGAACCCTCAACGTCTCTCCATAATGAGATAATTTACATTTTCTGTTATTTTTCTTTTTTCTTTTGCAGTGAAAAGGGGGCACTTAAAGTGAAATATCTCTCGACACACTGTTAACAAGGATTCATAAAAGTGAACTGTTCACCTTGTCTGTCGGCGGGCGGTTATGAAAAATCAATAGCACACAGAGACAATCGTGCTCCTCGCATCTGAGCTTGTCTGTCTAGTGGTGTGGATGGGGCGGGAGCTGCCTGGCCTCAAACATGCCACCGGGAGACTGGGAGTGTACAGGCGTGGGGCTCCTGGGCCCGAGCGACAGCTCAGGTCGGAAGTCAATGCAGAAGACGCATCATTTGGTGCAGAGAATGCTGTCTGGCGCTACACCCTCCCGACACTACCATGAGAGCAAAGCTCAAATGTCACATCTTCTAGAAAACGCTTCATTCATTCACTCCCCCAAACACACATGGTGGCTTCTGCTATGTGACAGGCCTGTGCTGGGCACACAGAGGTGGCTCAACATGGCCCCAGCTTTCTGCATGGTGAAACTAGACAGGGAAACAGGAACGAGATGGGGTGCCGTGTGCTTCAGCAGGGAGCACTCGGGATGGCTGGGGCCCAGGGGAGGCCCCTGTCCCTGTCTAAAGGGTGGGACACTCAGAGGAGGCTCCCTAGAGGGTCTATGTCAATGCTCAGAGCCCAGAGTGTGTGTGGGTGAACTGAACAGAGTATAGGAGGAAGGACTTGTTGAGCAGAAGGAACAGCAGATGCAAAGGCCCAGGGGCAAGAAGAAGGAGGGCAGGTGGGTCTGGGGCATTAGAGATTTGATCTGACAGCGCACGCATGGTCAGAGAGGGGATGGGATGGGAAGGTGACCAGTGGCCTACCCCTGAGGGCCCTGCAGACCTGGCTGAGGAATGGGGACCGGAAGGGGGCTGATTTGGGAGTGAGTTTTAACTTCTCTTTGACGTTGTCTCAAATTTCTTAAATTTTCTCTAATGCATCTGTGTTAACCGTTATAATAAGACTCTTAAAATAACAATCACAATTCTGTGGGGGGAAAAAAGAGGGAGAATAAGAACTAGTAACAGGGGGTGCCTGGGTGGCTCAGTCGGTTGAGCATCCGGCTTCCGGCTCAGGTCATGATCTCCTGGTTCACGGCTTTGAGCCCCTCATTGGGCTTATTGGTGTCGGCATGGAGCCTGCTCTGGATCCTCTGTCCCTTTCTCTCTCTGCCCCTTCTCGGCTTGTGCTCTCTCTCTCTCTCTCTCTCAAAAATAAAGAAAACATTAAAAAAAAGAAGTAGTAATGATAGTGATTACTCTTACCGCATAGGTAAGAGTAATCGTAGTAGTAACAGTTAACTGTGGGGGAAATAGTGCTGGTGGTAAGAGTAATGGTAAATGGCGGTGGGGGGGGAGTCACAGTACAGCGGAAATAGCAACAGTAGCAATAGTGGTAACCATGTTAGTAATAGTAGTATTAGTGGCAGTAACAGTAACAATAGTGGTAACAGTGGTAGCTGTAGTGGCAGTGATAGTACTAATAGTTCAGGGTCTAACTGGTAGGCAGAGGGGGTCACTGAAGCAAAGGAAAGGATGATAGTTTGAGTTCCAGAACTCTCAGGAAGGTGACTGCTATGGAGGTGGGCAGGGAGCTAGCCTGTCCTGATTGTGAGGTGCTGGGCCCTCGTTCCTGACGGTCTCCTCTTAAGTAATTCACCTGAGGGAAGTGGTCCATTTCCAGAATATCCCACCACCCCATTAGCAACTAGACTCTGCAGTCAGTCAGGTTCAGTCATGGCTGCTGTGTGGATGGAGTGCGGATCTGGAGAGATGGGCCTCTCCAATGTCACTTTTCCAGCAGCCAGAACCATAACTGCCTCTCTCTCTAACTCTTAGAACCCTCAACAGTCAGAATTACTTTCTTCTGCATTTATTTTCTCCATTCACTCATCCATTACCCATCACTCACCCATCCAGCCATCCATCCACCCATCTATTCATCGATCCATCCAACACTCATCCATCCATTCATCCATCTATCTCTCATGCATCCATCTGTCCCTCTATCCACCCACCACGCACCCATCCATCCATCTACCCATCCTTGTACCCATCCACCCATCCATCCATCCACCCATCACTCACCTCTCTGTCCACCCATCCATCCATCCATCCATCCATCCATCCATCCATCCATCCACCCATCCATTTTCCCATCCATCCTCCTCTTTATTTTCTGTGGTTGGAAGACCCATTGATTAAGATTCACCAAATGTTAATTTCTGGATGGTGGAATTGTGAATGATTTTCTTTTCTTTTCTTTTTTAATGTTTATGTTTATTTTTGAGAGAGAATGCAAGTAGGGGAGGGGCAGAGAGAGAGGGGGATAGAGGATCTAAAGCCAGCTCTGTGCTGACAGCAGAGAGCCTGATGTGGGGCACGAACTCACGAACCACGATATTAGAACCTGAGCCAAAGTCAGATGCTTAACTGACTGAGCCACCCAGGCGCCCTGTGAATGATTTTCTTCTTGAATCTTTGCACTTTTCCATATTGTTTGAATTTGTATGCCCCATATCGCTCATAGGTGTTTGTATAAAAACAATGTATTTGTAAAAAAAAAAAAAACAAAAAAAAAGACAAAAAACAAACAAACAAGGATATATACCAAAATAAAAAAACACAAGTCAACATTTCAGAATGCTTATCCTGGTGACAGTCAGCCACCACATTAGAGGTCTGACTACTCTGGGACTGCCATGCTGCAAGGAAGCCCAAGCTAGCTCAATGGAGAGGCTGCACCAAGAGAAAGGGGACATTCCACTCGCTCCTGCAGCCCAGCCATCGAGCCCAGGCAGCAGATATGTATGTGCGTGTAAGAGCCATTTTAGAGAGCTCAGCCCCAGCATATGCAACTTGGAGAAGAACAAAGGGGCCCATTTGACAGCCAGAACTGGGGCCCCAGACACCTATCCTAGTCATTCAAGGACCCAACTTAGGACCCAGTCACCAGTGGGCAAACATAAGCTGTTCTTGCTGTGTCCTGTCTTGGTCAACATACGCAAAAAAATCGTTGTACACACACACACACACACACACACATTCACATGGTTTGCGCATGACCACAGGCAAGTCCCTCTACTTTTCTGGCCTCACTTTTTCTACGTGTGGAGCAGGAGGCAGGTGGCAGTAAGTGACCACACCAGTGGCTTCCCCCAGATCTCTCACCTGTCATGTCTGGAAGGTAATGTCATGGGAGGTATAACTCGGGCTTTGGAGTGAGGGTCATAAGTTTAAGCCTTGGCTGTGGCATTAATGAGCATGTGACCTTGATTCCTCCATGCAATGCTTTTTTTTTCCCCTCCAGTTTTTACTTTTCTATCTTGATGAAAAATATGTGATGTTAGATGTCATTGCTAACAGAACTGTGGCTAACACTGCACCATTTATATTGCTGGTACTCTTGATGGTTCAAACATGTTTCAGCAATATTTAATGATTATTTATTTATTTATTTATTTTGAAAGAGAGAGAGCGCGAGTAGGGGAGGGGCAGACAGAGAGAATCTCAAGCAGGCTCTACACGGTCAAGGCAGAGCCCAATGCAGGGCCCAAACTCACAAACTGTGAGATCATGACCTGAACCAAAATCCAGAGTTGGATGCCCCACCAACTGAGCCACCCGGTGCCCCTTGTTTTGNCTGACAGCTGGCTCAGATCCTGGAGCCTGTTTCATATTCTGTGTCTCTGTCTCTCTCTGGCCTTCCCCCGCCTGGGATCTGTCTCTCAAAAATGAGTAAACGTTAAAAAAAATTATTTATTTATTTATTTATTTATTTATTTATTTCTAGGAGAGAGAGAGAGACAGCGTGAGCAGGGGAGGGTCAGAGAGAGAGGGAGTCACAGACTGAAACAGGCTCCAGGCTCCGAGCTGGCAGTCAGCACAGAGCCCGACGCGGGGCTCGAACCCACGAACCGCGAGATCATGACCTAAGCGAAAGTCGGACGCTTAACCGACTAAGCCACCCAGGCGCCCCTAAAAAAATTTTTTTTAAAATGTTTTTCCTTCTGCAAAGTTGTTGGCCGGGAGAAAATGCCACCCTCTGTGTCTTGACCCTAGATTCTCAAGCTGCCCCTTGAGAAGCATACACACAGGGCCAGGGGCATCCTATGCCCTGACCACCAACCCCGATCAGAATGGAATGAGGATCTTGGCAAGGGCATCCCCCTGCACCATACACACACACACACACACACACACACACACCACAGCTCTTCACACACCCGGCCTGATTAGAGTCAAAAGGGCGAGTAAGGGCCAGATTAAATATGTGTTGATTATGTGAGCTTGCGCTCCTGTTTATTTCTCATAAATAAGACATGAGCCCTGTTTTCCACCCTCAACACACACGTGCACGCATGCACACACATGCACACACGCACACACTTCCTGAGGATGATATTTATTGTATGCAAATCAGAAAGTGAACTGGGAGAAGTAATCACCTGTTTATCAGATGGTGTGCAGATCGGGTGGAAAATAATAAGCCGGGGTAATGGTGCCGTATCTATTTGGAAGAAGACGCCATAGACTGGGGTCTGGATTTATCGTCACCTGTGCACATGTCAAGGGCTGGCCCTGGGACCCGCTGACCCCCTGCCTAGCCAGGTTGTCCCGGTGGCATTTACCAGGTAATTAATTGTGCATTCAGAAAATAGCAGGGTAAGGACTAGCAGTTATCTGCTGCCTGCTGAGCTTGGACAGCTGTTTGCAGGAAAGACCCTGGACGTCAGGCCGACCGGTGCAAATGCAGGACCTGCCGCTGCACGCTGTGTGACCTTGAGCACGCGGCTGCACTTCTCTGGCTCTCCATTGCTTCAGCTGTTAACTGAAGACAATCATGACTCCAGTCCTGTTGGGTGTTGGGAGGAGGAGCAGGTTCAGGTGTGTCTGGAGGGAGGCGCTTGGAGTCACCCAGACCTTTCTTCCTCACTTCCCATTTCTGCTTCCTTAGCGTTTCCGAAGGTGAGCCCTGTCTGGCACCCTGGAAATGCCTGGTAAGTGCTGTTCTCGTTCTGCCCTGGTTCAGGCTCACCAGCTGTCACAGACTGATGACTCCTGAGCTTCCCTGTCTTTTCTCTGTCGCCTCCAGTTCATTCATCACCCTCTGAAGCAAAGAGGGCTCTCTCTTCTTCTTTTTTAAAAATCTCTTGGGGCACCTGGGTGGCTTAGTCGGTTAACCGTCTGACTTTCGCTTAGGTCATGATCTCGTGGTTCGTGGGTTTGAGCCCCGCGTTGGGCTCTGTGCTGACTGCCAGCTCAGAGCCTGGAGCCTGTTTCAGTCTGTGACTCCCTCTCTCTCTGACCCTCCCCTGCTCACGCTGTCTCTCTCTCTCTCCTAGAAAAAAAAAAATCTCTTTTAAATATTTAGTTATTTATTTTTGAGAGAGAGAAAGAGAGAAGGCAGAGAGAGAGAGAATCCCAAGCAGGCTCCGTACCGTCAGCGCAGAGCCTGATGCAGGACTTGATTTCACGGCTGTGAGATCATGACCTGAGCCAAAATCAAGAGTCAGATGCTTAACCAACTGAGCCACCCAGGCGCCCCTGAGAGGATTCTTTCTAATGTGAAAATCCCACAATCACATCGCTCTCCTGTTCAAAAGCCTGCTGTGGCTCCTCAGTGCCCTCCAGACAAAGAAATCCACATTCCTCCCCGTGCCCCAGACCTCGGCAGACTGGCAATGGCCTCCTTTGCCACACTTCAGCCTCTCAGCTTTTTCTTCAGGTCCCTAAACATGCCAAGGCGGTTCCTGCCCCAGGGCCTTTGTCCTTGCTGCGCCCTTTGCCTGCAACCTTCTGCCCCGGCTCCTTTTCCACGCTGCTACCGAGATGTCATGTCCCCAGGGAAGCTGCTCCAGCTAAATGAGGTCCCCACTGCTAGCTGTTTGCCCTCTTGTCAGTTTCCTTCATGATACTGATCACAATTTATCCTAATGTTATTTATTTGGGCTTACTGGGCTGTGGCTGCCTCTGCAGCGGGCTGCGAGCTTCGGGGTGCAGGGCCCGTATCCGTTTTGCTCATCGTGGTGGCCCCGCTGTTCTGGATCGCCACCAGGGTAGCTGCTCCACGGGCGCCCTTTGGGGGGCTGTGTATGGGACAAGAGGCACAGAGGTGCTCTGGGCCGGTGGCTGCGTGCCCTGGGGGGAGGGGGGGAGCTGGACACCTGGCGCCATGCCGCCAGCACGGCCCCCCAAGGGATGTTTGCTTGCCTTTCCCTAATGGCCTGACATACAGGGTCCTAGTGATAAACCTCCCTCTGATAAAAGATGCAAAACTAACATCTGGCGGTTAATTAATAAAGAGCAACGGTGTCTGGCTGGGCGCGCGGTGTGCTGATGCTGGCATTTTCTCCGCCCGCCCCAAGAGATGCTGACACCGGGTTCGAAAACGGGGGGAAAAGAGATCGATTTGGAACAGGCCCTGCTGACGAGGCTCCCAAGGGACAGGACACCCCCTCGTCCCCTTTCTAAGGGGCTGACACCCCGCCCTCTACCAAAGGGTGACGGGTGGTGGGAGGGTGAATCTCATTTATTGAAGACCTATTATGTGCCAGTCTCCCTGTCTCATTCATTCTCCCCAGAATCCTCCAGAGCAGAATGTCTCTGTTCCCATTTACATACAAGAAAGATCGAGGCTCAGCTGTCTGCCCCAAACCGAGGCTCCTCCTCCCTCACTGGACTCAGGGGTGCCAGGAGTGCTCCAGATGCGGGAGTCACTAGGTGTGTTTGTCACAAATGCAGACTCCAGGGCCCCAGCACCCTAGAGTGGGGCCCAGGCGTCTGTATTTGCAACAAGACCCCCGTACAATTCTGGAGTAGGTAGGTCAGGTATCTCTCCTGGGAACACACTGGTCCCTTGGATACTGTCAAGCGCTGGCTGAGCACCTGCTATGTCCCCAGCTAATCCCGGTAACGCTGAGGCTGGCTGGCTATCTCCAGCTTACAGACCTGGCCCAGGGAGAGGAAGGGACTTGATCAAAGCCACACAGAGAGGCAGGGGGGGCTCTAGCCCAAATCCTCTGACTGCCCCTGACCTCAGGGCTCCCCAGCTGTCTCCGCCTGGCCCCCATGAGGAGGGAGAGGACCCAGCTTGAGCTGCAGGTATCACAGGCAAGCCTGGGCCACTGAAATATTAACAGGGCTAACGTTTCAATGACCACTTGGGACACCTTGGCAGGCCTGGTCCCCAACCTCAGCTAAGCGTGAGTATAGGGGGGACTTTAAACAAGCGTGTGGGGAGCCCACCTAGGAGGCTGTAGCTGGTTCCTCTGGCTTCTTGGACGGGGAAAGTAGCTGTCTGAAGTCCTATTTACTGGAATGGATTAAGCGGCAGCAGGACAGCCCTCCACACTGACCATGGGGCCATGGGGGTGCAGTGGGGCAGAGGGTGGCCCGCAAGGTAGGCCAGAACACGGCTCCGAGGCTCCAGAGAAGGGAAGATGGAAGGCTGCGAGGGATCGAAATTAGAGCAACCTATGTCTGAATCCCCACTCCCTCTCCAACTCTCTGTGGGGCTAGGCAGCGTCTCCCCTAAAACCAGGCACCTAGGGGCCTCCCATGGCCATGGTGAAGGACAGAGCAAGGCACCAGCCGCTCACCCGGGCTCGAGTGCTGCCCAGAGTTACTTCTAGAGGCTTGGGTTTCAGGCAGACAGGTTCAAACCTTAGCTGCACGGTGTTTGGGCTGCGTGAACTGGGAGCCACACTTGGCTGGGACTCAGTTTCCCCATTGTCCCTGCTCCCAGGGTTCTTGTGACCAATTAAATGCAACAAAATGCTCAGCACAGGGCCTGTCCGTAGCAGGGACACCATCGTGCTGGCAGGTGCGTGGTGGTCTTCGTGTCACCGCTCTATCACATTGGGAGCGTAGGAGCACACGTTGCTTACCCGTGTCAGGGCCTCGGGTCCCAGCTGAGCCCAGCCAGTGCTTCCTGTGGCCCTCCCTGCTCCAGGGTTCTCACTCCCTTGTGTCTAAGGGGCAGTGCGGTCGCCTGCTGGGGGAGGGGGCGCCAGCCAGCCGGGAATTGCTCGGCGTAATTGAATTGTTACTGACGTGCCCTTGTGACTCTGGCCCACAGACGTGATAAGGCTCCCAGGCGCTGAACTGCCTCCCACCTGGGAGACCTCCTGGCACCCTGGATGGTGGCCCGAACAGGCTGAGAGCTGGGGGGCCATGGGGATTATAGGACATGTGTGTACTCGGGAGTCCCTGGCTCTGCCACTGACTTGCTGGGTCCCCTTACCCCCTCTGGGTCCCTCAAGTCAGTTCCTGTGTCTGCCTGGGGGCCGGAGGTGGGAGAGAAGAAAGGAGCCCGACTTGGGGTTCCTTTGAGGCTTCTCCCCCATCTTCCCTAAGCACCTGTCCAATTCCCTCCCCCACTCATGCTCAGTCCTGCCTCCCAGGTTCACTGCCCGCAAAGTAAATCTTGGCATTAGCCCCATTTTTCAGCTAGGCAAACCGAGGCTCAGAGAGGTAAGGTACTGTGCTCAAGGCCTCCAGCCAGGAAGTTATCAGATTCTGCACCTGAGCCTGAATCTGTCTGACTTTCAGGAGGCCACATGCTAACCCCCCCTCCTAGAATACCCTTCTTTCTGCCCCGTCTTTCCCTTAGCCTGGACCACAAGGTGGGGAGACCTTCCTGGTCACGTCCCTCCTCCCCTGCCCCCGCCCCAAGCCTGCCCTGGGCAATCAGTTTCTTCAGATATGATTTGGGATTCTAATGAACGGAATGATTTGGCATTTAAATAATTATCCACTCTCTAACTGTTAGTGCTGCTGAGTCGGGAGAAATTTCCGCATCTTATTTATGAATATGGTTTTTCCCCCTCATCGGGTGGAGATTTCCCAGCCACCCCCCTCCAGGCGCCTCCTCTCTTAAATGCCTTTCCAGCAGGTCTCCAGTGCAACAGCCCCCCCTCCACTCGAGCCCCTAAGTGCCTATTAACAACGTTTCGCTTCCGCTATCGGCACCGTTCACGCCCCTTTTTTATCTTTACATTTCAATATCATTACAAATCCTAGTGTTATTCAAATTGCATCAATTATTCAATTTCTCCACCCGGAGTGGAGGCAGCAGCTTCCCAGTGGCTGAGCAGGAAAAAGCAGAGGCCTCTCAAGGAGGGTTTGAAATTCACAGGGGGATTCAGCCGGCTTCCATTAACCTGGGCTTTTTGGCTCCCACAAACCGTGGAATTGATTAAAACACACACACAGTTGCAGTTTGGTTTGGGGAGAAAGCCTGCTGCCGAGAAGTACCCGAGTAACAGTTTGGGAGATAAAATGCCTCTGCCGCCCTGTGATGGCCATCCGCTGAGTATTATTGAGTTCCTGCTGGACGAAGAGCAGCCACTATTTATTGAGCACTTGCTGTGTACCAGACACTGCTAGGCTTTTGTTTTTGTTTTTATTTGAGAGAGAGAGACAGAGAGAGAGACAGAGAGAGAGAGACAGAGAGAGAGAGAGACAGAGAGAGCGCACGCGCGGAGGAGAGAGAGAATCCCAAGCAGGCTCCATGCTCAGCAAGGAGACTGATGCGCGGCTCATCCCAGGACCTGAGAGGAAATCAAGAGTGGGTTGGGGCACCTCGATGGCTCAGTCGGTTAAGCGCCAGACTTCAGCTCAGGTCATGATCTCACGGTTCATGGGTTCGAGTTCCGCATCGGGCTCTGTGCTGACAGCTAGCTCAGAACCTGGAGCCCATCTTTGGATTCTGTATATCCCTCTCTCTCTGACCTTCTCCTGCTCACGCTGTCTCTCAAAAATAAATAAATAAGAAACAGGGGCTCCTGGGTGGCTCAGTTGGTTAGGTGCCTGACTTCAGCTCAGGTCATGATCTCACGGTTTGTGGGTTCGAGCC
This sequence comes from Crocuta crocuta, assembly GCF_008692635.1. Classification (NCBI taxonomy): domain Eukaryota; kingdom Metazoa; phylum Chordata; class Mammalia; order Carnivora; family Hyaenidae; genus Crocuta; species Crocuta crocuta. The sequence goes on from NW_027530357.1 coordinate 28,104, forward strand.
CCGTGTCAGGCTCTGTGCTGACCACTAGCTCAGAGCCTGGAACCTGTTTCAGATTCTGTGTCTCCTTCTCTCTCTGACCCTCCCCTGCTCATGCTGTCTCTCTCAGAAATGAATAAAAACACTAAAAATTTTTTTAATAAATAAATACATAACATTAAAAAAAAAAAGAGTGGGTCGCTGGGGCACCTGGGTGACTCAGTCGATTAAGTGTCTGCCTCTGGCCCAGGTCATGATCCCACAGGTTCGTGAGTTCGAGAGCCCCGCATCGCATCCATCGGGCTCTGCTGTCAACGTGGAGCCCGCTTCAGATACTCTTTCCCCTTCTCTTTCTCTGCCCCTTCCCTGCCCATATGCTTTCTCTCTCTCTCTCTCTCTCTCTCTCAAGAATAATAAAAAAATATATATTTTTAAAAAGAGTAGTTGCTCAACTGACTGAGCCATCCAGGCACCCCAGCACTAGGTCTTTAGAGATGGTCTCTCCTCTAATCTTCGGGACAAGCTGGTGAGGTGGTTATCATTAACCCTCCCATTGTATAGACAAGAAAACTGAGGCCCAGAGAGGGAAGGTCTCTAGCCCGAGGCAGCACAGTGGTAGAGACTGGTTTTGTCTTCAGGAACCTGGCCTCTTCATCGTTATGCCATCAGCTGTGGTTGTAGGGTGTGGGTGACCCCCGGGAATAGCCGCACAAGGGCCTGAGGGGGGTGGAAAGGAAAGAGAAAGAACAGCTTTTCCCCACAGGGCCCTTTTTGGAAGGCTTGCCTGAGAAATGGTTCACATCTCATTAGTCCCAAAAGCCACATTTCCCCCCCTAAGTAACTGGTAGTTTCTCCGCTCATGGCCGCTGAGTCATACAGTGGTCACATTTCTCTCTTCGCTTCGGCTGCGAGGAAGCTCTGAGCCCACTACTCACAACCATACAGGAACTTACCCCGTCACGTCCCACCCTGGTCTGCTCGCCCAGGCCTTTCCTGTTTGCACATTGTGCTGTGTATTTGTAAGGCGCTTCTAAGCCTTTTTTTGAAATGAGGCCAGTTCTAGGTACCTTTTAAAAAAGGCTTTTAAGCATCCATTATGGAGCATGATTTTGCACAAGTTCTCGTTTCACCTTGGCAAAAGGTTTACTCCCACTTTGTAGACGATGAAACTGAGGCCCAGAGAGGCCAGGAGACTTGCCCAAGGACACACCGTAAGTGGCAGAACCAGGCCCCCGGCACCAGCTTCATCCCGTGACCCAGAAGGCCAGGCGGCCCCGCCCCAGAGGCTCCACTGTCCCCGGCTCTAGATTTCGGTCTGGCTGGAAGGTGTGAAGGAAGAGCATTTGATCATGAGTCAGTGGACATGGACCCCATCACCTTGCTGTGCGACTACCTCTCCGGGCCTCAGTTTCCCCACTGCACACCATCGGTCTGGCATCCCAGGCCCCACGCAGCTCTGCGTCACTGTTTCTGCCTATTTTACCAGCACATCCATCAGCATCTGCATCGGTTGCCGCTCCCCGAGGCAGGTGCAGCCCTGGGGAATTGTATCACCTGTTTCCCGGGGTTTCCTGACGCCACCGACAGGCGGAGGGAGCAGGCGTGGTGGTGACAGGGCTGTGATAAGCGCCTCCCACACCAGCCGCCTGCGTGCTTCATGCTCTCGGGTCCCCTGGCAGGCAGCACCTTCCTGGCAAGACAGGAGCAGCCAGGGTGGGGACAGCGGTGGGATGAGGACGGGGAGAGGCTGAGATCTGGGGGGGGGGGGGGGGGGGCGGTCCATCCCTCCCTGGCCTCAAGGGCTCTGGGTCTAGGGTCCTGGGCCCCAGCCTGACCTAGGAAGGTGTGGGCTCCCAGCGGGCAGTTGGTGTCCTAGATTGACAGGCATTGGAGACCAGGGGCAGGGAGGCCACTGCAGGGAAAGGGATCGCATTAATTGAACACCTACTAAGTGCATTCCACTCCACTGGAGGCTGCAAACTGGTAGTCCATAGATCAAATTTCTTCAGCCCGTCTGGTGTTTTCTTTCTTTTTAATGTTTAATGTTTATTCATTTTTGAGAGGCAGAGAGAGAGACAGAGTACAAGCAGGGGAAGGTCAGAGAGAGAGGGAGACACAGAATCCGAGGCAGGCTCCAGGCTCTGAGCTGTCNGACACTTACAAATAGGGACAGCCTACGTAGAATCAGGATTTGGGGTTCTGTTGAGACGTCAGACCACGAGGCAGTGCTGAGCTCCCTGTCCCGCAGGCTTGCTGGGTGCTCAGCGGGAGTTTGCTTCCCCTGTCCCCCAGTTCCCACCCAGCCCTCCTGTCGCCTTTACTTTGCTGCCTGGCCCCTGTGGGGGCCCGAGTGCTCACCCCTCTTATAATCAGGAATGTGGGCCAGATGGTGTTATTATCCCCATTTTATAGATAAAGAAACTGAGTGCCTCCAGCTTATATCCATCCCATCAAATCCCCCAACAGGGAAGCACTGGAGTCAGGATTTAACCCCAGCCCTTAGTCCCCCAAGCCCCTCCTGTTTCCACTGCCTGCCCCTGGTGAGGCCGGAACAGGCAGCCCCAGTAACCCCACTTTGCACCCGATCTCTAAGTCCTCCTGCCCCTGCGTGAAATGAATGGCCTCTGATGTCCTTTCAAGCTTTAATGAGAGGCGTGGCAAATAGAATTTGGCCTCCCTGGGGCCGGAACCAGGGATCTAACCAATCCTTCCACTGAGCCAGCCCTCAGGCTGGCAACTTCGAACACCATCTCTTTTAACCGTCTCGGGCTCTGCAAAAGGTTTAACAGATTAGGAAACTGAGGCTGTTACACTGCCCTCCAAGGGCCTGTGCCTCTGTCTTCCTTTTAGCTGTTTGATGAGTCCTGCCCCTCTCCTACCTCAGGACCTTTGCTCATGCTGTCCCCTTTTCCTGGACTGCCTTTCATGCTCCCTCACACAAGCCTTCATCATCCTTCAGGCCTCCCCTGGCTCTCTGCACAAAGCCTGGCCCCCATGTTATTAGTATTAATGATGACAGTAATGCTAGCTAAGACTTACTGGACACTTTCCACTGGCCAGGCTCTGTGCTAAGCGCTTTGATTACATTATCTCGCCCTCTGAAATGGCTGTGATTATTGCCCTCATTTTATAGATGAGGACATTGAGGCACAGAGAGGTTAAGTAACTTGCCCAAGGTCACACAGCTAGTGTTGAAATTTTTACCTTAGGCTGCATGACTATTCGACTGACATCCACAGGGACTATGCCCTGGGGGACCTGCTCTTGATAAATACATATACTTTATATGAGTGACCACACCAGGATTATGGTTCCTCATTCCACGTCCATGTGACCACCAGGGTTACCTCATCCACTCCCTTGCCTTGCCAGAGCGTCTGTCTCACCACTGGAGCGGCCCCCAGGTCCTGTTTGACTTCCAAGGACACCCTAAGTTTGCCATCTCCCCCACTTGCACCCCCAGTATCGCCAGTGAGAAAGGCACCAGACAGGGTTCAGAACCACAGACAGAGTCACACGGCCGCCTTGCCTTATAGCAGTCCCCCTCCCCCAGGCTGGGGCTGTGGACTGGCATCTAGGAAATTCCCAAGGAGCCCCTCACTCCCCCCTTGTACCCCTCCTGCCTCACCACCCTCCCCTGCACCAGTTTACTGCCAATGACATTCAGATAAATTGTTGCTGTCAGCCAGGCCGGTCCCACGGAAAGGCGTCGTGTGATGTATGGCACCATCTTCTAGAACCACAGAACTTGCTGCTCAGGGGCTCTAAGGGAATGCTCCCCCCACTCCTGTCAGCCCCCGACCCTGGGCCACATCTGGGCTGTGGGGTCCCCCTCCTGCTCAGCCCTGGGGATGAGTCTCCCGTCAGCCGCAATTACTGGTGTCTTCAATCACTTGCTATTAAGAGCCTGGTCCGCTTCCCTACTCTCAGGGCTGCTGTGGAACCCCAAAGCCCGCCTCCACTGCCGTCTGCTCTAGGTAAAATGTCCCGGATTATCCGGGGACTTCGGAGCCGCATGGCCAGTGGCTGTTGGTCAGACTCTCGGCTTCTGGGCCCAGACGGAGGAGACCCAGCTCAGCCCAGCCCCGGTAGGGCAGCTCACGAAACTCCAGTTTATGACTGTGTAGCCCTTCAGTCCGCTCAGCTGATGTGTGGGGATCTGGGTGCGTAATGAAGCTGCGGCCCCTGGGGAGGGCCGAGGAATCTGGAGCCCCTGGTTCTCATATTTCAGGGGCACCCAAATGCTCTCCCCTGCCCTTGGACTTCTGCCAGCGGCCGGCAGTTTTGTCATCTTTCAAATGGGATTGATGATGATAACAGCTAGCACTGACGCAGTCCTGTGCAAATGCTTTATATGCAGCAAAATGCCTCCCGTAATATTGAAAAGTGGAGCTAAAGTATTCAATGGGCCACACGTGATGTCACCCAAATGACTAGAGCCAGCCAACAGGGAGTTTGCAGGAGCAAGTCCTATTATAGTCATACTCACACCATCTGCTTTTACCTCTGGTCCTTGAAACAACCATCTGAGGTAGCTGTCCTTACTCCCATTTCACAGATGATATGAACTGAGGCTCAGAGAGTTTCACAAGCCTGTCCAAAGACACACGGCCAGTAAATTGCAGGGCTGGGGATTGGAGTCCAGGAGAAGGGCTCTGGAGTCCCTGTGTCGGCCGCCAGCCCAGGCTGCCTCCCGGAGCGAGTGAGAACAAGCAGGTGCAGGGCTCTTACCCCCCGCCCTCCCCCCCGGGCACAAATGTCACCAACCTCCCTGAGGAGCATCGGCAGAGCCTCCTGTGGTCCTCAGCGGCCAATCTAGCTTATTTTTCTTGCCCCAACCCTTCTGATAGAATCCAATGGTCTTTTGTACTTCCTCGTCCTGAGCCGCAGGGATCTGCTTCCTCGCCCCTTCCGTACCCACCCGGTCTCCCTTCCTGGCCGAGGTAAAGATGGGAAAGGCAAGTGCACAGCATGAAACTTTGCAGGCAAAAAACGGGGAAAACCTACCAGCCATGCAGGCAAGTAAAAAGAAGTGCCCTCAGATCTTCCTTTTTGAAAATGACACATTGCGCACCTACTGTGCGCCTGTACAGTGCTGGGCGGAAGGAGGGGATGCGAACACCTTTGAAGCGGCCTTAAGAACTGGCTTACCATGGGTCTTAGTCAGCACGGGCTGCGGAAACCAAAGCTGTAAACTGGGAGCTGTGAGAGCAGACCTTTATTCCTCTGTAGTTCTGGAGGCTACATGTCCAAGATCAAGGTGCCAGCATGGCCGGCTTCTGGTGAGAGGTGGCGGCTGCCTTCTCATTGTGTGCTCACATGACGGAGAGAGAGAGAGAGAGAGGGAGGGAGGGAGGGAAGGAGAGAGGAAGGGAGAAAGAAAAGAGAGGGAGAGAGAGGGAAAGTTCTGATGTCTCTTCCTATAATAAGAGCACTAACCCCCTCATGAGGGTCCCTCCCTGATGATCTCACCTAAACCTAATCACCTCCCAAAGAAGCCACCTCCAAATGCCATCACACCGGGGGGTGGGGCTTCAGCATAGGAATTTGGGGGCGAGGAGGGGTAGCACATAGCACCGTGTGCCGGGGAGACAGAACTTACACGTGGGGAACTGGGTGGCTGGATTCCACTCCTGGACTCACGGTGAAATGTGCTGAGGCCCCACTATGCATGTGGCACCATTGTGGGCCCTGAGGGTACAGCAGAGAACTAGATGCTCAGGGTTCCTACCTTTGGCGAAGGGAGAGGACAACAGCGAGGGGCCACCACAGTGCTCGGAGGAAAATAAAACAGGGGGACGTGAAAGGGAGCGATCACGGGGTCAGGAAGGACCTCTGCATGGAGCAGGCCAGGGGGCCGAGATGTGAGGCCGGGAAGCCAGCCCTGTGGAGACCTGGGGGCTTGGCAATCCAGGTTGGGGGGGAAGGGGGAGGAATGCTCTTGAGGCGGAAAGGAACTGAGGAGCCTTGGGAAATCAAGAGACGGGCTGAAGGGCTGGATCAAGAGCAGGGGACAAGCACCATCCATCATACCTCGGACTGGCCTTACGACTCTTGGCCAGCAATGAGGGAGGCGGGGCTGGCGTGGCATACTCTCAGGCCCGTAGCAGTCAGCTCAGCTGCCTAACAAAATACCAGACTGCGGGACTTACACACAGAAACGTATTCTCTCCCGGTTCTGGAGGCTGGAGGCCCAAGGTCAAGGTGTTGGTGGGTCTGGTTTTTCAGAGCCTCTCTCCTTGGCTTGTAGAGATGGCCCTCTGCTCCTCCCTGTGTCTTCACACGGAATCCTCTGTGTGCCTCTATGTCTTAATCACTTTTTTAAAGTTCATTTATTTTGAGAGAGAGAGAGAGCGCGCGCAAGTGAGTGCAAGTCAGGGAGGGGCAGAGAGAGAGGGGGAGACACAGAATCCGAAACAGGCTCGAGGCTCTGAGCTGTCAGCACAGAGCCCGACATGGAGCTTGAACCCATGAACCGTGATCTCATGACCTGAACCAAAGTCACACAATCGACTGAGCCACCCGGCCACCCCCCAATCTTCGTATAAGGACAACAGGTTCAACCCACATGACTTCACTTTACCTTAGTTCCCTATGTAAAGGGTCTTTCTCCAAATACAGTCACATAGTGAGGTCCTAGGGGTTAGGGCCTGAACATATGAATTGGGGGGAGACACAATTCAGCCCCTTATCAGCTAGCTGCACATTAGTCCAGCCCCTACGTTTCTCTGCCGGAAGGCTTTCCCTGAAGCCTGCTTTGTCACCAGTAGCTGGAAGTGGTGGGGAATCTGTGCCCCCAGGGCCACCCCAGGGATGGTTCTCAGCTCCCAGAGCTGCGTGTACCCTCTGGTCATAATGCATCTTTTACAGCAGTTCCCCTCCTTCCCTGCCCTCTTTCCCAGGAAGAAATCCTGGTGTGAGCCTCATCTCCAAAACAGACTTACGGTCAAACTCTTGTCTCGGGGTCCAGGGAGCCAGACTTAGAGCCGGTGACTTGTCCCTCCAGGCCCACAGGAAAGCGGCAGGTGCCCCGAACGGGGTCCTGGTAATAGAGTGACAGTCAGAGCCACCATTTGTCGACTGTTTTCTCTCCCCCAGGCACCGTGCCTAGCACTTCACCAGCCTGGTCTACTTAAACCCTCTGACAGCTCTACGCTTTGAAAGTTCTGTTCTTAGCCCCCTTTTACAGATGGGGAAAACAAGGCTCAGAGAGGTTGTCACTTCCCTGAGCGTGCGGAGCTAGGTTCTCAAGCAATGTTCTCTCTACCGCCATGTAAGGTTGGGACCTCTGACGCCCTGTGACCCAACTACTGCGGGGTGGCAGCTGCTCGGGGCCCCCAGTGTGTTCGCCGGGCCTGTGACAACTCCCCCCGCACGGCCGGGCCCGTTATCTGTTTTGCGCACGGCCTGCGCCCGTCAGGGTAATGGACTGTGCTTGTCCTAGCGGGGGCGGCCTCTGGCAGGGATGATGTATGAGGCGCTATTGTTTGATATGAATGCATTAGGCGACATTCCCGATAAAGACTTTACCAGCAGAGCCATGTGCGCTGGCAGCAGCCCCGTGGAGGGAGGCGGGTGGAGGCAGAGAAGCCCAGGCCCCCCTCAAGCAGGGCTCCAGGGGCTCCGGAGGCGGCCACCAGCCGCGGTCAGGGAGGCAGAGCCCCGGTCACTCTTGCCATCAAACTTCTGGATCCGTAGCCCTGTGTCCCACACCCTTATAAGGAGCAGAGCGTGGACAGTGGGTCTCACCTCCCTGAAGCGTCAGAATGGCCCGGGAGCTGGCTAGAAACGCAGGGTCCTGGATCCCACCCTGGATCCACTAAGCGAGGCCTGGGATTCTGCCTTGTCAGAGCAGTCCCCTCCGTGAATCGAACAGCCGGGCCAGGGCCCAAAAGTGATCCAAAGAAGCGCTGCGGGATGAAGAGAATGGGGTTTGAAGTCAGAACCCCCTGGGTTTGGGTCTGGGCTCCTCCGAGAAGCGGCAGGGAAATCTTAAGTCACTCAGGTGCTCAGTGTTGTGGTCCTGTCCTTGACAAATAAGCCTGTTTCTCGATCTGAAATGTGGGCATAGCGGCAATACCTGCCGAGGCAGCCTCCCAGAGATGGAGGGGACCAGAGCCCGCCTGGGCTCTGTCCACACACTCACAGCTCCCGGGGCCAGGCACCGTGAGTCCCCGCATCTTCCCGCGGGGCCTCCTGGGGACGCCACACTTACCTGCAGGCTGACGCTCTGAGGGACCCCAGGCGCTGTATGAGGGAAGGGGGCCCCGCTGGGGCTGAAAGTTCCTCCAAACTGTCCACTCCAAGAGTCCCTTCTCTGGGGTGGATCTCTAGTGGTTGGCCCAGGCTGGGTTGGGGGAGGACAGGATGGGAGTGGGTGTTAATGGGTGCAGAGTTTCTCTCAGGGGTGATGAAGATGTTCTAGAACTAGACATTGGTGATGGTTGCATAACTTGGTGAATATACTAACGCCACGGAATTGTAGACTTGAAGAGGATGAATTTTCTGAGATGTTGGTTCCATCTCAATTTAAAAAACCGTTTGAAGTCACAGGTTATGAAGGCACAAGACAGAATCTAAGGGAGAGTGAGCAGGGGCAGAGGGCAGATGCGGCCAGGGCAGTGGGGCTCCGAGGGCCCCTCGATGGGCTCCAGCTTCATGATCACTGAAGGAGGTGGGAGCCAAGGGGGGTTTTTGAGCAGCAGAGTGGCATGCCTCCCCAAGGCTCTGTCTGGCGGTTGTGTTGACAATAGAATGGGGGGGGGTGGTGCTGGTGGGAGCAGGAGGGCCTGGGGCCAGGCTCAAGAGGACAGGATTTACCGATGGACTGGCTGTGTGGTATGAGACAAAGAGAGATGTCAAGGATGACAGCGAGGCAGATGGCTGGGAGGCAGAACACCGGGCAGGGACAAGGTGGGGCAGGGACAAGGCAGGGCCAGGACACATCCAGAGGCCAGTTTGGAAGGTGCTAAGTCTTCAGTGCCCACAGGAGAGGCTGAGTGACCAGCCGGACACGGTGTTCCCAGCACTTGGGGGTGCGGGGCATCCGACACATACGTGATGGTTAGGGTGCGAGGCAGGGTGAGATCCCAGGGACCGACCCATCAAAGCAGAGAGAGAGGGATGGAGAGGGCAAGAGCCCAGCCCAGGGTCTTCCATCCATGGCAGCTGACACATCATCTCTGTATCTCTAGAAAAGGGAAGCCCCGGCTCTTTTAAAAATGAAACCCTGGGGGCACCTGGATGGCTCAGTCTTTTGGGCATCTGTCTTCAGCTCAGATCATGGACTCCAGCCCAGCGTCGGGCTCTGTGCTGACGGCTCGGAGCCTGGAGCCTGCTTTGGCTTCTGTGTGCCCCCCCCCGCCCCTCCCCTGCTCATGTTATGTCTCTGTCTCTCTCTCAAAAACTAATAAACATTAAAAAAAATTTTACAGAAAGATGAAAATCTGAGCATGCCATGTGTATAAGTTTCCTGTTGCGCTGTGATGAATGACCATGAACTTAGTGACTTGAAACAATGCACATTTGTTATCTTACAGTTCTCAAAGTTAGAAGTCCACATGGGTTTTCTGGGGCTAAAATCAAGGGGCAGAGTTGTGTTCTTCTTGACAGCTCTAGGGGGCAATCTCTCTCTGTGCCTTTTGTAGCTCCTAGAAGCCACCTGCTTTCCTTGGCTCACAGTGTGCCCTACTCCCCCCTCCCCCCCCAGCCTCGTCACTCCGACCTCTGCTTCGCTTGTAACATCTTTCTCTGTCACTGACTGCCCTAAGTACCTTTGTGGTGACATTGGGTCCATCCAGATAAACCAGGCTAATCTCCCCATCTCAAGGCCCTCAACTTAACCCCACCTGCCATGTGAGGGAACACATTCACAGGTTTGGGGAATTAGGACATGGACATCTTTGATGAGTCAAGATCCCCTCCCCCCATGCCATTCTTCTGCTTAAACCCCTCCAACAGCTTCTGTTGCCCTCGGGATGAAATCAGAGCCTCTCGTGTGGCCTCCAGGGCCACCTGCCTCTCCCCACATCCCCATGCATGGCTGTGATGTCCATCAGGTCAGCTGCGGCCCATCCCTCTGCCTGGAATGTTCTTCAAATGTCAATCAGATTTTAGCCCACAGGTCACCCCCTCCTGGAGTCTTCCCTCACTGCAACTAAAGCAGCCCTCTTCCTGTACCCCGTTATTGCTCTTTTAAAGTTTACTTATGTATTTTGAGAGAGAGTGAGAGGCAGGGGCCGGCATGTAAATTGGTGCAGCCACTACGGAAAATGGTGTGGAAGCTCCCTAAAAAATTAAACACAGAACTACAATTCAGCCATTCCACTTCTGGGTATTTAACCAAGGGAGATGAGAACACTAATTCAAAGAGATGTATACACTCCTATGTTCATTGCAGTGTTATTTACAACAGTCAAGATACGGAAGGAACCCAAGTATCCATCCATGGATAGAGAAGATGTGGTATCTATACATATATACAATGGAATATGATTTAGCCTTAAAAAGGAAGGAAATCTTGCTATTTGCAACAACATGGATGGACCAAGAGTGTACTATGCCATGTGAAATAAGTCAGGCAAAGACAAATTCTATATGATTCCACTTATATGTGGAATCTGAAAAACAAATCAAACAAATGAAATCAGAAATGGACTCATAAATATAGAGAACACACTGGTGGTTGCCGGGGGGGCGGATGTGGGGGGAATGGGCAAAATTGGGGAGGGGGGTGAAGAGGTACACACTTCCGGTTGTGAAATAAGCCACAGAGACAAAGAGTGCCATGTGGGGAATATAGTCAATAATATTGTAATAACTTTGTGTAGTGACAGATGGTAACTACACTTACCGTGGTGAGCGCTTCCTCGTGTATATAAACATCAACTCATCATACTGTACACCTGAAACAAATAGGATATTGTGTGTCAACTGTAGCTTGGCTAAAAAAATTCAACAAGCGTGTACAGCAAGACCGTGGTGGGCCTGGCATTGTGTCGGGAGCTGGAGCTCAGCACGAACCACACAGACCTGGTCCCTGGGCCCCAGCAGCAAATTCCCAAATGCCACCTCCTGGAAGCCTACCTCCTTAACCTCATTCAGGACGCCTACCACTGCCAGCTGCCAAGTTCAGCGATTCCGATTCCGGGGCTGCCTCCCCACTGGGGAGTGAGGACCTCAGCGTCAAGGACTGTGTCTCACTCATCCGGTGTCCCCAGTGACGGGTGCAGGGCCTGGCTCAGGAAATGCTCAAGCCTGTGAAACTGAATGAATCACTGGGTGTGTGGCCAGGAGTGGGGAGTGCCGGTCCTGTATACAGTAGGTGCTCAGTATCGGTTGGTGGCCCTGCTGCTTGGGTCAGGAGGGGAAGAGGACGTCCTAGTTCCTCCATCCTGACCTAGAGTTGAGGGGGAGAGGCTGACCCCACACATGATCACACGCGCACTCACACATGTGCGTGTGCTCTTCTAAACTTGTGCACATACTTGTGCTCACACCTGCACGCTCATGCACGTGTGACACCCTGTCTTGGTCAGGTGCAGGGAGAGACAATGAGGTAGAGGAAGAGTCAAAGCACCAGGTTCGGGTCCTGACTCAGATACCTCTTAGTGGGAGGCTCTCTGTTTCTTCATTTGTGAAATGGGGATGATACAAATGTCCCTCCTACGGACATGGTCAAGATTAGGTGAAGTGAAATGAGTTCCTTTGTGTAGCAGCCCGGCCTGTGGTGGCCCCTTGCTCCCCACGCCCCTGCTGGCTCTGGGCTCCCAAGTTGGTGTGGGGGACACAGGAAGCAAGTGGAAGGGTGGGACGGTGCTCTGTGGCTCGTGCCCCTCCCCCCCCACGCCCTCAGCCACGTGGTCAGCTCTCACTGTCCCTCGCCCCCAGGAGGTGTCCCTCCCGCTCCTCCACTTTACAAAGCCTGTCTCTTCTCCGTCCACATCTGTTCATACCCTGAGTCCACACTGGGGGAAAAGAAGCCGGTGCCCATGTGTCACGGGCACAAAAGTACTCTGGCAGAAGCTTCTAAACAGTGAAGCTAACGGTGGGGGTCAGGCATGTATGGGACCAGTTTCTGCCCTCCCACCCCGGTCCCCTCCAGTCCCCCCCAGCCTTCAGCAGGAAACAGACTGCCGCGTGGAGGCTGCAGATGTGATTGTTAGAGCTAATTTATGCTCCGTTTACACAGGCTCCAGATGTCACGCTCTCCTCTGAGGGTTTTACCCAAATGCCAGGGACCGAGGGAAGGGCCAGGACAGAGGCTGCAGCCCCTTCCCCCCTACCCCCGCCTGCCTCCATTTCCTAGTCTTGCTCCGAGGACAGCCAATGAGTGTCCCCCCCACCCCCTGCTGAGCTCAGCCTTGCTCCCCAAAGTGTTCGCCACACATTTTGGTCCTGGACCATGAGCTCCGTGAGACCAGGGGCCGTGTGCCTGGGCCACTCTGGGGCAATGAGGCGCTTATTCAACACCTCCAGTAATGGAGCGATGGGCGGCACACCCGTGGCTGCCGTGGGCAGAGAGATATGCTGAAGTCTTAACCCCCCGGTATGTGTGCATGGGACCGTTTTTGGAAAACGAATCCATGTAGATATAATTGAGTTAAGATGAAGCCATTCCAGATCTGGGTGCACCCTCAACCCAATGATTGGCCTGATAAGTTGAGGGAAATTTGGACACAGAGAAGCGAAGTCCATGTGATAGCACAGGCAGAGCTGGGAGCGACGCACTGCCAGCCAAGGGAGGCCGAGGGCCACCCGCACCGCCAGAAGCTAAGAGAGAGGCATGGCGCAGTTTTGACCCCGGCGCCTCCAGAAGGAGCCAACTCTGCCAATACCTTGATTTCAGACCCTGGCCTCCAGATCAGGGAGACAACCCTTCTGCTGTCGTGGTTTGTGAGGCTCGGTTGTGAGCTAACCCGGTAGGAGTGAGGGTGGGCTGGCCAGCTGTCCAGCCCAGTCCAGCCTTCTTCCTTCAATGCTCCTGAGCCTCAGCCCTACATGGGGTTGCCGCCCACCTGGGGACCACACCAGCACCTCCAAGTGTCCCTGCCTCAGGCTCGTCCCCTCTATCCATGCCCCCCCAACCCTGGCACCTTTCCAACTCACAGCCTGGGGGCTTCACTCTTACTTCCTACTTCCTCCCCACTCCCCAGCTGTCTACTCTGGCCCTCATCCCCTCAGAGGGCAGCTCTCCATCTTGGACATGCCCTGGGCCCATCACACAGGCCTCTCTGGGGCACTGGACGCTGTTCTAACCCCCTCCTTGCCACTGTCCCTTCCCTTTGAGTCTGGGATGTCTTCTCCCTTGTTTTTCCTCCTGTCTGCTCTGTGCTCTGTGCAGCCTCCTCTCCTCCTGCCCTGTCTCCTGAATGCACGTGTTCCCCGCGGCTCTGCCTTCTCCCCTTCTCTCCTCCTTCCACACTCGGGCGTGGTGATGGTGGCGATGGTGGTGATGGTGGCCATGATGGTGATGGTGATGACGATGGTGACGGTCGTGGTGATGATGGCGATGGTCGTGGTGATGATGGCGATGGTAGGGCTGCTCTTAAAGATCTCTCCGCACAGAAAGCGTGTCAGATCAGGCTATGCAGAAGCTTCGGTTTTCCTGGGGCTCTACGCACACCATGCTTTTGCGTGTCCATCTCTCCTCTCTGTTGCCTTTCCTTTCCTACTCACACTCGTGCACACAGGCTGCCCTCGCTTGCCGGGGCTGCCGTAACAGGACTACAAACGGGTGCCTCCAAGAATGGAAATGTATTCTCTTGCAGTGCTGGAGGCCAGAAGTCCAAACTCAAGGTGCTAGCAGAGCCGTGCTCCCTCCGAGATGCTGGGTGGAATCCTTCCTTTCCTCTTCCTAGCTTCCGGTGATGGCCGTCAATCCACAGCATCCCTGGGCTGACAGCTACCCCTCCGGTCTCTGCCTCTGTCATCACATGACATCTTCCATTGTCTCTGTGTCTTTTCTCCTCTTCTTCAAAGGACACCAGACATATTGGATTAGGGTCACCCTAACATCCTCACCTTAACTTGATGACATTGGCAAAGGTCACATTCACAGGAACTGGGGGTTAGGATTGCACATACCTTTTGGGGGACACACTTCAACCCAACACACACACACACACACACACACACACACTTCTTTTCCTCTGTACCTTTCTAGCAGACTCCCATCATTTCCATACCCCATCCTGTGGACTATCAAACATTTCCCTGTCCGGGTACCTCTTCCCTTGTCTGTTTCTCCCTCTTTCCTACCTTCTTTATTTCATTCTTACCCTCAAGTTTTTATTGGGTTTCACTCTCTGCCAAGCTCTGTGCTGAAGAGATGCAGGGACAGGTGACAGGCATGAGCTCTGTCTTCAAGGAGCTCATCACCACAACAGAGAGTGAGGCAGCACAATCACTGACCAAGCAGCTCACAAGAGCTTTCAGGGGATGTGGGGGTCTGCGGACACATTTGATCCAGCCCACCGGCCTGCCCTCACGCCCTGTGCCCTGCTCCTCCCCCCAGGCCATCCCATTTCCTGCTCACGTCTATGGCCACGACCCCAGAGGCCACTCAGATACCCACCTGCTTCCTGAGCAGCCATCCCCATGGGCCAGAGAAGGCATCCGGGGGACGTATGCCCCCTCTCATGCACACAGGCCTCTCTGCCTCCCCCCTTCTGTTCCCTGTGAGCATCTCTCTTTAAAGAGGCTGAAGATTGCCCAGCCTGTCTCTGGGCTTTGCACTGAAAGGGCTAAATGATATGCTGACACCTTAATTACAGCCCATTGTCACTGAGCGCAGCGGAAATTGTCGGAGTGATCCCTGGAGAATGGGCGCTAACAGGCCCGTCAGAGCCTTTGATTCCCCGTGGCAGATTGGAAGATGACACAAACGGTGGCAGCCCCTGCGTGACACACATCTACCTGTGTGGTCGCCACAGGCAAGGGGTCCAAGGGCAAGGAGTGCCAGCCTCCCCTCCCTGCCTGCCTCACCTCGGGGCCAGAGGTCTGCCTCTAGCCCTGCTTCCACCCCGCCCACCCACCATGAGCCAGGCATCGCCCTGTGATCGCGACAGATCTTCACCATCTTCACCACAATTCAGGGGGTGGGAACTACTCTTTCCATTTTACAGATGAGGAAGTGGAGGCTCTGAGTTTCCAAGCCACCTGCACAAGGTCACCTGCGGGGACATGGCTCCCGGCCAGAGCCTTGGCCCCTGTGGGACGCTGCCAGGGGGCAGATGACTGCTCAAGCCCCTGGGGAGGGGGTGTGTGTGGTGGGACTCGTCAAGGTCCTTCGGGCTGCCCACAGCAGCTAGGGGCCGGGACCTCACTCCCAGCCCACGACTCTCTCTCTGCCAGGCAGCATTTTGCAAAGTGCGTCTGTGGGATGTTGACAATAATAATAACGCAATAACAGCAACGACCTGTCATTGAGGTTGACAAAGCACTAGCTCGGAGTCTTTAGCCCCAGGGGATTCAGCTCCACAGTCGACTGTGCCGCCTTTAGGATGATTCTGTGAGCTGCTGCAGAGACAGGAAGTCTGGTCTGGGGGAACACCTCGGACCCCCTCCCCCGCCGCCCACAGCCCAGTCTGCACAGGCCCGGGGCCCAATCCCTGGCGGAGCACTGCCCGCGGGTGGGCGGAGCCAAGCCCTGGCCCCTCCAGGCCAGGCCTCTGACCACGCCCACCTGTGGACACCCCTCCCTCTGCTACCATTTCTGGGTGAGTGAGGGGTGGTGCTGGGCACCTGATAATCCGGACTTTTAAGTATTTCCCAGCAAGGTTTCTCCCTCCAGCCTTGTCATTTCGTGTGGCCTTGGCCACCTCTGGGAAGTGCTGTCATCGTCCCCGTTTGGCCGATGGGGATGCCAAGGCTCCGAGATGGAGTGACTTGCCCAGAGGCCACGGCAGGTAGCCCAGAACTGCTCTGCTTTTCACCCCCTCACCCAGCCCTCCCACCCAGGAGATCGGCCAAAATGCCATCAGCAAACCCAAGCGCACGACCCTGCAATTCCACTCCCCAGCATCGACCTCCAAGCAGTGAAAACCTATGTCCCTACCAAGACTCGTACATGAATATTCATAACAGCCCCAAAGGGGTACAACCCCAATGTCCCGCCTGAGGAATAGATAAAACACATACTTACAGTGGACTATTATGCAGCCTTGACAAGGAAGGAGGCATGGATGCGTGCGGTAGCTCGGATGGACCCTGAAAACGTTGTGCCGATTTAGAGAAGCCAGACACAAAAGACGACTTAGTGTATGATTTACGTGCTGATGCCCAAAATAGGCAAATCCAAGAAACAGAACGAAGAGTGGGTGCCAGGGGCTGTGTGTGTGTGTGAGTGTGTGTGTATGAGTGTGCGTGTGTGTGTGTGTGTGTGTGTGTGTGATTGCTAATGAGGAGGAGTTTCCTTTTAGGAGCAATGACGAAATGTTCTAAAATCGTGGTACCGGTTCTAAAACTTGGACACCCTTCAAATATGTGAATTATATCTCACGAAAGTGTTGTGAAAAACAAAACCCAGTCTGCCCTGGCGAGTGGACCCCTGTCCAGGGTCCCTGTGATTCCCCGGCTGCACCGCGCTCAGGGGAGAGCCCAGGCCTTCAGATCCCTCCTCGAAGCTGGGCGGGGGGCCGCCAAGCACAGCCCAGGAAGTAACGCAGGGACCCAGCACTGGAGACTGATCCTGAACCTTGTCCGCCATGCCAAACTCATTCCATGGTCCGGGCCCTGTACTGGAGTGGGGGGCTCCTTGGGGGGCAAGGGATGTGCCCTCCCTCCCAGAAGCCGACAGACAGACAGAGGAGGGGGAGGAGGGGAGGCTGGCCAGTAGGCAGAAGTGACTTTGCTATATCAGGGCCAGCACGGAGAGGAGGGGTCCCTAATTCAGCTCTGGCCCAGGACCATCTCCCAAAGAACCAAGATGTAAACAGAGGCCCAAAGGAGCGAAAGAGCAATAGAGCAGCTCAGGAGTGGAAAAGTATTCCGGGCAGAGGGAACGGCAGATGTGAAAGCCTAGAGGCTCCAGAGAGTGTGGCAATTTGGGAAGAGAGGGAGGGATGGAGGAAGGGACTCAGGGGGAGCCCTGGCTCCGTGGAAGGGAGTTGAGGGGATGAGATGGGGAAGCCGCAGGCCCCCAGGGTCGACCCTGGGCTCTGGGGATCCCCACCTCAGAGGCCGAGCCAGCTCCCCTGTGCTGTCGGCCCTTCTTGGGCTAGGGTGGCTGAGACCTCTGAGGGAGGGTGACTAGGCCGGCACAGCCAGGGCCCCCTGACCCTCCTACGCCGCCTCCAGGTCCCCCTCCCAGCTGCCCCTCCTGTGCCCCGTGAGCGTTAATCACAGCAGATGGAAAAGCAAGACTAAATTCTAATGAGACATCTCTGGGATGTCTTAAGCTGCATTTAAAAGCCCCTAAGCTTCCCTCGACAGGGCGACCCATGTCAGGCAGGGTAAATATTTACAGCTCCACCTGAAAAGCCCGGCCCATTTTTCATGCAGGATTTTAACAATATAGATCACGCTGCGAGTGAGGCATAGAGGAAAATGAAACCATGGGCGGCCGCAGCGCCAGGGCCCTGAATTATGGATCCGAACCTGTCCCTAACTTCTTGTTTTTAATTAAAAAGTCCTTTTTGGTAATTCCATTAAGAGGCAGCAATGGTTCAAGAGCCTCCGCCGCCTCCCCGCACCCAGCTTGTTCTCTTTATATTACGAGATGTCCCAAGGGCTCCTTCCGGTTTCAGGGGCTGGAGGACCAGGGTCAGGGGGGTGTCAGGATTCAGGAGGCCAAAGGTCAGGCCCAGCAGGGGCTCTGGGGCCTGAGCCCCTTCCTGCCATCTGCTTCTCCCCAGCCCCACGCCTCAGCCAGCCTCGTACCGTGTATCTTACTGCGTGCTGGGACTCCCCTCCACATCATCTTGCTATCCACAACCGCAGGTCAGGATGCGGATGCCTTGTGGAGGAGCAGAGGAGGCTGAATCTCCGAGAGGGGAAGGGGTGGGCCTAAAGCCACACAGCGAGTGCACGGCACAGCTGGAACTCAGAGCCGGGGCCACCCGGCTGGCCTGCTGGTAGCACAGCACACATTAATTCAGTAAAGGATCTCTGAGCAGCTGTCCTCTGTGGGGACCTTGGCCAGGAGCTGGGGATTCAGAGCTGAGAGGTGAACATTGTTTGCCCTTGAGGAGCATGCAGTACCCTCCCTTCTGCTTATGCGTAGCTTGCCTCTGCCTGGAAGCCTTTCCTGATTACCTCAGGCATCACTCTTCCTTCCACCTGTTTCCCAGACCCTAGCCTCATATTCATCCATCCACCCGTCCATCCTTTGACTCATCTGTTCTCCCATCCATCCATCCATTCATCCCGCCATCCACCCTCCACCTATTCGCTCATCTACTCACCTATTCATCCATCCATCTTTCCACTCATCTACTATCTCACCCTCCCTCCCTCTATTCACTCTTCCTTCCATCTATCTTTCCTTCCTTCCTTCCTTCCTTCCTTCCTTCCTTCCTTCCTTCCTTCCTTCCTTCCATCTTTCCATCCACCCTTCAATCCATCCATCCATCCATCCATCCACCCATCCATCCATCCATGCTTCCACCATCTATTCTCTTCTCCATCCATTCATCCACCCATCCATCCACTCACCCATTCATTTACCCATCTACCCATCCACCCACTCACTGACCCATCCTTCCACCCCCCATGTATCCACCATCCATCCATCATGAAAAGGAATGGGCACATCTCAAGCCACCACTATGTGTCACCCTCTGTGTCCCTCATCCGCTTCTCATAGCAATTCTGCCAAGTAGAGTCTATCAACTTCTTTTTACAGATGGAGAAACTGAGGGTCTGAGAGGTTTATGTTGCTTGTCCAAAGGCAAGGGAATGGAGAGTTATCTACTTTTAGGCACGCTGACAAAATAAGGGCCAGGAAAGAGAGGCCTTCCAAATCCCATCAGGTGGGTGGGCTCCCCGTTTCCCCTCTCCCACCACCACGTGTGAGCCCCCCTGCCCCCGTCTGCCTGCTCCTAGGTGGGCACTGGCTACTATGGCCATCGCTTTCCTCAGAGTGGTGCAGGGAGAGGCAGAGCCCTCAACACGGGCGCCTATTGTCCCCTCCCGGGAGCACAGGCTCCCCATTGTCTGGAGGAAGCCGCAGGGGGGCTCCAAGCTGCTCCTGAGGCCCAGTGTCTATCATCTGTCTTCGACTGTCACCATTGTGCAGCCACAGCAGCCCCTTGTCTCTGACAGAACCTCTCCCTGTGCCTGCCCATCCTTCCCCCACCCTGGCCACAGTGATTAGCACTTAGGGTGGGAGAGAGAAAAGATGGGGTGGGAGTGAGCACTGGCTTGGAAGCCCAGAGACCCCAAAACATCACATCCCCTCTCTGAGATGGACTCTGCGTCCTCTGTCTGCAAAATGGGGTAATGTCTGCCATGCGCCACCCACATTTGAGACAGTGGTAGGGGATGGAGGGCTTTTATGGAAACATGTGGGTCTAACACACTCTATTACTCTTGTGCTGTGTGGCCTTGGCCAAGTCACTTGCCCTCTCTGAACCTGCTTCTACGTCAGGGAAGGGAGAACAAAGAAGACCTTAGTGCAAAGGAAGAGAGCCTGCACCCAGAGATACAGTAATCAATGTTGGCCCTGGGCCTGTGCTGAGCCCACGTTGTCATCTCCGTGGCCACTGGAGGCCGTGGTGGCAGCCCTCAGATGCTACAGTGCCCTGTGCCATGCCATGCCTTCTGCCGTTTCTGCTGCACTTCCAAACTGACATGACCATCTCATGTCTCAGCACAGAGAAGTTAAGCAATATATGTAAAGTCACACAGCAAGAGGGCATTAGTCAGGCTCACAGATCCCGTCCCCCATTCTCTCTCCCCGCCGAAGCGGGGAAGGGGGGGCCTTCAGCAGCAGCTCTGTAGCCGAGACTAGTCTAATGGGGGCACGACCTCCTGGCCCGATCTGATTGAATCCCCTGGTGTCTATAACAGCCTCCGCTAATCAGAGCAGATCCGTAAGCGGATGGATGGAGGGTCCTGGAAACCTCACAGGGGTGCCAGACTTAGAAATGGCTGGGATGCGGTCTGGCCCGGAATGGAAGGCCCCCTTGCTGATGCTCCTGAGGACAAAGGGGTGTTGGTGAGCCATGTCCTCCTGTGTGGAGGGGTGACAAGGTGACCTGGGGTCGGCCCTGCCCAGTGGCAGGTACTCTGGTGGCCCCTGTGGCTGCTTGCCCCGCTCCAGGGCTCAGCCTTGGAGTGGGGGTGTGGCTGGGTGGCTGGGCAGTGTGGCCGGGGCTGCAGAGGTGGCCCATCTGTCACCGAGCTCCGCCAGCACCCAGCACCCAGCACAGGTTCTCGAGCCTGAGAACGCACAGCCGTGGCCCCTCCCGGGGCCAGCACCCCCTGGGCACAGCAAGGTCACCCAACAGTGTCACAGGACACAGATGGAGGGGAGTCACCCAGACGGTGCCTCGAGACACAGGTAGATGGTGTCACACAGCCACGTCCTCTGGTCATGGGTGAACAGTATAACTGGAACCACGTCATCCCAGCAGTTGCAGAACCTGTGGCCTCCTCGGTGTGACTCACCAGACTCAGTGTCACACACAGTGTGGGACACACCCCTCTGTCACACGGGCCGCCACCACCACACCTTCATGTTCTCCCTCACACCGCGTGTCCGGAGCCGAGAGGCCAGGACCTCCCAGAGGAATGCAGTCCTGGGTTGAACCCTGGCCCCATCTCTCCTGTGTGCCCCCTGCCCAGCCTGGGTCTCTGTCTCCTCCTCTGGAAAGGGGAGAGGGAACTGCACCCACTGGGTTACCATGAAGCCTGAGGAGGAAGAAAAGTGCGCACAAGGTCCAGCAGAGGGCTGGCATACAGCAGATGCTTAATAAAGGTCTGTTATTCCAATGCGGAAGGTATAGCCTCAGGTGAGGCACACGAGCCTCCGATTCTCTGTGGCAGGTGCTGGATGTGAAGTCCACTAAATGGTCCTGGGGGGCCGGAAGCCCCTCAGGTCTCGGGGGCCAGCCTCAGGCTGGGAGTGCAGGGAGGGAGGAGGGCTGGCCAGCCCACCCACTCACCCACCACGAGCAAGGCCGGCTGGTGGCAGCACCACCTTGGACCAGGTCATGCGCTCTTAGGGGGCCGACCATGCTCATTCCCACGGGGGAGGACTCGACAGGCCGAGGGGATGCAACCACGGGAAGCCTGCGTGCCTGCTGACCACACGCAGGAATCCAGGACCCCAGTTCCAAGGCTTGGAGGGGCTCTTTTCACGGTTCATCTGAGGTCCCTGCTCCCAAGACAAACCTGCCATGGATGTGGGCACCCTCAGGCCCGAGGTGTGGTCACTGGACAGGGTCAGGGTGGTTCGAATTTGCCTCGACAGGCTGGTGTCTAGATGCGTGTGAGTGACGCCCTTCCAGCCCTGGACACAGCCCGGGTTGGGAAGAGAAGGCTGGTGGGCTGGTGCCAGGGCCCTGTTTACACCTTCATCTAGACCCCAGTGTCACAGGCAGGTCTGGTGGGGACCTGGGTTCAGGACTGGACACGGCCACCCTCAAACACTCTGTCTCCCAAAGACAGCAAGAAGCTTGTTCCTGCAGCCAACAAGTGACATTGTGGGCCTGGGACTCCGTCCAACCTCAAGTCCCATCAGGCTCATGGCATCCCAGTCCTGCCATGGGATCCCCCCTCCCCCACCCCTACTACCAGGGATGCCAAGCCAGAGGCCCAGAGCCCCGCCGACCCAAACCCAGTGGCGGTGAGTCCAAAGTTGGTCCAGGAGCCTTGTGCCATTGCTGGACAGAGCAGATGATTCCACAGGGCCCAGGGTTCAAGCTCACACAATCAGGGTCACCAGGAACTAGACGACACTCACAAATTCCCACAGGCCTGGGTTCAAATCTTGACTCCACCTGGCTGTGTTGCATCCAGAAATCTAAGATGAGCCTCTCTGAGTCTTAGTTCTACTGGAAACCGGGGATAAAACCTGCCTCCCAGGGATCAAATGCACTCATGGCTTTGATTCCTGTCTTTGCCCAAAGCCTACACAGCCGTCCTCGGCCAGCTCCTGGGAAGCGTTTGTTGAGTGAATGATTTTGAATGACAGTGGAAAAAGTAGGACGGAAGGAGGCCCTAGATCTCTGCCCAGCCCCCAAATCCAGAGCCCCTCCCTCCGCACAGCTGCAGCCCTTTCCTGGGGGCGGGGTGGGGGGAACCCCAGCCCCCACTCAGAGCCCCTCCCCAAGCCGCAGGAGGCCCAGACACATGTTCGGAGAGGGCATTATCTGTGCTCAGTTGACTGTAAACGTTTAAGCGGAATTGACTGTGTACTCAGCCACTTTCAAACACAACTAATCTTCATCGGGGCGACGGGAAGTGAAATATGTTATTGTCGGCGGCAGTAAATTACCCGTGCCAGAGCTGGCTCGAGAGGCATTACGGGCCGTGGCCGGCGCACTCCTTCACCCGGCCGCCACCCGGCCGCAATCCATTACTGCAAATGGCCCTGGTCACCTCCTCCCTTGCCCCAGGGATGTGGGGCCAGCTGCCTGCTGCCCAGGCCTGGCTCCCACCCGCCCTGGCAACAGGAGGCAAACTGGGGGACTGGGGCTCCCACAGCCTGGGCACGAGCTGTGGAAGACCCATGCCCAACAGGTTCTTGGAAGTCGGCGGCCAGAATGGGAGATCTGGGCCCAGGCCAGGGAAAGGCATGGGGTTCCAAGGCCTTCTGAGCCTCGGTTTCTACATCTGTAGAATGGGGATTCTGTTACAGCTTTATGTATTTGCGAATCTCTTTAGAGTCTGGCTTACCAGAAGATTAACAGCTGGATTCTCACATCTGCTTCTGCGTATTCAATCTGGTGCATGTAGTTCTGGTTGATGGCATGAGGAACACAGGCCTCACACAGACATAGAGCCCTGAAAGCAGGAGTATTCCGACCTCTCTCTCGGATCATCACCAACATTCTTTCTTTGCTACAAAAACAAAACTCCTCAGGAGGTCAGGTGTAACGTGGTACCTGAAAGCAAATCCTTTAACTTTCCTCCTCCAGGAAAGTGAAATGCACTGGTCTATTCTGCACGTGGAATGGGTCTCTGGGTCATTTTCATGACATCGTGTACTGGCCATTGGGAAAATAGTGGTCTGCTGAGTCACACAGCCCTTCCAAATGTTGACATATTTCACTTTCCAGTATCGAGAGAGAGAGAGAGAGAGAAAGAGAGAGAGAGGTCACATTCTCTTCAGGAAAGGTTTGAAGCAGGAAGCTGTCAAGCCCACAGTGGCAGACACAAGTTTTCCAAAATTCTAATTTTTGCTTGAAATTCTAATTTTATCGTTGGCAACAAATCAGTTGACAGACAACTTCATTCGTGTTTGAGAAAATACCTGCCAGATGTCATTTGTCCGTCGGTCATCGCTCCACGTGAACATGGTCCTCTGTGAAAAAAGAGGTGAGCGCAGCTCAAGACCCCACAGTCACACGGCGCTGTCCCGGAGCAGCTGATGACAGGGTGGGGGGCTTCTGGCCATCCCTCTTTTTCTGTTGTGTGGCATATTTGAAAGATGTGTACTCAGGGGTGCCCGGGTGGCTCAGCTGGTTGACTGACTGCAGTTTGGGTCCTGATCTCGCAGGTTTTTAAAAATGTTATTATTTTTTATTTTTTTTAAATGTTTTATTTCTGAGAGAGAGAGAGAGGGAGATACAGAATCTGAAGCAGGCTCCAGGCTCTGAGCCAAAGGCAGGACTGGAACTCACGAACTGCGAGATCATGACCTGAGCCGAGGTTGGACGCTTAACCGACTGAAACACCCAGGTGTCCCCTGATCTCGTGGTTTTTGAGTTTGAGCCCCACATTGAGCTTGCTGCTGTCAGTGCAGAGCCCGCTTCAGATTCTGTCCCCCTTTCTCTCTCTGCCCCTCCTCTGTTCTCACTTTCTCAAAAATAAACATTTAAAAAATAAATCAATATGTGGTGCCTGGGTGGCTCAGTCAGTTGACTGTCCGACTTCGGCTCAGGTCATGATCTCTCGGTTCGTGAGTTGGAGCCCCATGTCGGTCTCTGTGCTGACAGCTCAGAGCCTGGAGCCTGCTTCAGATTCTGTGTCTCTCTCTGTGTGTGTCTGCGCTCTGCCTCTCTTAAAACAAAGAAACATTTAAAAAATTAAAAAAAAAAGATGTGTACTCAAAGGTTGAGATTTTGTAAAAAAAAAAAAAAATGAAAATAACTTTTACTTCCCATGAGGAGCATGCTTAACTGAAACAGTCTTCTTAGTTTTAGCTGAGAGTATTTGGGGTAAAGAAAGCAATGATCTCTGTTACAGTTTTATAGTTTGGCACCATGGCCGTGATTCATGCTTTGAGGCCAGCAGTGTATCCACCCGTTCCTTTTACGGCATCAGTGCGAACGCTCACCCAGTGAAAAAGGCTCATTATGTCTTAGTAGTATTACGAATGTGGTTTTGGTCTCACGGGTCCCCTGAGAGTGTCTTGGGGACCCCCAGAGGTCTGTGGAACACATTTTGAGAACCACAGATTCAGGGTATCAGCCCCAGGGCCGCCAAGGGTGCGGGAAGATGTGGCTGAAAAGACCTTAACGAAATGCCCTACTCGTCAGGTCCCACCATCCTTCCCCATCCACTGTGGCCACCTCCCTACCCTTGGGACAGGTGTCCCCAGCCCCGTGCCCAGCTCCTCCATCAATCCTAATTCCCAAGCTGCTAGTGAAAACTCGTTGGTTCTTTTAAAAACGTCCTCAAAGTCAAGGTCTTCCTGATGCCTTCCTGAATACAAACCCTTGGAGATCGTGTCCCTCCTCTGACTCAATATCTCCCTCCCAGCCTCACCTTGTTTCCTGCATCCTGCTTCAGAGAGACAGAGTCAGCTATTGAAAGACCCAGGTGATGCTTGGGGCGCCTGGGGGGCCCAGTCGGTTAAGCGTCCGACTACGGCTCAGGTCATGATCTCACAGCTCATGAGTTGGAGCCCTGCATCAGGCTCTGCGCTGACAGCTCGGAGCCTGGAACCTGCTTCGGATTCTGCTTCTCCCTCTCTCTGCCCTTCCTTCCCCTCTTTTTCAAAAATAAATAAACATTAAAAGACCTATTCCTTTGGATGGAATGATCTGGAAAGTGGGGCTTGGCCAATGGCTGGGGCTGATTAGTGACACAGGCTGACAGTGGTGAGCAGGCCAGAGGACTCTGGGAGATCCTGCTACGAATCCTAGAAGACAGGCCTCCCTCCCCCTTCCCCCAGCTGAACACCAGGCACCAGCACTGTTGGGGGGATGGGGATGGGCGGGGCCTGGACAAGAGGAAGGGGTTATGAGTTCTTCAAGGACCGACCTGGACAAACCTGTGACCTTAATGAATATTAACATTTAGGGTCCGTCTTGCTGTGTGACCTTTGGCAAATCACTTAATCTCTCTGGGTTAAGTTTTCCTCATCTATGAAATGAAGAGTTTGGGCCAGTTCCAAAAGACTCCTTAACAGCTCCCAAATGTCACAGGTCAATGACATTCATGCGCTAAGAGTCCATGATGTTGATATTTCAGCTTTGAAGGAGAGGGACATTCAAGATTTCCGGGTCACTGACATTCGAACCATAGCGTGATGTTGACATTCAAATGTTGTGTAACATCATCCAATGCTATTGACATCAGCTTCTAATGCTAATGTGTGAGAAGGCCCATTATGCTGACATTGGACCCTCTGTGACATCAGGGTTGAGTGGCAGCTTTGTACCGGTCATAGCAACAGCCCTGGAGTCCATAAACTGTCCCTTCTTGGAACTTTCCTCACCAGGGACCTAGATCCCCATGGCAGCCCCAGAGAGTGGCACAGGGAGACTTTATCTGTCCCCATCCCCCAGAGTCCATCCATTCTCTTCCCCGAAGGCCTGATGCCGCCTCAGCAGAAGGCAAATGCAACTTGAACACAATTCCTGGGACTGTTCTTCCAACCGGGCTCTGCTCCCCCCTCCCCAAATCCATTGCTGTAGGCCCAGTTCTGCAAGATGTCCCTGCTGACCACTTTCCACCTCGGGCTTTGCCGGCTAGAACCTGCTGATGGAGGGGGTGGACATCAAGGAGAAATCCAGACTCAGGGCGGGACCCACAAGGGGCCCTGGGACTGTGGCCTAGCCCACTTCTCTGCCCCCTTGTCCTTCCCAGGGCTGGGGGTGGGGGGAAGGAGGGGCAGGGGGAGGCAGTGACACCANAAAAGGGGAAAAAAAGGAAAGAAAAGAAATTCCTGCAAGTTGAACAATCCTTATGTTGGATTTGGGAGATGTTATTCCGAGTGACAGACAAGGGCAATTATCTGCAATCCGCCAGCAGTTTTAGCCTAATTTCATTACTGCTGTGCGATTCTCCCTGAGCTGCTAGTCTATCAATGTCTCGCAGAACGGATTAGCGGGCACTTTCTTCATCTTCAAATGAATTTTAGCTGTCATGCCCTTGATGAATAGAGCAGGGACAGGCAGCTGACCTGGACTGGGGAGTGGCTGGGGGGCGGCAGGCAGGCGGCCTCTGGGGCTGGAGGGAGATGAGGCAGTGGGGGACAGACCAGTGAGGGGAGGCCAGGGGAGGGGGAGGCACCTGAGCGAGGCATCCAGCCTTCCGGGGACCCTCCATGCCCGGGATTTAGGGCTGCCCAGACCCACCTCCCGGGGCTTTGCACACCATGCCTGCCAATCTGGGGACAGCCTCCCAGATCCCGGGCTGAGAACGCCGGAGGGGGCTCTTTCCTCGATGCGCATGGCCCCCACCCTGCCGCCCTCTGGGTCACCCTGACACTGCACCCAGGCTCTGGAAACTCCAGCGTGAAGTCTGCCTCCTTGAGATACCGTGGACCTCACAAGAGCAGAGTCTTGTCACCGCTGTGTCCCCAGAGCCGAGCTCATAGGAGGAGCTCTGTCAGTTTCATTGCAGGACAAATGATTCTCAGTCTCTCAGCAGCCCGGGTTTGGGCCGGCGCGGGCCTGGGATGTGGCGGGAGCCCGGGCGCTGTGAGGCGAACGCGTGACGCCACGGAGGCCGATTGGAAAGAGGGCGGAGAGAGGGAGGCAGCAAACGGGGTACGGAGCTCCTCCTGCATGTCAAGCATCTGGCTTTGTGCTTTGACTTGGCTGACGTGGCCTCTCCACCCTCACAGATGGAAAGCCGCTAAGCCCAGGAAACAAGACAATTGGGAAGTGGCGAACCCAGACCTGTCTGGCCATCCTCTCCAACTCCCAGGGAGCACTGTTTGGGGAGCACTGCGCATGGAGTGAGATTCTCATGGGCAGGGCGAGGCCCTGTGGAGAGGGGAGGAGCCCTGGGGTGAGGGCACATGGGATCCTCCGTCAGGAACATGGGGTGAAGACCGTGCCGGCTCAGGACTCCCTCGTCTCTACCCCCGCCTGGACACCTTCCCCGCCTCCCCTCCAAAAGTTTTTCAAATTCCTGGCAAGGGGGCTGTGGTGGGCTTTCCCCTTTTCTACCCATCCCCACTTTCTTCTCCGCACCCTGGGAAGCTCACCTCCACAGGGATCATCCGGGAGCCCAGGAGGGTTGGAACATGGGAGGTTGGGGACACTTCTGTGCTGACTCATTGGCAGAGGCTGTGTCCCTTGGAGCCCACGGCTCCTGCCCAGTGGCACTCCCTCTGTGGCTCCCCAACTAATGAGAGCTCCATTTCTGTCCCTTCAGATCTAAGGGTCCCTGTTCCTGGGCCGGAGGGTTCGTGCCATTTTCAAGGGAACTCACCTTTCACGGAACCACCTGAGCTCTCACCTGTGCCCTCCCGTGGGTCGTCGGGTCCTGCCAGGATGCTCAAAGATGTGGGAGGAGTGGAGATGTGGTCCACTGTGACAGCAGCCTCCATTGGCCACACACGGGGCTGGGCTGCGGGCGTCCACCAGCCCTTTGGAAAAGCTCTCAGCCGCTGGGCCTCAGAGGCGAGCACTGAGGCCCAGAGAGGCCAGGAGACTATGGGGGCGCCCAGCAGGGAGGGGAGAGCGGTCAGGATTTGAAAGTCGCCCACCTGACCCCAGTCCTGCCCTTCTGACCACCATGGAGCAAGCGCTCAGGTCTGCCCCAGCCACGACCCGTGGACCTTCCTGTGAACCTCCTGCGGCTCTT
Organism: Crocuta crocuta; assembly: GCF_008692635.1. Classification (NCBI taxonomy): domain Eukaryota; kingdom Metazoa; phylum Chordata; class Mammalia; order Carnivora; family Hyaenidae; genus Crocuta; species Crocuta crocuta. The sequence goes on from NW_027530357.1 coordinate 56,232, forward strand.
CGCAAAGACCAGATGTTCTCGTTCGCTCTGGAAAGGCAGCCATGGTGGATCCTTCTTGCTTCCTCGGCCCCCAGGAGGCTGCCGCGTCAGCAAAGGGACGTAGAGCCCGAGAGAAGAGGGGTCCCCTCCACAGCGGCCATCCCACTGGCCCCTACACCCTGGGGAGCCCGCTCTCCTCCCAGAAGGAAGATCTGTGGCTCAGGGCCGCCCGGCCCCCATTATACACGTGGGGAAACTGAGGCTCAGAGAGGCAAAGGGTCTTACTTGCTCATGGCCAACAGGACGCCGTGCAGAGCTGGGCCCCAGCCCAGGAGGCTGAGCAGTGTTCCCCAGGGGCCGCAGGACAGGCTCAGATCTGCCAAAGCCGGGCTTCCCTCCCCGTTTTCAAGTTCCGGTCCTTTCTCCAGGCACCTGGGAGATGCTCCTGAGTTTATCGATCGCCAGGGCAGCCTTGAGTCAATACGGCGCACTTTGCTAATTAATCTTTTCCAGATAATTGCGGAAAATTATTGATTTGTGTGACGCTGGGGTAGAGAGGCAGCTTCTGTACCCCCACTGCCCAGAGTGGCTGCTGGCAGAGCCCAGAGTGCCAGCCTACACCCTCTGCCCTGCCTCTGTCCCTTACTTGCCATTCTCTGCCTTGAATCAGGGGCAATGGGCCCGCTCGCCCCACCCCCTGCCCAGCCCCCTTCCAGAATCTTCAGCCCAAGACCCTGGGGGCGAGCTCTCCCAGAACTGCTATGGGATGCATCGGAAAGCACTTTCTAGCGCCTTCCCTGCTTCTGCAGGGCTGGTCTCGGGTGCAGATCCCAGCTCCGGCAGCTCCTAGCTGTGCCACCTTTGATGGGTTATTTAACTTCTCTGAGCCTCAGCTGAAGAACAAAATAGAATTCATCATCTCTGTGTCACCAGGCTGCTTCTAAAGACAGAACAAAAGAAGGCGTTTTAATACTGATTTACCAGGACCTCTGCAGCCAATGACAACAGCGCCGACAGCAGCAGGCAACACCAGACAGTGACTTTGCCACATTCCAGGTACGGCTCGCAGTGTCTGATGCGTGCTATCGTTGTCCCCATTTTACAGAAAGGGAAACTGAGGCCTTAAAGTTGCACAGACCGTCAGAGGCCGAGACTGAAATCCTGCTCAGTTACCCAGAAGGCCGCTCTTGGCCTTGCACGGTGTCACCAAGCTCGGCAGGGCCTGGCATACAGCCTCCTCACCGGGAACAAGTCCCCCCACATGCCCCTCTCCAAGGCCAGGGGACTCTAGCTCTGGGTGGGAAGCCCCCACCCCGCCCCAACCCCATCATCAGGCTGCGGTGGACACAGGACCCTCCCCGACGCCCTGTGGTCATTAATCTAAACTGGACTCCCCCGCATAAAGCTCCCCGTCCCTTTAGGGCGTCCCCCTTCCTCCCAAATGTCATTTAACACACCACCGTGCCGGGCTGAAGATACCTGTTCCTAATAAACCTCCAAGACTTTAATGAACTAAATAGCAAATTACTTTTTTATTCAAGAATGAAATTTTATCATATTCATAATTCATATTTTATTTCAGACATCTGCTGCTGATTACATTACATTTAACTAAAATTAGATGATGCTCAGAATGCAATTAAGGCTCTGCCAAATTCTTCGGCCCACCAATGCCGGTGGAGCCCAGCGGGGGCTGCGAGGAACCTAATATGTAATTAGGAGCTATTTTCTAGCTGTTTTTAAAGTCTGAAAATTAGCTGCCTTTATTAATCACACAGACAAATATAAAGTGGAACCAACGCTCGCTGAAATTTCTAAAAGGGATTTTTTGTTTAATTATACACCACGGAGCGCTGTGACTTGTTCTGCATGTTGATTTGTTGTGAGCTGACATTTTGACAACTGGTTCTCAATTTGTCTGTCGCAGTTAGGCAACAACAAAGCCGACGGTAATACTTTAACTTTCAAAACCTTCAGTGTGCCGGGGAGAGGAGGAATGGCGTTCCTCACCGCAGGCCCCGCCGCCACACGGGCTCCCGAAGCCACGGGAGCCCGGAGCCACAGGGAGGTGGGCAGGCAGGGCCAGGAGCGGCCCGGCAGAGGAAGTGGGCCAGGAGGCGGTAGGAGCCTGGGGCCAGGAGTCTGGGGGCGGGAAGCAAGCCCCAACTCTGCAGTCCGGTTCCGGCTCCGGGGAACGGCTTCCTCTTCCCTGGGCCTCAGTTTCCTCCTGGGCACCCACAGGGGTTTGGCGTCTGAGATCTTCAAGGAGGCTTTGTGGGCTAAGAGTGTGTCTTCTCTGCGTGCCAGGCAATGTGCTCATTTCTTTCTATTTTTTATTAATTTTTTTTTTAATGTTTATCATTCGAGAGAGACAGACAGACAGACAGAGTGCAAGTGGGGGAGGTGCAGAGAGAAGGAGACACAGAGTCCAAAGCAGCTCCAGGCTCTGAGCTGTCAGCACAGAGCCTGATGCGGGTCTTGAACTCGCGAACAGATGCTTAACTGACCGAGCCACCTAGGCGCCCCCATTGTGCCAATTTCTGTCGGCATCATTTAGGCCTTGCCCTCCTCTCAGAGGGGCACTTCCGTTATCTCACTGGGCAGAGGAGGAAGGTGAGGCTCAGTAAGACTCATCCCTGGCCAGCAGTGGGCACAGCAGGACTCAAACTCAGACCCAGCTGACTCGGGAATCCATTGTTTTAACTTAACTGCCGTATTCACTTGCCCAGCCAGGCAGCCCCCAGCAGGGGTGGCTCTCCGGGCCCCGTTTCCCATCCGCATAGCTTGGACGTGGTGAAGCGGCTTTGCAAGGCGTGGGGTCTGCCACTCTCACCAGCTGCTCTTGCCTGCTTGGTGACTGGCCGTCCCACCTGCAGCGCTGCTGTGGGGCAGGGAAGGGGGACACAGAGGGGGTCATGGCACGGAGTGGGGTGGAACTCCCATCTGGGTCCTCAGCCCCCGAGCAACCCCTGGGCTCCCTCCATGTCCCCTGGTCCAACACCAACCAGGGGCGTCTAGAGAGCCTAGGGACACGGTGGCTGTCGAAGGGCCAATTCAACAGCAGTGATGATAAGAACAACAGACAGCTTCTTCCTGGGTGCTAGCGTGTTGTCACGTTACCGCCCGCAGATCCCACAGGGTGGAGTCACAGGTGAGCTGGGAGGCTCACAGCCTGGGTTCAAACCGCTTCGGCCACTTCCCGACTGTGACGGCCTTGGCCAGGCTGCCTTGCCTCTCTCTGCACCATCAAGTGAAGATCCTGATGGCATCTGGCTCTCTGGGTTCTGGTGAGGACCAAACCCAGTAACGAGTACTCGGTCCAGATGAAGCCTCAGCCAATGGAAGCCACCTGTGATGACCCCATTTAACAGATGGGGTCACTGAGGATCTGTAGGGCAAAGTGCTGAGCTGAGAACTGCACCCAGGTGGTCTGATTTTCCATGCTCTCACCCCCCCTCCCCGCCATGCCTCCCTAATGCCCACAGGGGAAGGCAGGAGAGGGGCTTAAAGACCCACCATGGGGTCTGGGCAGCCCCGTTTGGCCACCGTGGCTATTTCCAGGAGCCCTCCGATCTCTCATTTCCCTTCTGCCCCCTGGAGGGGGTACCAAGCAGGCTTCCGCTGGAGTTGAGGCATGGCGGAGCCCACTGTGAGGGTATCCTGCCTGTGCCAACCCCGAGCCGGGGAAGCAGCACCCACCGCCTACCAAAACCTGTTTTCAGGAGCCAGCCCCTTGCCCTCCTCCTGCTCCCAGAGCACCTGATAAAAATGCCAACGGAGAAAAGGAGGTTTTTTCGGGTGACAATGAAACTGTCAATAAAATCTCAAACGCAGGGATAGGCAATGACTATTTCACTTACTCTGACAGTTGAGCTTTTGCTGGGGAAGGAAAGTGACAGGCATCTGCTGACATCAACACCACTTCTTTCAGAGAACATCCCCCCCTCCCCCCCGCCCCGCCCCGGGAAAGGCGGCCTGGAGACCTGTCTCGCCCAGCGGCCGGCCGGGCTGGGGCAGCTGCAGCTGTCAGGAGCAGGGTGTCAGCACGGAGGAGAGGCCGGGCGCCCCGACTCCCGTCGGCTCCTTGTTCATCCCATGACCTCTCGCTCTGAGTGCCGATGTGCACCAGGCTCTGCGCTGGGGCTGGGAGATGGAGAAGTGAACCCGAAAAATTCCTGCCCTGAACAGAGTTACGAGATCTGCTGTGTCCCCCACCAAAAGACACGCTGAAGCCCTAACCCCTGGGATTTGTGTGGACATCATTGAGGTGAGATCAGGTCATTAGGGTGGCCCTAACCCCCTGAGACTGGTGTCCTTATAAGGAGGGGAAATGTCACATGAGATGGACACACGGAGAAGCCGCTGTGTGGCCGCGGGGCAGAGAGCGGAGGGGGGTAGCTGAGAGCCAGGGGGACGCCCAGCATTGGCGGCAGCTACGGGAGCTGGAACTGGCGAGGAAGGATTCCACTCGGAGCCTTGGAAGGAGCTTGGCCCTGCCGACGCCTGCTGCTTCCAGACTTCCCGCCTCAGAACCATGTGAGAATATATTTGTGTTGTTTCCAGCCTCCCAGCCTGTGGCCCTTTGTCGTGGCCGTCCTGGGACACGAATATAAAAGGCACCCAGGCAACGAGGGAGTGAGCTGAGGCCCTGTCCCTCAGCAGACGCAGGGGACTATCACAAAAGGGGTGTACCTGCTCCTTGAAGGGAGGGGACAAATTGGACCCCCAAACCGGAAGGCCTTTCCAGGTACCCTGGTTATCTTCCCATCGGTCGCCACCTCTCTGTCCGTCCCTAATGTCACCGCTACGTCCTAGACAGTGCCGTCCCTCACCTCCCACCGCCCTTCTCCATCCATCACGCCACAGCCGGGAGACTTTCCAAAGTGCAGCTGTGGCCTGCCCCCCGTGACTGCTTCCCACTCTGGCTCCCCAGAACTCTCAAGATACGCCTTGCCTCATGCTGGCGCCGGGCGTCGCCCGAACACCAAACCACCCGTGGCTTCTCTGCACCTGGTCCAGCACTGCTCGCCTCAGTGCCTTTGCTGCCTGCAACGTCCTCCCTCACCTCCCAGCTCGGCCAGAATTCCGCCCAGGAAGCCTTCCCAGATCCCCTCCCCACCCACCAGCTGGGATGTGCACCACACCTTCCTGGGCTCATGGGGTAACTCAGAACCTAGTGCTCTTTACTATCATTGTCAGTTTGCTTACCTGGCTCTGCCCTGTGAGCTCTGAAGGGCAGGGAAGGGTCTCATTCCCTCCTGGGACCCTGGTGCCCAGCACATAGTTTGAGCTTAGGTAGTATGTCCACTGGCTTCCTTGACCAAGAGACTTGCTCTGGGGGGCAATGTTGGCCCAGCCATTGAGACCTGGGCCAGACAGTCTCTTGTTTGTGAGATCCTGTGACACTGCCTAGGGTAGAGGGAGACAGAAAGTGGCTTTGGGGTCAGCGGGTCTGGGCTTCAGTCCTACTTACCAGCTGGCTGGCCTTGGGCACATCACCTCATCTCTCTGAGCCTCAGCATCTTTATCTGTGAAATGGGAACAGTAAAACCTATTACCTTGGGGCCTGATTACAGTGATTAGGGATGGTTACTGTCATTATAATGATAATTAATTCATTGGAATTAGAAGATACCCTGTGGGTTTCCATTTCCCAAATCCATGTGTTCTTCAAGGCCAATTTCCCTGACCAGTTCCTCAGAATAACGAATCATACATGCACCCTTGCGTGAGTGTCCAAAGTTTCTATCTGTCATTTATTTCTTGTAACTCTTTACATCTTAATAGGTTATCCGTCCAACTAGATGACCGCTCCCTTACCAGCAAGGCCTGGCTCTTGAGGGGCTCAACTATTGCTGCTTGGTCACTTTGAAACTCTTACTGCCCAACCAGGACTGAATACAAATCCAGAACAATCTGGGCACCTGAGCTGAGGAGGAAGCTGCAGGGTAGAGACTGCAGACTGGATTTGGAGTCAGGTGGCCCTGTTTCCACCTGGCTCTCCCTGTATCAGGCCATGAGCCTGAGGACCAGCCATTTCACCTCGCTGAACCTCAGTCTTCCCTACTGTAGAATAGGGGACAGAACACCCGCTCCTCAGGATGTCAGGAGTCAGGTGCATGAAGGTGCCTGGTTCACAGCAGAGGTTAGATGAGCAGGTGTCTCACCTCAGCCTTGGGTTCCATCCAGCTCCCATCCTTCCTGACTGGGTGAGGTCAGGCATGCATCCACCGCAACTCAGCCTCAGTTTTCTGTCCTGGAGAATGGGGACAACGCCTGCCGCAGACAACTGTGTTGAGAACGAGGAACGTCGAGCCTGACATGGGGAGCGTACACAGGGAGTACAGGCTGGGACCTGATTGTGCCGAATTGGATGAGTGGCCCGACCCGTGCAGCCCCAGGGCCAGGGCCCCCCCAAGTCTGTTAAGCGGGGTGAGGGAGGGGGCGCAGACTGGTGCTGGCAGCGGCACCCCTTCCCCAACAATGAAGGCGTTTCCTACACTTGGGGCTTTCTAGAAGACCCAGCCCTTCAAAGGACTTTAGAAATGCTCTTTGCCTCTCTGGTGCCCTAGCTGCTGGCACAGGGAGGGTTTGCCCAGGCCCTTCTTTCCCTGTGAGTGAAGAAAGGATAAGAAGGAAGAGCCCCACCCCTTTTCGACCAAGACCTCATCCCCCATTCCCAGTCCCAGCAATCCCCTTTGGAGGGCTGGGAGGGCTGGGGCAGCCCAGTCCCCTGGGCTGAGCAGGTAGCTGTCCATACTGCAGGCGACAGGGGCCGCTTTCTACTTTCCTTCTTCTCATTCACTCATTCATTCGTTCACTCATTCACTCAGAAAACCCAAGCCCTGTGTTAGACTTGGGGGGACAGTGGTGAGCGAGACAGCCATGACCCCCGCCCTCAGGGGGCTGGCAGTTTACTGCAGTGACAGGTGACATAACAACAGATGACCCGCAGGGCTCGGAAACACATCAAAGGGAGAGATGGGAGGGGCGGGGGCGGGGGTGTTCCAGGCAGAGGAAAAGGCAGAGGCAAAGGCCCTGTGGTCGCACTGGATTCGGCCATCATCATCATTGTCACCACCATGGTCCTCATGCTCACCGTCACTGCTGTCGTCTGCCTGGCCCTCCCTACGTGGACTCATGTAGCCCCGTGAGTCTGTTTCGCTCCTACCTCCTGCGCTGGAATGTAAGCTTCTCGGTAGGCACAGATGGGGTCTGTTCGGCCCCTTCCTTGGTGGCTCAGACCAGCGCCGGGCACAGTGTTGTTACTCAGTCACATTTGTTGCGTGAATACAGAGTGGATACGCGGGCACCGTGCTAAGCGCCCTACACCTGTTACCTGACTTCATCCCCACATATCCACTTTACGGGCTGGTTGTCTGATGAATAAACTGAGGCTCAGAGAGGTGAAGGTGCTTGCCTGAGGCCACACAGCCAGCAAGTGACAGGATTTGGACCCAGTTCTATCTGGGCTCTTTCTCTCCACTGGGCCTGGAGTGGAGGGGTCTGGGCAGTAGGGGGTTGGGGGAGTGTGCTATGCAGCAGACAGCAGGGTCCCTAGCACCCCGCCCCCCAAAGGAAGCACATCTGAGAGCCACCGTCCTGTGGGCTCCATAAATAACCCGGGTCCCTGGGCCCTGCCGGAGCTTTAGCGGCCGAGAGTGCGTGTGTAATACAAACAGCTCTAATCCCCTGTCAGTTAAACTGGATATCAGAGGAGACAAGCTTCCGAGCGGGGAGGCCTAATTGAATCGAATTGAAAAGGCGGAATGGGCAGCCGGGCCGCGGAGGCGGGCCGCGGGGCGGGCAGGCGCGCAGGGCAGCAGCTGGCCGGGCCACGCCGCTCAGGTCCAGTCGGTGCTCCAGCCCCCGCTGCAGGGAGTGGGGCTGGGGGTGGTGGTGAAACGGTTGGGGGGGCACCCCAGCCAGGGCACTCCGCCCCCGCCGGCCTCCCCTTTATCTGCTGGCTCTGCCATTTTCTCTCCATTGCTGACCCTTTTTCTGTTCCCTCTGTTATCTCGAATAATGTCACTGCCTCTTTAGAATCTATTCATCAGAGCAGAAAGAGGCCAATGCTGACTCTGATTAAAAAAAAAAAAATACCATCTGTGCCTCCCGGGGAAGAGCTCTCAACCCAACCTCCAGGGCCCCTGCCCGCCCCTGCCCGCCCGCCACTTCCTGGGGGCGCCGAGGGGTGATCGGATTCCACTGGACGCAGGTGCCCTCCCACAAGTGGTGCCCCACTCCCAGCTCCCTCTCCGAAGTGAGGGGGAGATGGTCTCTGAAAGAGGTCTCCACCCAGGGGCAGTTTTCCGTCCACAGGAGAGCTTCATTTGGCCATTTGAATTTTTTTTTTTTAAGATTGGTTTTTCTTTATTGGCTGACAGTTTAAAAAAAAAATGAGGGTATTTTATCCACGCATCCAGATTCGGAATTCTCTTTAAAAACTAGATAGGAAGGCTGGCGGACAGTGGGTCCACCCCCCACAGGGCAGTGAACGGCCAGAGCTTGGGGTGAAGGTGCGACATCCTCCCTGTGGCCTGTTCCTGTGACATTACCAGCCTGGTCCCTGAAGGCCTGCCTACGTGAGGCCGCCGAGTGCAGACAGTTCCTCGACGTGGTGCCGAGGGGTGGGCGGAAAACCTCAGGGCACTTTTTAGGGGGCTGGGAATATCTTCAGGACGTTAGCAGACCAAGGCCCAGAGAGGGCAAGCCCTTGTCTAAGTCACACAGCATTTCAGAAATCTCGCAACTCAAGGACCACGCGTTCCTCAACCACGTGAGGCAGATGGGGAGGGAGGGGGTCCTGACTCTGGCCCACCGTGCCTCCCCTCCCCGCTCCCCGTCAAAGCTGGGAAGACTCCTGTATCTGTACCTGCGTGGTCGGGCCTCCTGGGAGCAGGCTCTGGGCGCCGGCATGTCCAGGACAATCAGGGACACGTCAGCGGCCCTAGCCACCGCAATGTCCCATCTCAACCCCACGCCCCCGGCCGGTCATGGGGCCTGGGTTTGGGTCCCGGCTCTGCCACAAACACACTGCGGGACCACGGGCCTCTATTTCCCCATCTACACAGTGTGGGTCCCTCAGGGAACCTTCTTGCTGGAAGAACACCCCCTTCAAATAGAGGACCCGCCTCTCCGCAGCAGATGGTAGGACATGGGAATCTGTGGGTAAGCAAGAGCACTTCCAGTCTGTGCCCACCAAGGACAGGCCAGCCCCATGCACCAAGGGGTGCCAACGTGGGCCCACCTCCGGCCCCGCCAAGGCGAGGACCCGCCCCTGCCCCGTGAAAGTCAGAGGAGGCACAGAGCAAACGGGGCTACATCTTGCTGACAGAAGTCAGGCTTCTCCCAGGGTCACATCCCCAGCTCCCAGACCCATGAGGGTCACTGGTCCAGGGACCACTGTGTGTGAGGCCGCTGAGCCCAGCCTGCCGTCTGGCCCTGAGTCCTGCCCACCTTCTCCCTCCGCAAGCAGGACGAGTCAGTAAGACCAGCCTCCCCTGACAGGAACGTGGAGGCAGCCTGGGCTCTGCGGCCAGACTCTGCGGGGTTCCCATCCCAGCGTGGCTGCCTCCAGCTGGGGTCGTGTCACCTCTCTGAGCCTCAGTTTCCCCATCTCAGATGGTAAGGGCGGCTCCCACTGACCGGAGGCTCATTCCACGCACCAGGCTCCAGGCTCTACACGATGTGCATTGTAGCCTGGCATTTCCACTTGACAGCAAGGGACCTGAGGCTCAGAGAGGGCATGCGGCCAGCCCAAGTGGCACAGCTAGAGGTGATCGGCCACGATCAAGACCAGACCTGCCTGACCGCAGAGCCATAAAATAGTGATCCCTGGGAAGAGGAAGCGAGGGCACGAGGACAAAGCTCCAGGCACAGGAGGGCACTATTATTCCTATGGATGGAGAAACTGACGCCCAGAGAGGGCAAGAGACCTGCCTAAGTTCCCACAGCAAGCTGCCGTCTGGTTTTCTCCTCACAGCTGGCGTGTCAGAGGAAGAGCATTGTGTTTGGAATCCAGAGAGACCCATCAGGGTGTACCTTCAGGCTGTGACTTCATGGTTTGGAGCAGGGACCCCCTCACCCTAGGCCTCAGTCTCCTGTAAGATGCTCCCCCACTTTCTTCATAGGATTTGTGGGTGCAGGTGGAGGGCATGGGGGTGAAGGCACGCAGAGCCACAGGCCGGCGCGTCCAGGAGCCTAAGGGCAGCCCTACTAGGCACCTGCTTTCCCCAGGGCTTCGTGCGGTTCCTGGCACGTACTAGGTGCACATTTAGTATTTGCTAAATGAACAGCATCCAGGGGCTTGGCACCGGCACCTGCTTTCGCGCTTGGCAGTGGTGGGGAGGAGGGCAGCTCCTTTGTCTGCAGGCCAGAAGGAGGCCCAGGAGGCCCGAGGGGTCAGGTTCATCCCAGGTGCCCCCATCAGCATTCAGGTGATTGCAGGCCTCAGCCAGTACATTATGCAAATGGCTTGAAATGGATGTTTTCCTTATCAGATTTAAAACTCTGTATGAGAACAGACTCGGTTAATCTCCCGAGCTGGGGAGGGGGTTGGCAGAGCAGGCCAACAATCCCCTGTGTGTGTGATTAGGCTGCTCTGCACACTGGTAGCCCGCCAGGGTGGCAAGGATTGCGGCTTTTGGGCCTCCCCATCTCTCCCCGGTGCTGGGAGGGGGTGGGGGGGCAGCCCGGGAAGACAGGAAGGGCCTTTCTCCATCCCTTGGGCTGTGCCCCACGCCCGCCCCGTTTATAGGACGAAGTAGACCCCGGAGAGCCTCCCATGAGGCCACTTCCCTGCAGCCTTGACAGCGTTACAGTGCGGAAAGAGTAAGACGGAATGAGTCGGGTGTGATTTACTGGCTGGAGCCAGTGTACCCGGGCCCTCAGTGTGGCCGGCGCAGGGGCGCAGGGCGCTCTCTCGTCCATGGGCATAGATAGACTGGGCTGGCTCCGGCCAGAGGGAGGCGGCGTCCAGTCTGATGGATGGTGCTCCAGGCTGGGTTTCACCCCCTTTGGTCTGAGGCCTTGCGCGAGTCACTGGTCTTCTCTCTGGGGGAGTGTGTGTCTGCCTCTCTGCAAAACCGGAGTTACCCCAAGCCCGCAATCCACGTGGCTCTAAATCCCAGAAGCTTGGCAGCACACGCAACGTGGGCGATCTGTACTCTCTCCAGACCTTTCCCTCCATATTCTCCATGCATGGAACACAGGACGTCTGTCCCTAAAACCGAAAATCCGTCACACCCGGCCCCCGGGGCTCAGATAAGGGACTTCGGTCCTCCTCCACCTGAGGGGTTTAGCATACCGCCTGCCATTTTGCATTTGATGAAACTGAGGCCCAGAGAGAAGCCCCTGGCCCAGGCCATGAAGTCAGGCAGGTGGATGGTTCTCTGGACCCCAGGTACCTGTGCTCTTCCTGTGATGTCCCAGCTGGGAGGAGAAAACTAAAAGGTGGCCTCCTGTGTGACCCTGGGCAGGTCTGTCGCCCTCTCTGGGTCTCAGTTCCCCACCAACGGCAAGCAAGACATTGGAGTGTGTGATCTGCGAGGGTCCCTGTGACCCTGACACTTTTGGATTCTAACTACAACCATCTGGCAGACGGTGAGGACTAGTGCCCTGGTCCACTTCTGTTCCAAGAAGATGCAGGGTGTGCTTCTCGTTCAACCCGTGCCCAGCTTTCAGGGGACAGTGGCTCCGGGCGGTTCTGAGACTGGAGAGCCCAGGGTGCTCCTGCACAGCATGGTCACGGTGCCTGTTGGCTGTGTCGGCAGGACCACAGGGGTCCAAGCTGTGGGCAGCAAGGGAGGCCCAGGGGGCAGCAGGGGCTGAGCCAGAGCCTCCAGAGAGGAAGTGACACCTCCATTCTGACAACTAGGCAGGGAGTGGAGAGGGGGCTTTGGGAGGTTCCTGGTCACCTCCTGGAGAACACAGGAGTGGCTCTTGGGTCACAAACATCTGGATTCAAATCCCACCCTGTCACTTGTTTGCTGTGTGGCCCAGGTCAAGTCACTTCCCTTCCCCGGGCCTCAGTTTACTCATCAAGAGAATGGGGACAAGGGCCATACCTACTTCACTGACCTGAGCGGGTTCAGAGGATAAGGTGAACAGAGCCCCGGGCACCATGCTGGACGTATAGCAGGTGCTCCGACGGCTGCCTCTTAGCAATTCAGGAGCCGACAAAGCCGCCGGCAGGGGCTGGACTCTGGTCGACGATGCAGACGCTGGGGCCATTCTGCAGGTGACTGGCCAGGTCTCCTGAATAAGCCGCGTTGTGAAGAAAAAAAAGGGGTGTGTGTGTGAGAATTTAGGGTCATAACAGCCAGATGTGTGGTCCTGGACAGGATTCTGGATATTTGGGGGACAATGAGGAGGAAATGTGACTGTGGCCTGGGAATTAGGGTACAAACATATTGTAGGCATGTTGCTTAACTGCTCTGGGCCTCAGTTTCCTCATCTAAGACAGTGACAGGGCCTGGCACACAGGAGGTGCTCAGGGACAGCCAGGGGCTGGCCCCAACCAGCTGCACGCTGTACCCCAAGTGAGGTGCCTCACTGAGAGCTCTTGCCAGGGTGGCAGAAAGGAAAATGGAGCCCTTAAGGGGCAGCGGGGCCCGACTCTGCGCGCCGACCCGCCGCCAGCTCCCCTGCCTCGACAGGCTGCTGGCCGTCTGCCGGGAGAAAGCCTTCTCCAACAGAGAGCACGGACCAGACCGCAGCAGCTACTCTGCCGCCCTGAGTCACGATATTTGCTGCCTGTCCCCACTTTGAGGGACCTCTGACAGACCCAGGGAACCATGAACTTCAGGCCGTATGGGTGGGCGTTAGCGCCACAGTGGGCCACAGAGGCTGGGAGCCGCTCCAAATGCTGACTGGAGGAACTGCCATTCTCCGGCTGGCAAAGAGGGTGCCGTTGACGGGGCCACCTCTACAGGGAGGGGGCCGGGAGGGCGGCTGGAAGGCCAGTGGGCGTTGGCTGGGTTTCTCCAGCAGTGACCCCCAGGGTCTGGACAAACCGGGCTGTGCACTGTCCTGAAACGTCTGGGCTCAGAGAGACACTCCATTTTCGGGCGCAGGACGGCGATAACAGCGAGCATTCACAAGCACCTACCATGTGCCAGGCACGGTGCCTAGGGAGTTACGTGCACTTTCTCACTCGGTCTTCGTGAAACCTCTATTGCGTGGGTATTACTATTTCCACCTTCCGAGATGAGGGGACGGTGGCCTCCAGAGGGGGCCTGGCTTGCCTGAGTGGGTGGCAGAGGTGAACGGAAGCCGACCCGGTGGGCTTAATGGACCTTTGGGGTCATCTTGTTCAGTGCCCTCAGCCTTGGCCCCACATTAGACGGAGTCCTGTGATTAGTGAAATCAGAACACGGG